>NW_021318618.1:6095694-6144851 GCF_001605985.2 Dendrobium catenatum | reverse complement strand
CTTTTAGGACTGCTCCTGATCACCACACACTCACCACACCAACACTTACATTGACTGTTAATCGTACTGTACGATCCATATCATAATGTATGATCGATTCAAATATAAATGAATTAAATGTTTAATTTAAATGAGAAAAATAAATGTGAGTTATAACTAATCGTATTGTACAATTAACACATCGTAATGGACGATTAACTATTTTCAGAAATCCCACCGTCAAATCCAACTTACTTAAAATAGACAATTTTGAATTTTGAATATTGAACTTTTTGTGTTATACTATTCTATTCGTATTGTGTGATATTTAATTAATGATGCCTAATTTAACTTTGAGGATTAAAAAATCAAATCATATCTATATTAATTACATATCGTACAGTCTGAATTAGCCAATACAATCACCCAATGATACTCTAGATGAACTTTGGTTTGTCTTATACAATCTGATATTTGATTTAAACTAATCGTACATGATGATCTATGATGTCATTGAACTAATCGTACTATACGATCCTAAAATCATATTGTACTATTGAGTCAGTAGAATTGAATAATTAGGATTTTTTTAAGGCCTCTATATAAACTACTTTTATGACTTTTAAGGAGTCTTTTGGTAGTCATATGTGTGTTTCTTATGTGTGAGTTTTGAAGAGAGAGTATTGAGAAAAGAGAGAGAAATGGTGAGGTTGTGTGATAGAGAGAATATCCATGTGGGTTTCAAGGGAGTGTAAGAGGAGTTTCACATTGTTGCTTTAGCCAACTTGCACCTGAGTTCCTTCAAGTGTCAGTATTTTCCTTGAGGGAAACTATCATGCCTCAAGATCTGATGTGAAAAATTTTCTTTTCTTTTAGTTATCTTTCAATTAATATCCAATATTTCTTCATTAACAACCACGTCAATTCGATATTCAAAGTTCTCTAATTGCATTACAAGAAATAAATAAACAACAAAAAATATAATTCATATTACAATAATCAATATTTATATTTTACATCCAGAGTCCCAAAATAATATGTACAATAACTTTTATAAGCTACAAAAAAGAATATACGCAAATCAGAGGAACATAAATAAAATTAAACTAGTTTTGCTAAAAAAAACTATGCATGACATCTAGTGCCTTATGCCACAGGTTCATTAATATTTCCTGTAAACATGTAAAAACTATATAATGAGCATAAAAGATAAGTAAATAATCAAAATCTTACAATCAAAATTAATGTAAAGCTTAAAAAATAATATATTGTAAATCATATTAAAAAAATCAATGGATCCATATATATTATTTTTATCGGTCACCTATATCACTCAATCATTATGAATTTATAATTCAATCAGTTTCACTTAGCTATATCATTCAATCATTCTCGTCAATCTGTCAGTTATACAGTAGTATCAGTATCGGTATATAGTAATAGTAATTAGTATTCATTAATAATTAGTATCAATAATCAGTAATCAATATTCTATCAAATATTTAGATAAGAGTATCCTAAGGATATCATGCCCTTGCACTTATGGCTCCCAATCCGTCACCCCTTATGACTACTAATTAGTGTACTTATAACTCCACTTAAATCATGTGAATCACTCACCATGACTCCATACAATTCTCAATCAATCTCCAACTCCTTATGGCTCCATCAATGAATTTTGAGGTCATCACGTAGGGGTTATCATTTAATATATATTTGATATTAATCAATATATCCTTTCAATTAGATCAGCATCACATTCCAATACATATTAGTCTTACAATCATATCAGTGCATATTACTCCTAGGTATTAGCATATTAAAACATCACTTCAACCCATTTCAGTATATATTTTTCCTACACATTTCACAGAGTTATTCATATACACATTTTTAATTGTTGAAAATATAATAAAATAATAACATATTATTTAGAATAATTAAATCTATAAAATATCAAAAGTTACATCGTGAAAGCTCATGAAATCAGGAGATAATGCATTTTTAATAAATTTAGGAGAGAAAATCCTTAGAAATTAAAATCATCGAAAACAAAAAAAAAATGGTATTTTACTTAAAACAAATAGAATAATACCTATAAAAGAATGGCGGATGACAACCATCCGAAGATCTTTCTCTCTCTTCTTCTCTCCCTTTCCTTCTCCTCTTTCGATTTCTTCCCGAGCAAGACAATGAGAGTGGGGGAAACCCTAAAAGTGAGGGAGGTGATGGCAGAAATACTTATATATACATTGTTAGTGGCTTAGCACCGCTGCACTTAGACCAAGTGTCACAATGTTGCACGTCGAATCTTGAATTACTATAGAAAAGAAGCGTCGTATTGGTAGTTTTTAGCATTGTTGTGCTCTTAACTCTAATGTTGCAGAGCTCATAAGCACAACATTGAAGCGCTCCAGTTCAAATAGAAATTTTAAAATTTATATTTTAAAATATTTTCCATTTTTGGGTAGTTATAGAAGCTCTGTGAAGAATACTTTGGTGTCAAAGGCCATCGACTACTCCGCTGCATTGAGAAGGTGAAAGGGATTTCAACTACTCAATCACACCAAGGAGGTGAAGAGATTCCCACTACTCCGTCCCACCAAGGAGGTGAAAGGGATTTTGACCACTCCACCACACCAAAAATGTGAAAAGAATTTCGACAACTCCACTGCATTAGCAAGGTGAAAGTGATTTAAGTCCGTACGGGCTCCTCCGCATGGGGCTGAAGGGGAGTCACTATTGATTAGTGCAATACCTGAAGAGGACTTCAGGCAGTGGACATAAGTCAATTGAGCAAACCACAATAAAAATTCGATTTGCATTCTTTTTCTTTTCGCATTTATATTTTTCTTGTATATTTATTTTTTTGCAATATGATTTAAGCTTGATTATCATTGTGATACAAAACTCATTGTGGTTGATTGAATTCAATCTTTATTTAAAAGAAACAAAAAAAAAAAAATCAAAGAACAAAAAAAATTTGTTACTTTTTATTTTTTCAAAATCAAAAACAAAAAATTAATATTTATTTTGTTATTTGCTTCCATATTAAATTCTAGTTTTTTTTTTTTTTAATTGAAATATCAATTCACCTCTCTCTTGATGATAAATTTCAACTTCAATCATTAAACTTTCATAACAAAAGGAACTGAAGATTAATCTTTAAGGAAAACACCCTAAAAAAAGACAATAGATTTTAACTTTTTTTTTTTTTTTTTTCTTTTTCTTTTTTTTGCATATGACCATGAGGTTTTGGCCCAATCACCAAATTTTATTTATTTTTTTTTTTAAAAAAAATTCTTTGCTACTAGTGAATTAAAATTTAACGTGTTAAAACTAATTGATTTCAATTCACATCAATTAAAACACCAATTCACCTTCGTCTTGACGAACTTTTATTTGGTCCAGTGAACGTACGTAGAGCTACGTTCGGCCGGCACTAAGATCGCAGGCACAAAACGAGAAAAACCGAGCAATACCAACAATAACGAGAAATATCATTATGTGAAGACAAAATACCGAGTAATAACGAGCAATACCGAGTAATCCCAAAAACTACTCGGTATTGCTCGGTATTGCTCGGTATTACTCGGTATTGATCTTCACAGAGTGGTATTCCTCGTTATTACCAAATAATACCTTGCAATACCGACCAAATACCGAGCAAAAACCGAGTAACAATTCTCTGACCGAATGTAAAATTTCCATCTTGACACACCATTTCAACTTTTAATTAATTTCAACCAACTATTAAACTTTTAGAAGACAAGAAAGTAAAAAAATAATCTTCAAGGAAAACATCATAAAATAAAGGACAATAGATTTTAACTTGTTCAAAAATATTTTAAGTATATCTACAACCACCTAAACAGATCTTCATTCAACTAAATCAGAGATAAACATATGATAAAAAAAAAAATAATGTCTGATATTTCACTTTTATCAATGTTAATATTTTTCATTTTTCTTATTCCTTCTCCAAAACCTAACTATAATTTTTCAGTCATCCATGCTCACCCGAGATAATGTGCATTCTATCATACCACCTCACCAATCACCACCCCTTAGGATTCACAGTCACTAATTTCTTTCATGAAAACCCTTTTTTTTTTTACACAAAATTTATTCAATAAAGAAAGAGGGTTACAACAACAAATGACCAATAGCCCGAGGAACAAAACAGTAAGAACCTAAAAAACCAGACAAATAAGGAGAAGCAGCGAATAGGGACTCAGGAATAGAGTCCCCCAACACCAACCTCACAGCCAAACACAAACCATCAATAGGTGTCAGTTAAATGAATACAGTCCACCAGATTGCCAACCAGCCCAGCCAACAAGGGGAAGCAGGGGCCTCCTCATCGTCCAGCCACATTCTAAAACCACCAACACACCCTATTTCTTCTTGCCTTTGCTTTTATGTTTCTTTCCACCCGCATTAGAAAAATCACGATCGATAGAGCGTTCAATTATTTCCTCAAAATCCTAAAAATCTGTTTACTCTCCGCCAGAAGGAGAGAAAGGGAAACCTCTAAAATCAACCAATCAGTTTGAAGCAAAACAGAGTTTTTCCCAGACTTAACCATATGAGCTTTCATTTCAACATTAGACATAACTGAAATAGGGATATTAATAAAATTAATATTTCCCTCAAAACCATCATTAGGAGTTAATTGATCATGAACCTGCATATTCAACGTCAGGTTAACAAAAGAAGAAACAACATTTAGACTCTCGATAACCAGCGGAGACAATCCCACACAACCAATCAATTTCCGACTAGGAGAAACAGATGAACCAGAAGGCTCAACGCCCACACAATGCACATCATCCACAGCCAAACCGCACTGGGCAGACACATTATCCGCAAAAGATAAAGCAGGTTTAGAATTTAAACTACAATTCAAAATAGCAAGCTCACTTGAACATAACCGCGAAACCTGGGCAACAGGAGCCACCCCCTCTAAAATCACAATAGAGTCCAGCTAGACTAAATTAGAATTAGAATTAACAGGATTAACCCCCTCAAAAACCACAGCATTCTCATCGCTATTCACAGCATAGGCTAATTCTAAAGGGACAGCAACCACAGCATTCACAGAATCCCCCACTGCAGAAATAGGCAAACAAAGGGAAGGAGGTGAAGGAGGAATTAAAGCAGAATTATCGGAAGCCTTGTTAGGTACCCTGTTAGAATTAGGCAGATCAACCACAGGAGGACGACAATTCCCAACTGCATGTCCAATACTTTTACAACAAGCACAAAAAGAAGGTAAATCATCCATAACCACTTGCTGGACATAGCTGAACTTCTCAGAGCCTAACCACACCTTCGGGGTAAGATTTGGTGATATCCAGCTCCACTAAAACACACGCTAAGGACGGCCAAGATCCAATAAATTTAGCAGAATCTATTTTCAAAGGTTTGCCAAAGAGAGAGGCCAAATTGTGAAGGATGCGGGGGGAAAGAGGCGAGGGTGCGGTTACGGAAAGAATACCCAAATTGGGATCACCGACAATTCAACACCGACATCAACAAGGGGCAACCACTTAATAAGCCTCATATATTAATTATAAATCAAATACGATCTATGATAGAAGACCCTACAGTAATCAATGTCATTTACCAGCTTGATAAGAATATGTGACGAATCCAACAAGGTGACCGAAACCTCCCCATTCAGCTTGAGGTTGAAAAAAAATCTACAAATGGTATCAATAGAGGGTCATTTAAAAGGAAAAAACCAACCAACGAGAACTAAAAAGGCACAGCTAAAGACTCTATTTCTTGGTCCAAGATCCAAAGAGAAGATAAGCCACGAAAGGAGGATGCCCAAAGCTCAGGAAAATCAATGATCGAAGAGGAGCCCGCAAGAACATCCAAAAATGAACACGAAAAAGAAAAACCGCCTAAAAAATCAGGGTCGCAAAACTTTGGTGCCATTCTGACACACGCCATAAGGGGGAAAAAAGAACCAACAAACTAAAAACAAAACAAAAAAAAAGGAAACTTCACTGAAAAATGCAGAGATGACCAGCACCACAGAGGTGAGCAACCTAACAACGCAAAACTGCACCAAAGGAAGCTAGAGCAAAGCCCTAGCGGAGCATGCGAAACGACAGAGAATTGGGTTAGATGAAATGATTGAACAATGTCTCCGTTTTTTTTTTCCTTTTTTTTTTATTTTTGCGTATGACCGTTAGGTTTTTGTTCCAATCATCAAATTTAAATTAAAAAAAAATTATTTGCTACTATTGAATTAAAATTTAACGTATACATACATGCCTATATAAGCTTCTTGACCAGAAAAAGATGAGTATAATCATCTTGATCTTCCCAGTTCGTAATCCCATCACCTGTTATATGTACATTTATCTCCCATCTTTATGACAGTCAACTCAAAGCACCACATCCTTGATCCATAAAACCAGTCAAAATTTACGGCTATATGATGTAAGCAGTGACATGAAAGGCTACAGATAATTGAAAAGGATGTCTGCAATTAAAAATTCTGAACAGCCTCGCCTCCTTTTTCACAATAATGGACATATTAATCAAGACTTTGGAAGTAGTTAAAAATAATAATCACACTAAAGTTTCATTTGAGATGAATTTTTTAAGAAGCAGCAGCTTTTTAATTAAAATTTTTAATTTTTTTTACTAAAAAATTACTTTAAAAACAGCAAAAAAAAATTGCCCAAACAAAGCCTAAGTTGATAATGCCACCACAATTTTGATTTCTATGTTAAAATTGCAATAGAAGTTCCATATGACTACAAGACAACAAGCAAAAATTTTCATTAGCAAATCGTTTGCCCCTTCACTCAATTAGAAAAGTTGGACTTCAGAACCCACATTTGAATGAAAGTTCATAACTTTCTGATGAATTTTCAGTGTTAGTACAGTCAATGAGATTTCATATTTCTACAAATAAGAACAGAGAACAACACCTGTATCAATGATATATTACTTGTCAACAATATATAAATGCAAAACTTGATATGAAACAGCTTGGTTCAAACAGAATAAATGAAAGGGAAGCTAAAATTAAAGCCTAAAAGTTCATTCATTGAAAAAAAAAGGGGAGCCAGAGAAAATTACAAGAAACAACATGATGCGACCTTGATATACATGTGCATATATACCACAAATTTTATCTAACAGTAGAACATTACTCTCTTCACATTCTCTTTAAGAGCTGGCAATGGCCTAACTGCTAACTCGCCTACTTCACACTTATTCCTGGCTGTGCCACATGACCCATTCTCCTGTGTGTTTGGTTCAACATAGAAACGAGCTCGAAAGGCGGCTAAGTGTGCATAGTATACTGGAGGCACTGATAGATGCATTTGTAATGAGAAACTTTAGCAACAAAGCAAAATTTTTACTCCTACCAAATGCAAATTATCATGAAAAGAACATTCTTGATGGGGAGAAGTTTCAATGTTTAAACTTGGTAAAATCATTATAGTTTGATGGAGATGTCATTTTATGAAAAAGGTAATTAGCTAACAACCCCTATGTTCTTCTAATTTTGGATAATTGACTTCTTGTTCAAACAAGAGATGGGAGGCATCAACTGAATCAAGATGAAGGCATGATTTGGGGCGGCTTTTTTACTGCTTCTTAAAACAGTTTTTAAGCACAAAAGTTAAAATTTTTGTACTCGAAAACTGATTTAAGAAGCAGCAAAAAGTCTTCCCAAATGAAGCCGAAGTTTATAAAATTCATGCATTTGTATATTTTATAGAACCTAATATGATATCTATTATGAGTTCAAGATAAGAGCCTTACCAACTGAGACCGATCGCGTGCACCTCGCATAACTGCAAGTTCAAGTTTGACATGGTTACAAATCATCAAAACCAGATTTGTTTAGTGTTATATGTTTAGTCAGGCTATGTTTGGATGCTGAGAATTTGAGTGGAAGGATATGAAAGAAAAAAGGTTAAAATGTTTCAATCAATGGCTATGGATTCATAATCCAGCCACAAGTCGGTTAAATTTCATTTCATTTCCTTCCAATCCAAACAAAGCCTTCTTGTTCCTGTTAGGACCAAAACATAGTTTTTTTTTTCCCTGTTTACATACGTGTAGCAAAGATTGTTGGTGAGGGACTGCAGCCCATCAGCTGTAAAATTGTTCTCATCCCATAGAACATGGTAGTGAGCAGGTCTGCTGGTTCCCTGTTTCAAAGCAGATCAAATCAAGCTTAAAAATATTGACAATACTTCTCTTTAGTAACCATGGAATAAAGTTGAAAGGAACAAGGGAATTAGGGAAATAATGCTATTTTATTAACTATATAAAGCTAACTAAATGGAAAAACGAGGATAGTTAGATAATCTAGAATATGGCGTGACAAAGAAACCTTAATATCTATGAATTTTAAAAGGACCACTAGTGAAAGAAAAACTAAAAATTACACAATACAAAAAATCTTATTGCACTTTTAAGATTCCTTGAACAAGATAGCTTTTTTATCTTTTTAAAAGTGTAAGGTAAAAAATTTTGTGATGGTATGCAGGGTAGCAGTATACTTTTATTCTGATCACTTAATATAGCCTCATTATAGGCTTCGTTTGGGATGACTTTCTTACTATTTCTTAAAGCAGCTTTCTAGTACAAAAATTAATTTTTTTGTACTAGAAAACTGCTTTAAGAAACAATAAGAAAGCCGTCCCAAACGAACCCTTAGTGGATTCCTTGAACGTGATAGAGTTTTATCTTTTTGAAAGTGTAAGGAAAAAGATTTTGTTATAACATGCAGGGTAACAATATACCTTTATTCTGATCACTTAATATATAGTCCATTTACAAGCCTCAACTAGCATTAAAAGCTAAAATACTTATACTTTCCATACAAGAAAATAAGAGATGCTATGCCCTCCCTGACTTTATGTACTTACTATGGCTCAGATTGAACTTTCATAAAAGCTCACCTGAATACCAGCATGGCTGCATAAGTAGAAATCAAACTCTGTTGGATGGCAAATTGAAGAGTCAACTACTGTGCCTGCATAACAAGATAAAAATTTTCCAAATGAAATTGAATGTGACTTGAACATAGTAAAAAATAAGCCTATCAATAGTATAGTATACCAGGTAAGATGTTTCCATTCTTGTCTGTAGCTGACCGATCTTTGTGGTTGCTGGCAAACAGTCTTGTATGATGCCTTTTTTGGACTACAACAAAAGTGACTGGTGGCTGGTAGTTTGGTTCAAGAGAAGCACAGGCCTATGCAGAAGAAAGTAGGATATTTAGCATTCTCAAAGTTGTTAATTTACTCCATATTACATGTAATTTTATAATTTAGATTGCAAGGAATGTGAAATATATTCATAGGAAGGATAACTAACTTTTCGGATTGCATCCAATTCATAGAGAAGAACTTGGTAAAATTGTCCTTCACTCACGCCATCCCTGGCCAAACAGATCATCACTGTTGGTTATACATCTAAATACTAAAATAAAAGATTTTCATGAAACGTAAAAACATCAGAATTTGACAATCAAGAACCTTATTTCATTGTTATTTTACATATTCCTTTTATTTAAGATCCATTGGGCGCAAAAGTCACCCCCAATTCCTCCCTGGTTCGTTTATCAATAGTTAGAGGTCACGGTCTGTATAATATATATTGCTCCCATAGCCAATCCATAAGATTTTTTTTTTAATTTTAAGATATGATGAAAACTTGCAGTGACAATATGCATTTGTTTCCATGAAACTACAAAAATGCAGGCTTATTTTCAAAAGAAAAAAACAAAAGTCACCACCACTTCAATTCATAAATATTGAATTTTAATTCCACAACAAAAAATCCACTATAAGAAAGGAGTTAGGTCAAGCATTCATGCTTAAATTACTTAAGCATCTGAATGTGTCAAAAATTACTAACCTGTAGAATATGATCCTCAAAGGCTTTTGTCCAGTAGCCTTTCTAAAGGATATTAACAGTTCCCTACAATATATGCAATATAATCAATTGAGGTAGAACAAAAAGGTCTCATTACATGCCAATTGGACAATATGTTATCACAAATGTAACTGCCTAAAGAAAAGCAATATTTTTTTCTTTCTATGCTTCTGTATGCAAGATTCTGAGTATTCTTTCATATATTTGAACATTTCAGCCTCATATTTGGAGAAATTATTATGTGTGGAGGCTAGACCCAGAACGTCATATGAAGACCAACCAGAATGCACCACATCAGTGATACTCAGCAGTGGTACCAAGCGGTACCGAGCAGTACCAAGCCGCGTTATCGAGCATTCTGGTTGATCTCCGACAGCGTTCGGGGTCCGCACAGAATAATTAATCCCATATTTGAAGCGAGGTTTCTTATTATCCAAATTCTCATTGTTGAGGCCAGGAATAAATATTTAAATCTCGATATATTCCAAGGTGATGTAACTTATTATGGTCTATGGAATGCATGGCAATATGTTATAACACTCAAACTCCAGTAAAAGTTACAAGTACCGAATCATCCCCCCACTAACAATGCCTCTGACTGGATCATTCCACGTATTGTACAAGTCTTGTATAAGCTCCTGTCTATGAGCCTGAGCACTAACCAAGCCAGCATACTTCGTAATCTCAGGCCAATCTTGAGAAGCAACTACCTACAACAGTAGAAACTCCTCTTCATTGATATGATCAATATAGTCCAGACTACCTAAACAATATAAAAATGAAATTACAGCTGCAATCGAAGGACTGGAATCCTCTCCATTCTCTGGGTGAGTCACATCAGCTCCAAAGATTATAGTCGGTATATCACTAACTAAAGGTATTCTCCAGCTGATTGCATCCATAAGAACAGTATTTCTCCCTCCCATCTGTAACAGGCAATGCACACATTATAGAATTAAAACAATTTAAAGAAAAAAAAATCTATACAAACTAAAAACAAGATTTTGAAGAATAAATTCATATTGAAGATCAAGTTGTACTCAAGTGGTAAAAAAATACCAAAAAAGAATAAGTCAGGCCAGTAAGAAAATGACTAGATGACACTGTCAACATCTACAACTAATGATGTGATGATCGTCGGAAGAATCAGACCTTCTTGAAAAATTTCTCAATCCAGGTATAAACAGAAAGCTTAAAAGCTTCAAGAAGAGATAATATTCATCAATGTCTCAACTCTTCTTATATCATACTATATATAATAATTAGGTAGAAAACTAGAGAAAACTTCTCAACTCTTCTTATATCATTCTAGATAACATATGTCTAGTAAACGATTTAAACTAAAATGCTCCGTATCAACTAAGTTGTCAGAATAATAAAAATGGTTTAAAACATCAATATTATGCTCCTTTACCTTGACATTAATTTTCAATGCAACATTTGCCAGATACTGCTTGCTTATCTTGAATACATGCTTTGTAAGACAGCATTGTGATATTAATCCCAATTCGGTCTCGCATATCCTCTTGAGATCACCTAGAGTTATATAACATCATTTGAAAAAGATAAAATACAAACAAACTGTAACATGTTAAAATGAATGAGAAACATCTTGTTGCATACCATACAAAGAACCATTATTGTCAGGTAAAATAGCTACAAGTAGCTCTAATTCCTTTCCTTTGGAAGCTGATGCATTACATACATATTTCAATGCTTTCTCAACTTGTTCAGGCCTTGCTGGGTAGACGGGTATTACAGGCTCGGGAATAAATTCCTGCAAAAGGACAGTAACAGTTCGAAAGTTGAGTGTAAGATTACATATAAAACATCTTATCAGTGGATAGAATTTCATATGGCAGTGAGAAGTATTTACCATGCCTGAAACTTGACACATTTTACCAAGCTCATTGCAAAATCCTCGAGCAACGGCCTCTTGAACACTTCGCGAGAAGTTAATACATGCCCATCTACTTACTGTGCTTCCATTTATCATTTTCTTTTATGATCAAATCCCGAAATTCACATTAAATAGCAATCAGAAAATAAATCTTATGATCTTACTTTTATCAATGTAAAAAGCATGAATATTAGGGTTCGTTTGGGACGGCTTTCTTATTGCTGCTTAAAGCGACTTTTTAGTACGAAAATTAATTTTTTTGTATTAGAGAGCTGTTTTAAGAAACAGTAAAAAAGTCGTCCCAAACAAAGCCTTACTGAAGAAAGGTGTGCAATTTGTTAGCAAGCTGTAATACCTTGTTCATCATGTTCCACTGACCAACATGCGGTAGACAGTCTTTCTCCTTGCCAGCCTCGTGATACTTCAGCTATAATCCATTTTGTAAAGAATTGGTGGAGAATATGAAGAATCATATAAATAATAAACATCTATTACACATAAAGTGTAGAAATACAAGTACAAAGAAGTACCCAAGGAGCAGGAAGAATTCGAGCCTCGATAGAAGCAAGCTTTTCGCTGATTTTTAAGCCGAATTCCTTTGCATATGGGTCTTGATTATAGGCATTATGTCGAACTGTCTGCATGTTTGTTGTCAGTTTTCTAATGAAACACTTTAGTTGAATATTAGAGAAACATTTCAGTTATTAAAATGAATTCTGCAATAAGAACCTGCAAGATATCGCTCTCCCGATCCCTTGGTCTTTGGCAAGTAACTTTCAGTAAAGCAGTGATTTGCTTTTCATTTAATCTTTTGGTATAGCGTTGACCACTCAATATCTTGCATGCCTTTAAGGCAAGGTTTAAAAACATTTACACACTGATAAATAAAAGTAAAAAATGTATCTCAGCAAGCCATCTGAATTTGTGCAATACCTCCATGGGCAAATAGTTAACCTTTTTTTGGTTTCCAACTTGAAGACAGGGAAGATGAGTATGTTGTATAGTGAATCCATATACCTCCAGGAAGTACTCCACAACTGATTTCATTGACTGGTCATCAATGGGAAACCTACCAAAGTGAACATAAGGAATTCAATTAAAGCATGACAACATCTTCCACATATCCTTATAGGACAAAGTTCAAGTAGAGATAGATTTGCTCAGTTTTGATCAAATGAATCCTAATTATGGCCAATAACCAGCTATTATAACAACAAAAGTTATCAAAATCAGCCTCATTTTCCAATAATGCACATTAAAAAAGTTTCCTCAAAATATTTAATTGTTTATCTTACATAAGCTCTCGTGTTGGTTGAGTGGTCAATCCAGAAATTCTGTACTTCCGTCGAACATTCCCTCGGTGAGTTACTTCGACCTTCACTCCTCTAAGGGCCTTTTTAATCTGAAATGTTTTTGGTAAAAAATTTTAAGAGAAATTAGCACAAAGACAAGGCAAAAGACCTCTATGCCTTCATCATAATCAAATGGAATCATTTATACTTTGACATGGTCTGCGTCAGTGAGTGGCCTTGACAAGACATCCTTACCAAGAAGTTGAGCAACAAACTCAATCACTGGAAGAGGCTCAATAAAAGCAGCAGAGGACATGTCTAGAAAAATAAGAAAACATTATCTACAAAGTACTAAAAATACTAATTTAATAGCATAAATAGATATAATAGATTCGCCAAAGTCATGTTTAACAAGAGAAGAAATACAATCCCACATACCTATATTAAGGGATAAACCCATTTGTGTAGGTCTTATACTTTGGTAAAATCCGCGCCATGATTCAAGACCATCACCAAGACGCTGTGGGGTCCTAATATCTGGAGAAAAGAAGGATTTCCCAACAGGGAAGTACCTTATAATGAAAATTTAGACAGAAGCTGGTTTAGAAAGTTAAAACTAATCCAACTAGATCAAAGTATAGAAATAAATAATAAAATACTGAAGTATTCTAAGATAAATACCTTTTACTTGAGAGTTCTCTTAAAACAATGTCAAGAACCTGAAAAGCTTCCTGTGGTGCCTCTGCACATTTGCCAACTAGAAATTGTTGCAGATGGTACATACTTGCCCTTGCAACAAATTTAATTTCCACCTTGTATTCTCTCTCCCTTCTGTATTATTAAAAAAATTCAAAAAAAAATCATAAAAGGTGTTGTTTAGTTCTGACATACTAACCAACTTAAGTTAGATTAAGCTTGATTTCTAAGCCAAACAAAGTTTTGGGAATTGTCTTAAGCCTACTTAAGCTTATTGTAACTAAGGCTGCAAGCGAACCAAGCGTTCGATGAGCTACTCGTTGTTCGGTTTGATTAAAGCTCATTTGTGATCGTTTAATTAACTAAATAAACAAACTTGAACAATATTTTAAATACTAGATTCTTAAAAAAACAAACTTGAACACTAATGTGTTCGACTCATTTATATTCGCGAACAACATCATTTGAAGCTCGTGAACAAGCTCGACATTAAGCTCGATTCGTGTTCAATTTTAAACTCGTGAATATGCTCGATGAAAATAATTAATATTTGATTATATAATTAATAAATATAAATAATATAAATATTTTATATTTATTATAATATAATGATATAATTATTGTTAAATAATAAAATTTAAAGTAAATAAATATTATATTATATGTTAATTAAATATTCTTATTAAATCTTAGTAAATGAATCCCAAGGACAAAAAGAGAGGCGGCAAACGCAGGCTACTTAGAATTTTCCTTGGTATTTTACTATTTTCCCTCCTTATGTTCCCGCTTGCCCTAATTTTTCTTCCCAAACTCGCGAACTGGCGAATTTAGAAAGACGGAACCTACTTCGCCGCTCTTTCTCCTCGCAAGGTTTTCTTTCTTCATTCTCCTAGACGCACTGTAGTAACGAATCTTCTCGTTTCTCTGCTCATCCTTCTCCCTGACAAGGCGACAACGTTGAAGCTTGTGTTTGCAAGATTAGCAACGACGATAATTTAAAGCTTCGAATATTACTTCCATTAGTTCTTGTCATTCTTTCTTGCATAGACAATTGCTTTTATTATAAATGTTTTTGTTCATACATATATTCATGAACATGTTTGTTTAATAGTTTAAAAAAATTCGTTAAATATGTTCGCGAACATGCTCGATGTAATCGTTTGTTAGCAAGCTCGATAAAGCTCGTTTGTTAAGTTAATGAACATCTAAAAGTAGAGCTCGTTTATAGCTCGTTCATGCTTGCTTATTTAAAACTCGATAAGCACTAAATGAATTGAACATTAACTGAACATGAACCGAACATGAACAATCATTAATTTAAATGAACCAAACATGAACACAAACAATAAAGCTCGAACAAACATGAACCAAACTTGAACAAGCTGATATTAAATGAACACTCACATACTCGGCTCGGCACGGTTAGTTTGCAACCCTAATTGTGACTCATGTTCACTTAAGGTGACAAGCGAGAAAAATCTAAGCACACATTCAACCCTACTTAATCTTAACCACATTATCGATTTCTCTAGACCCGTATTTTCCCTCCATGCATTCTCTTCACTTCTCTCTTATTCTATGATCTTTGTTTCACCTCTCCTATACTATTTCCTCTTCAAATTTCAATGTTACTTCTTGTCCTTGTCTAGGCTCCCATCCGCTTTTCTTCTCCTTTACAATCTCCAATTCTTCTTCCTCATTCAAGCATAGCTTTGGATGCATTCTTCCTCATCCTACAAGCCATTTCTCATGATGTCCTCCTTATCTTCACCCAGGGTTTGCTATGAGCTTCTCTCTTCTATCAATCTATGTGATTTACCACTAATGGGAAAGTGTTTTGAAATTTCTATCATAACCTATAATAAGTTAATCATATGATATAAGCCCAAATTAGGCCGAAGTTATGAAAAATATAACAAACAGTTCCCCAGCATATATGAGCTCATATTTTTAACCAACCGAAAGGCTAAACTCACCATAAAGCTAAAACTCCAAAAGTTTCCCACTTATCCTTGCTTGTCTTTAAATATCACTATGCAATGCAAACATAATATGAAAATTAAAGCAAAATAGATGATCATTTAACAATAAGCAATACTCAAGGAAATGGAGTAGACTATATATAAAGGTGTTTGTTCGGAGCGACACCTTATGAATGTAACATTGCTTCTGTTCACTTCATCATGTTCATTTCATTAGTTTAAATGCTTTTGATGCAGAGCATTTTAGCTTAAAAGGTTCCTTAAGATATCTTATGTAGTTTGTTACAAATTTGTTTCATGTTTTCTAGAATCATCTAGGTTTATCTAAGTTTCTCTACTTAAGTATTATATATAGTATAATGTAAGGAATGATGAGCATTTATGAATAATATATGAATTGAAGTCTTTGAGCTTGATTTGTTATCATATTCTTGAAAATTCTTCAAGCATTCTCTTCTTCCAACGATCCAACGATTTACTCTCCACATCAATTGGTGTCAGAGCCTAGAGCTTATGAAGAACGATGGACTGTAGAGGGTGGGCTATCGACGACTATCGAAGCCGAAGAAATTGGGTGGTCGACGAAGATTGACACCGAAGGAGATGGGTGGTCGATGACAATCGTCGTCTACAACCCACCTTCTGCAGTCCATCGTTCTTCGCAATTTCCGGGCTCTGATACCAATTGATGTGGGGAGTAAATCGTTGGAAGAAGAGGATTTTGAAGGATTTCCAAAAACAAGATAACAAACCAAGCTCAAAGGCATCAATTCATATAATATTCATCAATGCTCCTCCTTCCTTACATCATACTATATATAATACTTAAGTAGAGAAACCCAGATTAACTTAGAGAAACCTAGAAGATTCCAAAAACATGAAACAAACTTGTAACAAACTATGTAAGATATTCTAAGGAACCTTTTAAGCTAAAATGCTCTACATCAGCTTGTTATCCAAATCATATTGGAAACCTATTTTACACAAAATGAAAATCTTGATTTTGATACAAAGGAAAAAACTTGCCTCGGTCCACTGGTTCCATCATGTTCATCCAGAAGTTTGATGTTGAACTCTTTGTAAGAGAAGGGGAGCTCCCCTGCTGTGTAAAGACTCCTCCTTCCATCATAAGCAGGCAACCTCATTCCTAGCTCAGACTCCCTGTAAAGCTTCACAAGTTCTACAATAACACTTCTGTTGACATTCTTTGATGCTACTTCAGGTGTTATCTTCACCTATAGCAGGGTTTAGAATTAACAATATGTATGGAATGGAAGCAAAGAAAAATGCAGGATACAAAGTAACAGGGCTCTCCATTTTATTCGATGAAAATAACAGACTAAAAACACTCAAGCATTCCGATCAACTAATCTAGAAAAAAAATACCACTTTTCCTTTTATAAATACTTCTTTTGTAAAAGTTCCCAGAGGAAAATAAGACTACTAAATAGCTTGGAAATGAAAAAGATAATCTCAAAATACAAAAGCCAAGCATATAAATTATCAAAGGAAAAATAAAGAAAGATTGTAAATTTCTTACATCATAGTGGAATAAATCATTGTTTGGAAGCTCCGTGAAGAAATGATTAGCCTTGATAATTACTCGAGTTCCTGACTGCCCAAATCCAGGCCTGGTAGGAAATCTCAGAGATTTGCTTGAAGAAGGAACGCCCATCTCGGAATAACATAAAGGACCTTCATTCTCCAGGCACCCGTTATGAATCCGACAACCATTAGTCTTCGGTGGCCTCAAAAAGGAGATCTCATCGCACCGCCCGTTCTTCTTGGCTCCTCTACTTCTTCTCCTGCCTCTGCTCATTGCAGAAGGTGAGTTCATGCTTTGCATTTCTGAAACTTGCCGTTCTTGGGACGGAGGCCCTTTGCCATTATGTTGAGCTTTGGGAGCTTTATGAACTGGATTCACATGACTGTTCACTTGAGATTTTATCACAAGGTGCTGCTCAGAACCTTCCTTCATTTGCCTAATAGGCATGGTTGCAAGTTGCGAAGAACTTCGGAAGAAGTAAACACTATAGTTTTTTCAAGAACGAACTAGTATTTCACTTAACTGCTTCTCTTTCTGCTGGAAAAACAAGAGGAGGCATTAGAGTTGAGAAATATGTGTACGCCATTAATGCATCTTCCAAAGTAAAAGCAGGATAAAAGATCTTTTTAATTGTTTCTTTACAAACAAAGAGAATGTTTTCAGAGGGAAGGGATGAGTAACACTAAAGTTGCTAACTTGCTGTAAAGTTCAAACTCAACAAGAACAAAAGAGGGGAAGGCATACAAATTTGTACATGGAACACAAGTAAACCTTCCAATTTGAATTTTTTTTTTTTCCTTTGCAGCTAAAATACTCCAAGTCTCGAACCAATGAAGAAGAAAATACAGCCTATTCAGAAAGGAGAAAAAAAAAGGGCTTCATTTCCACCAAGAAGAGCATAGCTTACCAGCAAATGAGAAGTACAAACCCATAAAAAAAGTTTCAAATTTGTCAAACACAGAAGAACTTCATGCAAGCGCAATGACAGAAGTTAAGACAGTCTTGTCCATGAACAGGAATTCAAAACCCAGGAAATCAACAAACTTGAACAATTACAACACTCCAAAACAAAACTCGCCATCAATAAAAACAATGGAAGTCGCATTTACTCCAAAGCCAAAGCTTGCAGCAAAAATCCAGCAGCGGAGACGCTAAAACCAGGAAAGAACAAACGCAAGCAACTAAAAAACAGAGCTTTCATGTCTCACCAAAAACAAACAAATGAAAACAAAACAATGGCAAGAAAAAATATAAAGTCGAAGATGGAAAAAAGCAAAGATAACCCAAGTACCAAAAAAATACGATTCACCCAGCCGAAGAGCCCTCCTGATGCACCAAAGGGTGAAATTTATACAGCCTTCAAGCCATCTATATCGACCAGTACAACCATCGGCTTTAATCATAGAAGAAAAGACCCTTCTCACAGGAACTCCTCTCTTTAAAGCTAGCTAGAAAAGATCAAGAGCTTAGAGGTGAAGAACAAGAAAGAGAGAGAGAGAACGAGTGATGAAACCTATACACGCATGCAATGGCTTTTGATGGGCTTTCTTTTATCACGTGGAAAAGGAAAAGCGGGATTGGTTCAAATAAAAGAGTGGCCTTTCTCTTTTATTTAAAATTTTCTTCCTTTTCCTTCTGTTTATTCAAAAGTGGCAACACATACTGAGATATAGGTGCTGGCTGATGGGGCTCTGCATTCTGCCGCTTTGACAGCTGCAGCAGCAACAGCGCATAGGAGAGGGAAGAGGCGCTTTGGAACTTTATAGAGCAACAATATCCCATACTTGATTATAAACTCCAAAATAATAAATCAAGTTTGAACAAAATAGTGTGTGGAGATAGAAAGAGAGGGACAGAGAAAGAAGGAAAAGAAGCCATAAGAAATTAAATACAAAAATCCATAGAAGAAGAATAATTGGAAACTCAGTCCTATAGAGAGGCAGAGATCTCAATGCCTTCTCCCCCATATCTCTTCTCTAAAGAAATGACCTATGAGCGTACCTAAACTGAAGCCATATTGTACTGTCTATGAACTGGGAATATTATTAGTTTTAGGATTATCGCATTGAAGGCTTCTGCAACATAGATATCATGGATGGGTCCTTTATGGTAGGTGAAATTTGTGATCCTGAGGCTTTAATATTTTGGTTTAATTCTGTTCCGTTTAGATTTTTTTTTTTAATTATTAATGTAAAAACATAATTAAAAATCATCATTTTTAAAAATTGTTTTTTTAATCTATAATCATGTAAATTGTCACATTAAATAGCTATATCTTTATATAAAATAAGATATTTTTTTAATAAAATACAGTAAAGCACTCTGTTGAGATGATAGTACTTCATACTTTTTTTATTGCAAATTATGATCGGTTGGCTCCATGTGTACTTCAAGGATGCTTAGGATAAATATTTTTTATTGTAATAATAGAGCATCATGAACTATCATTGCCCCCAAGTGAATATGCAATGGTGATCAGTAATTGAGAGCCTTTGTAGCTAAAAGTTTAAATTTATAAAAATAAAATGCATTCTCTTCTTTTATTTTACGACCCTAACAGAATAAAAATAAAAGAAAAAAAATAGTAAAACATCATTTTAATTATTTTTTAATAAGATTCAAATTATTCAAATCATCTATTGACTAATCATTTTAGATTATTTAGATTTCGTTTGGGACGGCTTTGGTACTGCTTCTTAAACCAACTTTTTAGTACAAAAAATTTAATTTTTTACTCAAAAAATGCTTTAAAAAATAGTAAGAAAACAGCCCCAAACGAAGTCATAATATGCCAAAACACCTAAAATAATCTCATTGCATACTTATAATATATGACAGACATGCAAAGCAAAATATAATAAATTGTATTATATGTGCGCCCTTTTCATAATTTTGCATATATATTATTTTGTTTATCACTAAGAACATACAAATTTTATTTTGAATGATATTTGGTTGAACAAAGCCTCGGGCAATTAGGGTTTACCAAAATGATAGGGAGGACTTACAGTTAAGATTTTGTTTTGGACAATTTTCCTACCTTTTTCTAAAGTAGTTTTATAGTAAAAATATTTCTAGTTTAAAACATTTTTATAATAAAAACATTTTTAGAAAGCATTAAAAAAGCGGTCTCAACTAAAGCCTAAGTTGAAATTTTCAAAAAATTATAAAAAATATTTAAAATTTTTAACTAATTAAAAAACTAACCTTTGTATTGATCTTAAATAATATATCGACGGAAGTATCGACTTCCCGGCGAAAATTTACAGTGCGGTATTTCCGACAGATAATCCGCCGGACTCTTCCGCCTACATGTATCCAACGTATTATTCCGGCAAATAATCCACTAGAAATACTGGTGGTACATTTCCACCAAAAATTCTAACGGATAATCCGCTAGAACTAATGACTAAAAAATGATGCAACATGCTTCTATTTTCCATTGGCATCCCGCTAGTAAGCCTGCCGGAAAAATGTTTCCAACACGCATTTTACTGTCAAATGAGTTTCCACCGGAAACTTATATTTTCCGGCGGAGTTTTGTGGTTATCGGTGGATTTTGGCCGCTGGTAACACACGATTTTTTTGTAGTGCCTAATTAATGCATCAATCAAATTTCCAATCAAATCAAATTAATTTAAAAAAATAATATATTCCCTAATCATTTACAATAATGAGCCATTACAAGCATTCCAAATAAAAACTTATTTCAATTTGAAAATAATTTAAAATCAACACTCATACCTCTCCCTGCCACTCTCAAGTCCAACAATTAGTCTCTAATTTTCTATCTAAAAGCTCATCTTCTGTCAATAGATGAGTGGTTATCTCTCAATTTGAAACATGTCCTATGATCTCTAACACACCTATTCTTGAGATGCTAATCATTAAATGCACCCCTCATTCTAAGGAGTTTTCATTTTGTACGGAGATCGGACGAGAGAACCGTTCGGTTAAGCACTGGGTACCCAGCGGTACCGAGTGCTGGTACCGAGCTGGGTACCCACCAATAAAATGACGTGGTGCATTTTATTGATCTTCGGATGCCCTCCGCACAGAATAATTCTTCCATTCTAAGACAAGAAAATCTAATATCGACATGCCAGCACAATATCCCAAGTCAACGCCACCTCTACTCAATTGCTTATAAGCATCCCATTTCCTCTTTTAGGAGTGAACTTTTGAACCTTTTGACTTATTGAGAGTTACACTCTTTTATAAGCAGTAGAGACTAACCAAGTAAGGTGGAACCAGGAAGCGCTTAGAATGGGCAATTGTCCATCCCAAAATTTTTTTTTCTTAATTAGAAGTATAAATATTTTAACTATTTAGCTCATATTCAATAAATACATTTGTCCAAATTCTAAAAAAAAATTATTTCATACATAAAATTTTACATTTCACAATTCTATTTTGTCCACTCTCAAAGGTCAAAAGAGAGGCTGATTCGGCTCCAAAACACAGAATTTATTCCTTTTTTCATCTTCTTCCTCTTGAAATATAACATAACTCTTCTCGTCTCCTTATGCCGGACATAAACATATTTTTTCTTCTTTTTTAACATCATCTCTTTGCATTCTGAACTGTATCATCCAGCAACAAAGTAGTTTGATTTGGATGTCAACCCACCATCTTTTCTTCTCTTTTTTTATGAACCAAAGGAACTCTTATTCAATCACCAACATTCACAAGACAACTTTCTCTCATTCATAGATTTTTATTTCTTTTTTTTTTCTCTCTCTCTCTTTTAAAGCCCAATCTAACCTTAAGTTTACTCTAAATTAAGCACTTATCATTGCAGCTAAAAAAAGAAAAAGAAAGGTTTGAAAAAAATCATAAAACATCATACAACCTTTATGAAAAGCCATAAAACATCAAAATTCTAAAGTTAAACATACAGTGACAGTTCAGTACAACAAACTAAGCAGCTCAAGATTGATATCATAATATAAAAGCTATTTACATTATTGAAAAGCTCAACATTTGCATTATCAGCCCATACAACTTAAATAATTTCACTACAACCCTAAATAATATATCATTGTTTGCATGATAAAGCTAATAATGACCAATCTGCAAATTGTTCTTTAATATCTTAATACTCGATCTCTAGCAATTAATTTGAATGACTCAAAACAGGTGAAATAAGAAATGATTGCCTTCCATGTTGTTTCAATAATGCTGGCTCAGATTCATACAGTAAGATTCAGAAATCTATGAATCAATGAAACTTTTGACCCTTTACAAGCTCATGATTGCAAGGAAATAGTAATATCTTATGGATTATAAGTACTATGATCTTTGCAGCTTTAGAACTTTATTTGTTTTTGTGGGGTTTGATGAGCCCAAAGGTTCATTATTCTTCCTAAGAACTTTTGGTTCTAAATTTTAATTAAATCTTAGTCTTCATGTTGATTTTCTTCACATCTGTCCTCTGTCAATCGATTAGTTCGCAAAACAAGGATTATAACAAAAAGATTAATTGCTTTATTTACATGAAGAAGATTTGCAAGAGTACAGAGCTGCTTTGGAGCTTCTTAACCTTTGCAAAAAAGATTAAATTATTAAATTATTACATTGATACATTTATTTAATTATCTATTATTTTTTAATATTAATCTTTCTTATAATTTCTTGTGATATATGAAAAATATTTTCAATAGTAAATAGTAATTCATATAAAAATAAACAATTTAAAAATCAGCTGCATGTAAGTAGATATAAAATAATTCTTAAAGAATGAATAATGATATTAATTATCATTATTTGAATAAATTAAAAATTTATTTCAGCTGCAAAATGTTTTATGTTTTGATAGAAAAATTGGCAAAAAATATAAATTATAAACTCATTTGCAAATTAGTAATTTTTTAATAAATTAGAGTAAATACAAATAAAATAGAAAAAATATCTAATGTTAAAATAAAAATCAGTTGAAAGTTAGAAAAATGAGGTTTTTTTTTTTAATATTATTAAAATTAATGTTTTTATTAAAATCTAAGTATAATTAATCAATATTATGTTTTATTCATCTATTTGTATCTCTAACATTTATATGGAAATAAATTGTATTAGGATATATTATAATCAAAATTTTATCATGATCAATTAAAATTGTTATCATCTTGATACATCATAAAAAAATTATCTTGATCGGGCACGAATTTCGAGGCAAAATCAAGCCGAAAATTTCAAAAATTAAATTCGGGATCATCTGAACTCCGATTTCAGCAAACTTATAGTCGAATTGAGCATATCAAAAAATACGAACCCTACAACACAAAATTGGACTCAATCTGATTCCAAATGAGTCCAAATCGATGACCCAAAGCGATGTTGGAAGGTTCGAACCACAATTTGGGTTACCAAACGGTTTCCAAACATAACGTGCTTAAACAGTCGAATCGAGCGGCTCGACGAAAAGAATCCAACGAGCCCAAGATCGCCAAATTCTGACATCCTTAAGACTTTCAAATGTCTGATAAACGGTCCACGATCAAAGGATTCAATATCAGTTGTCCATCTGAACCACTCCACCTTTACCCTTGATCCTCCTTCTATTTAATTTACGGGTCATGCCATCCTAAAAAAACTATAAATAGCCCCTCATTTCTTTGAGAGGGGACCGAAGCAAGAAGAAGAGAAGAGAAGAATAAGAGAAGAAGAAGAAAAGGATATGAGGGAAGAAACTCCTCTTCGACCACCGCCGGAATTCTGTCCGACTCCCAAGTGACATCGGAGTTCTTCATGATGCCTCGGAATTCTACCCTACGTAGGAATTCTGCCGAAACGACACCAGAATTCTGCCCAAGCGTCGCCGGAATTTTGCCTGATGTTCAAGTGACGCCGAAACTCTGCCCGATTTCCAAGTGACACTGAAATTCTAAGTGACTCTGAATTCAACTCGAATACAACAACTTGTGTGTAACTAGACTTCAATCCGGAAGTAAATCATTGTAATATGATCGTCCTAAATTTTAAGGACGAGTCAGCCTCTTGTATCTCAAGCAAATACTAGTGAAACTTTTTCAACTTGGCGTGGCCCCGTGGTTTTTTCCCTTTCCAAGTGTTTTCCAAGTAAAAATCCAAGTGTCTTTATTTCTCTCATGTTTGTGTGCTAGATATCCGTACAACGCTAAGAAGAAAATTTTCTAACTCTATCGTCGCGTATATTCTAGTCCACAACAAATCAATTTTAAGATAAATAAATATATGAAGAAGGAGCTTTTCCTGCTATTATTAATAAAAAAAAATTGACTATGAAACATAATTGAAGATTAGTGGATAAGTGATACTTTAGCCACCTATATTAAGAAAGAAATATTAGATTTTAACAATAATGAATTAATCATTCAACTCTTTTAGAATATGAAAAATTTGTGTTATAAATTATAATTTTTTATCATCTTATATTTTATTTTTTATATAACAAATTCAAACAAACTTTTTAAAAAAGCTTTCAATGTCAGTCTCAAACTCAAATAAAAAAAGTTGAGAGAATATTTAAAAAAAAAAACTAATTAGTACACCCACTAAAAAAGTTATTCGCTTGGATAGAAATTGAAGTATTATAGGTCAACTATTAATTTCTCAAATTTCTTTAATATTAACATAAGTTGTAACATATTAACATAATTGCAATAATTATATACAAATAACTTCATTAAATACAAATGCATATTTTTAAAAGATCAAGAAAAATAATTTATAAAAAACTAATTTTCTCCCTATTTTTCTTCTACATTTAAGAATTCATTTGAAACAGCTTTCTTATTACTTCCTAAACAATCTTAAGCCTAAGATTTAAAAGCATTAATGTCATCAACATAAGATATTGATTATCTTTGCAGTACACTAACCATAATAATGAAATAATGTAATTATCATTTTGATATTAGCAGCATTGGATACTTCTAATTCAAATAGAGACCATGCAGGCAAAGGCTTTCCCATCTCTTAAACCAAAGAAAAGTTATTTTGCCCATACAGATCACTTTCCCTCTCTGATCAGATGACAACTTTTTATTATGTATTTTTAGTTATTAATGCCCATATTGGAGTTCTTTGATTTATTCTATATTTTTTTCTCTTTCTCACTATAATATTAATATTTACATGAAACTTTTTCATATTTATAAAGGGGATTTTTTCATATTTCTGAGGGTTAAGACATTTATAATCTATGCTTAAGGATATAATAATTTGTTTTATTATTAATGTTCTAAAGTTTATAGAGATGAATATATCCAAACCACATTTTATTTTAAGAAGTACAAAGAAATAAGTACTTTTAATTATAGAAAAGGAGGGCATGGAGGCAAATGATGGGTAAGAGAAAGATAATAGTAAAAGAATAAGATTCCTTCAAGCATGGTCTTATGATGGAGAAACAAATTGCAAGTTTTAGTAGACCCATATGATGGAAATCATAAAAATGAGTATAAAAATTAAGTAATAATGATTAGTATAAGTTGAACAAGAGAAGTTTTGTGAAAGATAAGGAACTAAATTGAAGTTCATATTAAGTTGTGTTGGATGGAAAGATGAATTAGGGTTAATTAAGCTAATTTCATTAATTAGAAATAGTTTATGATTACTATTATTTTTATTAATAATTTTGAGAAGTCAAAAGTTAATTACAAATTTTGAGGAATAACTAATGAGAATTAAGGATCTATTTGGGATAGCTTTTTTGTTGTTTTTCTTTTCATACAACAACCACGATTTCATTTGGTTGCTGCTTTCTTATTATTTTTCAAAAAAAATTATTAATAAAAACTTGTTTTTTTAAACTAAAGTGACTAAGTTATTTTTCTCATTGTAATTTCACAGCCAACTTTATAAACATTGTAATCATATCAAACAGATCATAAATAAATATCCATTCCTAAAGTATAACATAACTGTGAGTTAGCATTCCTTTTATTTTATTTTATTTATATTTTACATAAAATAAAAAATATATCAAATATCTTATTGTTTGAAAGCAAATAACTAAAATTTATTTTAAATATTGAAAAATAATTTAATTTAACTTCAAAATAAAAATGCTTATAAAATACTGATAATACATTAAAAAAAAACAATATATAAATATAATTTGCTCTAACAGTACATTATTAATTAGCAAGTTGACATGCACGTACCTCCTTTCTACAGCTTGTTCTCCATTTTGATCAAGGAAAAACATATTCCCTTTTTGGAGAATCCTTATGCGATTCTTCTTCAGAGGGCTTTTCTTATTGAATCGCAGAGCTCTCTTTCTCCTTTGGCTTTTCCACCATGCTCATGTGGTCCCTCAACTGATCGGAGTGCCTTCTCAAAGCAGAGGTGGAGCCAGCGAAGAGTTTCTTTCAGAGAGTTAAGATTCTTTCCTCATAGGAGGGGAATATATTATTTATCAATATGATATATATATTTTTTGTTCTTCTGAAAGAATAATCGTCGTTCCTCTACGAATACTTCACCACCCTATTATGACCTCTACACAGTATTATTATGATTTTTTTTATAATCATAATTATATTAAAATTGTATTAATGTAAAATATGTTGTATTAATTATCATCACTTGTATTAATTAAGTGTCTATCCTGTGAAGATGAATTAATTAAGTGCTACTTATTCAATTATGGACACCCAAGCTAGGTTTACCATAAGCAGAATTAAGTGTATGCCACTCTTACAAATTTTTAATATGTATTAATAAAATAAATTCTATGAGAAAGGAATCTTAGCTTTACCTCTAATAATCCTGTTTCGCTTAGGGCTACACGAACGAATTCCTCGATCTTAGGGATGTAAATCCACTGAGTTGGCTTGAGTTTGACTCGCTAACGAGCTCGTGAGTAGTCAAGTTTATCGAGCTTGAGCAGAATTTTAATCTTGTTGGATTATCAAGCTCCAGTTCGATCAAGGTGACGCTTGGCTTCATTACTCGTCGAGTGGCTCTTGAGTGTGGAAGCGGAATCGTGAAAGTTGAAGGAGGAAGGCAGAATGTCGAACCGTGGGGGTTGGCTCGGACAAGCTAAGACGTGGAACCGGTGGGGGCAACTACAAACACGAAAGGTTGAATGACTGAATCATGGAAGGCTGAAGCGAAAGCGGACCGCTGACACTATATTGCTACTCCTCATGAGCAGTTTGAGCTCGACTCGAGTTCAAGCTTAGGAATTGGCTCACGAGTTGAGCTCGAGTTAGGCATGACCCGAGCTCGACTTGACTCATTTGCACCCTTAAATCACACTACTGTTCACGCGACTGTTAACATACTAGACGATTCAAGCAACATTTAAAATTTTAGATTAAGTGCATCAATTAGTTTTAATTAATTAATTTTGATTATTATCATCTACGATTGTTCATGCGACTCATTGTATTCTCCGTATTCTCACCATTGTGCTTCTCCTCTGACTCGGATCTTCGCCTCTTCATATCTACTGCAGCTATATTTTTTTCTTTTACTCTCCAGCAACTTCAGCTGTTATTTGCCTATTTAGGTTTTATTTGGGACATCTATCTTACTGATTCTTAAAGCACCTTTCTAGTTTTAAAATTAAATTTTAATGCTATAAAACTAATTTAAAAAATAACAAGAAAAATTTTCTACTTTACCGTCGCTAATATTCTAGCCAGCAACAATCTTTAAAAAAATGTTTGGATTCAAATCCCTTTCGATTGCATCATCATTAAATAAATTATGCCCACACGCTTGCAATATATATATTCAGAAGCTGGATGAGAGATTCTTTTACGGAAAGAAATTGGATTATATTATAATAAAAATTTTATAATATTTTTTTTTATTATTTTTGAAAAACTGAGATAAATGTACTATAAAATAACTAATTAATATTTAAACAATACTTATCTTAAAATAAATTCAAAAAATTTTAAATTCATTTTAATCAAATTTTAATAAGGATATGATTACTATTTTTTTCTATATGACGAAAGGGAAATTGGAATAGTATATTCAAATCAAATTTTGATTATATATCATTTTAATTTAATTCAATTGAATTACGGCAAATTTCAAGCGAAGTTTTAAATTTCATATATTTTTTTAAGTAAAAGATAGTTAAAACATATGAGCGGTTTTTAAAGTTTTATTATATCATTCTAACATAAATTTATTTTTAAAATTTCATGTCAGTTTTTATTTGAATTTCAATCAAATAATTCTATTTATTTTTATTTTCCAGCATAAATATAGCTTTATTTGGCAAAACAAAATTATTTTATTGTTTTAACATATTTGTGCCTTTTTCGCTTATGTCAATTGGTGTTTATGCCAAGCCTTGCGCAATAATGTGGCTCCTATTGCAGGCTCTCCTTGGACGGTCATAAGGCAACTAGGGGTTTGAGTTTTTCTCTGATTCGTTGGTATTATCTCCTGAGTCCAGGCATTTATTGGATTTGGGAGCTCTATTTTTTGTGCTTTTAGCCTCTTAATTTTGTGTCACTTTTGATTTTTGCTGCTTGTTTGTTTTATGAGCAGGTTTTTGAGCTCTGTTGAGCTAGCATTCCATATACCATGTGTCAAAATTAACATTATGAGATCATAATGCCTTTTAGATCATTCATAACCGAACGGTAATCAAGTGTATGCTGTCCGCCAAACGTTCCAATCGAATGTGAAATTGTCCGCTAATCTCCGGAAGTGAACAATGCGATAAGCAAAAAAATTGGTTTACGAGATTTGCAGAAGAAGCACGCGAAAGAAGAGAAAGACGGTTCCTTTGCAGTGTGATGAAGAAGCACGCGAAAGAGGAGAAGAAATAGAGTTCAGTTGTAGATGAATTACTACATTTTGGAGTTTCATTACATTTTGATGTGGAAAATAAAATTTTTCGGTTGAAGATGTCCTTAGATGTGACTTTGTAGAGGAATTTACTTCTTGATTATTTGATTTGCTTTCTTAAAATGGAATAATACATCAAACTTACTATGGAGATGCTCCAATAAAATGATATTCCTTAATTACATAAACATACTCTTAAAATTGTTATTAGTTCTTTCTAATTGCATTCTTAAATCTCAGGAAATTTTTTTGGAGAAGCGTTTCAGATCATTTTAGTTTCATTAATAAGATTCCATCATCCTATATCTTCGGTCTATCACCCGGCCTTCAATAAATTATATGATTATATTTCTAATTACTCTCCCATATATCTTAGCTCTATAACATTTTAACAAATTATGTGATTATATTTTTAATTACTCTCCCATATGAGTCTTTAGTTGCACGTTGTCCTTCCTTATATAAAATACCCCAAATTAACTTCTCGTTTTACTATTTAACATGACATTTAACCTAAATACGACCGGTTTAACGCATTTAATCTAAGCCGGACTCATATAAGTACCTGAATCCGAATGAAAATCGGGTTAATTTTGAGTTAGCTTCAAAATTTATGTAGCTTTGGTTAAAGTAATGTTAGTCGCCTTCTATCACCCAACTACCAGTGCTGCAAGTTGTCATTGTTGGAAGATATCGAAGTAGGATGCCATCGTCTGCCACTTCCCGCAGTCGATCACCAACCTTTCTCAAAAAAGTATCTTAATCGGGCACTAATCTCAAGGCAAGATCAAGTTGAAAACTTTTGAAATTAAATCTAAGACCATCAAAACTCCAATCTCAACAAATTTATAGTCGAACTGAATGTCTCGAAAATACAATCCCTAACGAAACCAAATTCGACTCAATTTGAGCCCAAATGGGTCCAAATCGAAGCCTCAAAGAGCGTTTGAAAGGTTCAAACCATAATTTGGATTACCAAACGAATTCCAAAAATGAAATGCTTATAGTCGAATTGAGCGGCTCGACGAGATGAATCCAATGATCCCAAGATAATCGAATTCTGACATTATTAAGACATTCAAATGCCCAGTAAACAGTCTAAGATCAAGGGATCAATATCGGTCATCCATTCAAACACTCCCAACATATCCTTGATCTCCCTTCAATTATTGGCCATGTCTCTCACAAAAAATATAAATAGCTCACTCATTCTTCATGGAGGGAACCTCTAAGCAAAAAGAGAAGGGAGAGAAGGAAGAAGAGGAAATCATAGTTCTCTTTCAACATGACAGTTGACTGTTATAATCTGATCGTCCTCAATTTTTAGGATAAAGTGATAAACTAGTCATTTGTAATCTATTTAAACACTAGTTGAATCATTTCAATTGGATGTGACCTTGTGATTTTTCGTTTCAGGGTTTTCCACGTAAAAAGTTGTGGTGTTTTTTTTTTTTTTTGTTCTCTGTTTGTGTACTGGATACTCGTACAATGCTAAGACATAAAATTTTTGGCACTGGTACCATCCCGAATACTCTAACCCGCAACATATTTGTATGTAAATCCCCTTTTTTTTTCTCATGCACCTAACGCAAATAGATGTCCAGATTCTTACAGCAAATTTATCTCCAATTGAAACCTTTCGGCCCGGCCATCACTACCAGAATATGGCCCAGATTCTCTGATTATTAGATAAATCAGCATCACATCTTTATCGTTAGTTAATTCTTAACTACTAAAGATTGAGTGCACGAATTTTTTTTTTTTTCAATATTTAAATAACGAACAAAATTATTAAGTTTGCTTTCTTCAAAATTTTGCTCAACTACCAAGAATATTATATTTTTGATTTATTCTTTTTAAATCAAAATTATTTCATATTAATTAATTTAATATTTTTTATTTGTAGGTCTTAAACTCTTTTATATAGAAATAATTGACTTTATATATCATATAACAAAAAAAAAAAAGGAAAATATATCCGTTATTTTTTTTTTAAAGAAAAAATTTAAAAAATTGTTGCATATTAAATTACCCCTAATGAAGGATAAACTTATGTATTTTTGAACCGCTTTTTGAAGTCAAAGTAATTGAAATAGGTTCAAACAGATTTGAATTCGAACCTGGTTCGAACCCATTTTTAGACTTAATGCAAACTCAAAATCAAACCTAATTTGTACCAAATTTGAACCAGGCTTACTTAAACCTCATTTACAACAAGTTTCGTTGGAGAATCATACGTGACCATGAACTTTTCAACTCCTTCAAAAATTGTGCTTCCATTGATGTTTTCCCCAACGAGCTCACCATCATGAATCATACTTCTACTTCACACATTGTCAAGCCTAACACACTTCCCCTTGCTTGCTCTTATCATAAACACATTTCTCCTAAATAAGTCATCAATCCCATTGACACCTCCCCCAGGGAGCTTTCATCGCAAACATCTTTCTCTTAAATGTGTTGTTGATCCCATTACATGCCGCCACTCCTATCAACGCCTTGCCCCTATGATCTATCTTCCCTGTCTCAAATGACAACATTAACAAACATGGCAAAAACTTCCCCTATGACAAATAGGGGGCCTTCCCATCACAAACAATGATGTTTGCCAACATTCATTGCTTGTCTCGATTTGGAATCAAGGTTGCTTGTCTCGATTTGGAATCAAGGTTAGACTCGATTTGAATTGTTCGAATTCAAACTAGTTCATGTACCTCAATAAATAGTCCACTTATACTAAAATATATATTTTAGTCTGAAATAAACTTTTTGCTATATTTTTCTAGAAAATAAATATTAGTTGTATTTCCCCAATATTCACTATTATAAGTCCTATAAAGTCAATTTCCTTATATATATAATATTAACCTTAAAAATAATTTAAAAAAATGCATTTCTCTCATTTTCCCTCATTTAATAATGGCTTCACAACGCATTACCAAAACTCCTGCACTCCAATTGGACTTGCCTACATAGCATGGCACTAATTTTCCACTACTACCTGTCTTATTCCGTTATTATATATGGTAGTTAGTTTCTCGTCTAGCCAGCCGCCGGGCAATGGCTTCCATGGCGGCACTCTTAGCGAAATCGCCAGGTCCTAATCTCCAATTCCTCCAACCCCGAACTTCGAATCTCGCCGCTGAAGGCGATGTACGCCTTCGCCGCCGCCCCGCTGGCGGCGCTAGGGTTCGATGCGGGCTCATCGATCCAGACGGCGGGAAACTGGCACAGCTGGTATCTCCAGCCGGGCCGGAGCGGGAGGCTCGCCGCCGAGAGGCGGCACCTGCTTATGGCCTTCCTAGGATCAAGCTCTCGCGGATCGACCTGGAGTGGGTTCACGTTTTGAGCGAGGGGTGGGCGAGCCCACTCCGCGGCTTCATGAGAGAAGTCGAGTTCCTCCAAACACTTCATTTCAATTGTCTCCGGATGCCAGACGGCTCCTTCGTCAACATGTCGGTGCCGATTGTGCTTGCCATCGATGATGGGCAGAAACGAGCAATTGAGGGGCGAGGCAGGGTTGTACTCGTCGATGCGAATGACAAGCCCGTCGCCATACTTAAAGAGTAAGGAAATGCAGATTTCTTGATATTTTATTAAGTGTAAGGAAATGCAGATTTCTTGATATTTTATTTACTTCTTTTTGGTAAACAGTTTATCCCGTGAGCAAGCTAGATGCCATGCTTTAAGTTTGTTTTCTATCTCAAAATTGCAGATGAACCTATGTACTTTTGTCCAATTTGAAATTTGTAATACCAGCTGTTTAAATTGTACTAGTGTTGCGGCTTTGAATTGTGCCGACCTGGTTTGTGAGCTAAAAAAGTACGCGCTTTTTTTTGACTGAGTGTGATGAATTGGAACTGATATTTCGTTTTAGAACTAGCGATACATTTTTGTTTTATCTTTATTTTTGTTCTGTTGCTTTCTGGTTCTGCACAGTTGATATAGTTGTTGGCTCAGCGTTTTCTAAAGAAATTTCAACCGGGTTAGCCTAAAAGTGCAGACTTGAGGAGTGGCGTGGAATGTTAAGAGGGGCATCACCGCAGCAGGATTAACATAACTATTATTAAGAAAATTAAGGAAGTGTTACTGGGTTAATGACTTTTCAAACTGTTCCATGTTTGGAAAATTACATGCCAGTTCTGCTTTTCTTATATTTGATTGTTGGCGTTTACCTTATGTTGTTCTATGGAAGTTGTAGTTATAGTTTATTTACCAGATAAAAGTTTAAGATGCTCAACATTTTTTAGAAGTTGTGTTTTTTGGATGTTTTTTTATTCAATTGTTTATTTGATTTAATTTTTAGGAAAATTTGTTAGTTACTAAATAAATTTTTCAACTTGTTATTCTTTCCCTTACTTCCCTATATTTTTTGGTGCTAAATCTTCAAACTACTCTTAAAAATCACACATCTCATTTAATTATGGTATTCTGGGATGCGAGTTAGCTATATCATATTTGAGGTGACTATACAAGAGCAAAATTCATTTTCCAAATAAATTATAGTGTGGATGCTGAATAAGTACTTGAATGTGTTATTTTGTTAGAATTTTAATTCAATAATTTTGTTACGATATGCACAAGATTAAAAGTACATTGTTATAATGATAAACATAAATTATCTTTTTATTTTGGAATGAAATAATGTTTAAAAGTTTGTTAGATAATTTTTTTATTTTGAATAATTTCATGTCAATTTAAACTTATTTAACATTTGAATCCACTTCCTTATATCCTTATAAATATACAAAGAAATGAGAGAGTTGCCTATGGGTTTTTGGCGAGAGGAATTGGTGCAAAGCTTTCATCTGTATGCACTAATTAGAGCCAATTTTGTTTTGCATTTGCTCAGCCTTTTCTTTGGGTGGTTGTTGACAGAGGGCCATTGTTGGAACTAGTTTAAATGAGTCGTCTTTGAAAAGATTTGGAAGTTTTTGAAATTATAAAAGATATAGAAAGGGAAGAGTGAGCCAAAAAAGAAAAAAAAATTATGGCCATCGAGTATTATCTCAACCCGATAAAAGCTATTGTGCTAAAAAATTTGTAAATATTCCATAGATAACAGAAGTTACCATTCTATGAAACTTTAAGGGCATAATTTCTTTTTTGTTTATTATCTCTCATGTTATTCTCTTTTTTTTTTTGGCTTAAGAGATTTGGGGGTTCTTTGTTATGTTGAGATTGGGTGTACTTAAGTTTGGGTATGGGTGTTTTCTTATACCCTTTTGATTTGTTTAGATTTGTATAAGAGTATTTCCTTATGCCTTTTTGATTTTTTACACTTATATGACTTCTCTATGGTAAATCAAGTCCTTTCTCTACTCCCATGTATGTAGACTTGTTTTAGTAGAATCGTATAAACCTTTTTTTTGCAATACTTGATCTCTTATAAAATTACATTGTCTGTTCATAATGTTTACTTATGTTAGGTGCATATATATTAAAATTTGGGATTTTTTTCCTAGAAACTTGTACTAGAGACTAATGTAGGATACAATGAACAGGAAGAATGGGTAGAGAAATTTGATGGTTTAAAAAGTTCAGATCTTTGGCGAACCAATATTAAAGGTGTAATAATTTAGCATGAACTTGTGAAGGCATTCAAGGGGGCTTCTTGAATATGGCTAATGTTAGTTCTATGTGGAATTTGATTATGTCGATCAATCAAGTTGTACTGTTGCCTTGGACCTCAATTCTGTCGGTTGAGCTCACAAGGGGATCCTCCCTCTGCTTGGTTTCAAGGGCTTTGCTCTAAAAAAATTTACGTATGATCGTACAACGTTGCGACACTTTATACTCTAGCGCTACAACAGTATACATATGCTCCATTTTAAGACAGAGAGTGGAGCGTCGTGATGCTACTAGTCAAGCAAGGAGATAGAGAGTGAAGCGCCATGGCGCTCCAAATTGGCATTGCAGTGATGCGAGTCAGGCTGGACATTTTTTTTTTCTTATTTTCATGTTTAACATGAAGGGTTGTGTCCCTTGGAGTAATTGAAGTATGTCTCTTTGTTAGTTCTGAGTGCAAAAATGGTGCAAGAGTGAAGAGAGATAAGGAGAGAGTTAGAGAGAAGAGAGATCTATATAATTTCTCCCAATTTTTATATTGAATTTCTTGGTGTGGTGTAGCTTTGGTTTTTTTTTCCTATTTCTAGTTTTTCCACGTTAAATTCTGGTGTTCTTTCTTTTCCGCTGCATTTTCTCTTTCTTGGTTGTATTTGTTGCATGATTTTACTACCCCAACACCTGAGATCATACATGAAGTAGAAAGATAGCTCAACAATCTAATTACGTTTGGCAGACTAGAAGTTAATTGTGGTTTTGGATGAAACAACACAGAGGGGTTATATTCCAAGTTAGAGTCTTTGCACAAGAACAAAAGTCTTTTCAATGTAACATTATCAAAACTAGAGATTTTATTTGCTTCCGTTGTAAGAAGGCATGCCCATAAAATCACATATTTATGAGTTTAGTTCTATTTTTAAGAATGTACGGTTTATTGATGTGATATTATTAAGATGATGAAAATTTGCAATCCTTGTGCTATTTATCTCACTTATAAATATTCTTATGACACAATATTATATGAATGAGATACAATTAGATTATAGAATGTTAATAATTTGCCTATTTCTAAAAATGTAATTTCTAAACTTGTGGTTGACGGAGATGAAGAGCAAACTAAGGGATTGTTGATTATAGCGAAACCTCTAAGAATTTGTCTAGCTCTAATTATAGCAAAATAAGTTTCATAAAAAGTAGTGTGACATTGTTTGTATCTATTCGGATAAAAAGGCACCTTTAGAGTGATTTCTAAATTTTGAAGAGAAGGGGCAACATACCATAGAAAATAACAACGACGATTAGTTAGTTAAAACTAGTTTTATTGCAGATTTTTCAAGCATGGATTTAAATTATAGTTTTTTGCTGATTGTTGGAGAGAGAAGTAATGATAGATTGATTATAGATTCAAGTTATTCTTATCATATTTATCCTCATAAATCATTGTTTTCCACTTGTGAGCTATCTGTTATTGTCTTTATTTTTAGACAAAATAATTCAAAGTGCAAGATAGTTTGTTTTATTGAGTAATCCGTAAAGACCAACAAGAAGGGTGAGTTTTCAAGGGCAGATAGAGTATGTCCTTCTGGTTTCCCCTAGCCAACATGAGGAATCGACCATGGTTTATTTAATTCTTGGGGATCTAGGCCCCCAAGGGCGCAAGCCTCATTGTTATTTACATCTTTGATGTGATGTGGAGAACACTTTCGATTAAGGACATTAAAGTATGCTCTATACGGGGTCCCGGGGCATACAAAGTTGTTATGATTTATAAAGGGTATGAATGAGGATGGATTGTCATCTTGATTAAGAGTCAATGCTTCCATCATCTACGGTTAATGCATTTGACTAATCTATCTACGATAAAGGAAGTGAAGCAATGTCGTCTAGAGGTCCTGATTAATGGGCATGGATTACCTCCTCTTTAGCATATCGAGTAGACTTGGGTGGGGCAATATGTCAAAATATGTATTATCTCAAAATGAGGTTTGAAATTCCTTTTGGATGGAGAAGGGTGAGGGGATTTGTATGGATGACCATATTTCCATGAAATTGTAATGCAATAGGCATGATTAATTCATATCAAAGCTGTCTCATAGGCATTGAGCATGATTAGTGTGGCTCAAAGAGATTGGAATGACTAATTAAACTATCTAAAATAAGATTGTACTTATTCGAATAAAGAGTGTTCTAAGGAACATGAATAGGGTGAATAGTATATCAAAGGAAACTTCCTTTTGAAGTAACATTTGGAGTTTGTGTTGATTGGAAAAGGCCTAAGGGTACCATTTCAGTCGGCCATAATTCCATGAAAGTACATCACATTGGGATTGACGGATTTATGTCCAATTAACTCAGAGGCACATAACATAGCTACTGTGAGTTAGAGGCTTTAGCATGGCCAATCTAGCTATCCAAAAGAAGCTCGACTCACCCGAATAGAGAGCTCTCGACTCACCCGAATTGAGAGCATCCTAAGATAAACATATAGGTCGGTTGAATAGTGCATCAAAGTATGTTTTCTCCTATTTGGAGTTTGGTTTGGATAGGGCAAGGGTTAATATAAATGATTGTGTTTCAATGAAATTACAATGTATTAGGCTTGGTTGAGTCCTATCAAAATTGGCTCAAAGGCACAAACATGGACAATTTGCCTTGGGGCATTTGGTGTGGCCATTCATTAGCCTGGTAGACCGGTCCATTGGACCAGTCCAGCCGATCCACGTGGGACCGGCCCAGGCGGAACATCTCCGCCTCTTCCATTAGCCGCACAAGCGGAACATCCCTGGGAGGTCATTTAGGAAGGTTTTTTGAATGGATTCTAGGAGGGAAATTGAATGTAGGGATTGTTTAGGGATTTCCTTTTGATTTGTATGCATTAAATACTTTGTTTTCCTAGGGTTAGGGCATCTTGAATTTGGTTGAAATTTGAGATCTCTTAGATTTAGGTTTTCTTTGGGCTCTAGCGGCGTCTAGAGATTTGGGAGAGATCGATCCTCCTCTCGAATCGAGGATCAAGTGTATCTTGCTATTTTCCGTGTTCCTTTCATCAAATAATACAAGTTATCTACCATTTTTGTGGTTTTGTGCGGATTATTGTGAAGATTTCTCGCAGTTTTCCGAAGATTGATTGAAAATACTTGAGATCTACAAGTGTTTCCTATCAAATTGGCATCAGAGCAAGTCTTGGGACTATTCGTGGGCTGATTTTGGCGAAGTTCGGCGGTTAATTTTTGGTTGGGAAGGGACGAAGTGCTGTTTATGTAATCCAAATCCGGAATTTTTGGATTTACAAAAGTTCGGATCGAGATGGAGGCCAAGAAAGTTGATGCGCTAAAAGAAAGACTTGAAGGGGAGATGAACCAAATCAAGACAACGGTGGAGGAAAGGATTTCCTCCATGGAAGGACAAGTAACTATTCTCCGAGACATGATGAAGAAAATGTTATAAATCCATAACCAAACAACAGCTTCCGTGGCAGAAGAGGAGGAAATAAAAAACACGAATTCTGAAATTCGTAGGGAGGAAGATGAGGTGGAAATCGTGGATGGAGAAAGAAGGAAATCCTATGTGGAGTCTTTCCAGAGGGAGGATAAAGGAGATAGGTATGGGGAAAGGCATGTGTATGGAGGGACGGAGCAAAGGGGTGCTGATTGGGAACGCCGGGAGGGACATTATGGTTGCCAAGGTGCTGATTTTGAAGGAAGAAGAGGGGAATTTGAAGGGGGTTTGGGCTATGGAAGGACAAGGGAAAACCGGGAGACGTGGGGTGGGCCGAGCACGTGGGAGAGGGAATGCTATGGAGGAATAAGGGGGAATGGTGGAGATGAGAAGGTGAGGAAGTTGAAGATGCCTATCTTTGAGGGGGAGAATGCATATGAGTATATCTATAATGTGGAAAGGTATTTTGTCATTAATGGGCTAACGGAGGAGGATAAACTGACAGCAGCAGACCTATGTTTGGAGGGGAAGACACTGTCATGGTACCAGTGGAGAGACCAGAGGAGACTTATCAGGAACTGGAGGGAATTCAAGGACTGCATGATAGAATGTTTTCAAACCGACCGGGGAGGAGATTTCTATGAGTAGTTCTTTGCTCTGGCACAGGAGGGATCAGTAGCAGACTACCAGGAGCAGTTTGAGCATCTAGCCAATAGGGTGGAGCGATTATCAGATACGGTGTTGGAGGGGAACTTCATGAAGGGGTTGAAGGCAGAGATCCGAGCGGCAGTGAAAGTTCTGATGCCTAGTGACTTGAGGGAGACCATGAAGTTGACACAGCTGGTGGAAAATCAAAAGAATATGGAAAAGGGAGCTAGGAGCAGCAGCTCAGGAGGCTTTTACAAGACTACGACCACTCTTCTAACACCCAAGGGGCCTGCCTCGGGCAACATTAATAAGATCACCAGGGAGAAGCCAGTAGGAGGAGGGAGTGGGAAAAAATTCAAGAGGCTGATAGAGAAGGAGATGCAGGAGAAGAGGGCAAAGGGGTTGTGTTTCAGGTGCGAGAAGAAGTTAACGCCAGAGCATCGATGCAAGGACCGAACTCTTCAGGTTCTCACCGTCTGCGATGAGAGGAAACTGAGGAGGGAGGTGAGGAGGAGATAGAGGAGGAGATGGAGGAGAAGCTACATTTGGATATGACTAAAGTTTCCCTGAACTCAGTGGTAGAATTCACTACGAATCATACCATGAAGGTGAAGGGAGAGATAGAGGGCAGGGAGGTGGTGGTGCTAATTGATGTGGGGCTACCCACAATTTCATTTCAACTCAGGTCGTCGATCAATTGGGAGTGAAATTGGTGGACACCGTTTGTTATGGAGTGATGATGAGTACAGGGAAGGTGGAGAAAGGCCAGGGGATCTGTAGAGGAGTGAGAGCACTTATAACAAAGTCTCATATTCGTCTCGGTTGTTCGTGACATTGAAGGTGATTTGGAATGCATAGATTAAAGCCATAGCTTGAGGAATTTTTTAAATCACGCTAACTTACTGTTTCACTCCCTCAAAGCGTCATTTATATGCATTGGATAATACAGTTATTCTTCAGTTGAAGAGAACTCCACAACAAAATCTACCAAGTCTTGAATTTTAACGGAAGTCTGATAAAGACATCAAGTGTACTTGCTGAGCTCAATTGATTACTTCATAAGCCTTCTTAGAGTTCTAGTTTTTTTGGATTATTTATCAGATGTTTCTCCATGATGACTTAGACATTATGACCTTGGAAATAAGGATGGAGTCTCTCTGTCTCATGCTATTAAGGACAAGAGGAAAAGTTATGTATTGCTTGAACTCTTGGAAGGCTACTTGACATTCAAGCATTTAGTGGAACTTCTTTCTCTTGCAAATTGCCTTGAATTGTGGAGCACTCCACTCGCTTGAACAAGAAATGAACTAGCGAAGGCCCTCCATCTTAACTGTCAACTTTTGAACTTTTTTACCGAGCGTGGAGGCTTGATCTTTAGCATCATACAAATCTTATTTGGATTCGTAGTGATGTCGACCAACATAATCATGTCTTTAAGGAACTTATCAGTTCGAGTATTTAACTTACATTTGGAAGAGTCAAGCTTCATATTGAACCTCTTTAACATTGCAAACATCTTGAAGATATCAGTAAGATAGTTGATGTGTGACTTACTCTTGATCGTGATCGATGACATTGATATGTTTAAGCTTGCTTCCCTTCTGTGGTATAAAAATGTTATTCAAGCTTGATATTGAACCGCTTTAACATTGCAAACATGTTGAAGATATCAATAAGATAGTTGATGTGTGACTTACTCTTCATCATGATGTCATTGATATGTTTAAGCTTTCTTCCCTTATGTGGTATAAAAATGTTATGCATTGCTCTCTAGTAAGTTGCTATAACATTCTTGTTAATGGTTGACTTACTCTTGATCTTGATGTCTTCGATATGAAATTCATGATTGTGTCCCTTCTATGCTTTGAAAATATTGTTCATTGGTCTCTTGTAGGTTGCTATAACACACATTCTATATTTTTTGTTGGCTTTCTTGACCGTGATGACATTAGAGGCTCACTCAAAGTATTGGGCTTCTATAATAAATCTCATGTTGAGTAGTTTGAGAACCTACTCTTTAATTGCTGGTTGAATTTTGGTGTTGTAATATTATATCTTATGATTTTGGGGCTTACTCAACCTATGAAAGGAGAAGTTCAATTTGACCTTTAGCGTTTCGGAGGCTCCCATGCAAGAGCATCGATGTTAGCCATAAGGAGGTGCACAAATTGGGATTTGAGGTTACCTTCACATGGGGAGTTGATGTAAAATAAGCTCATAAAATCATCCTTTTTAAAGACAGGGATCTTGACATATTCTTTGACTGAACAAATCTTGGATGGGACTTCACTCTCAGCAGATAAGATGGTTGATCGGTCTTCTAAAATAAAGATAGTGCATAAAGTGATGGATGACATCTTTTAAAGTTTAGAATATTTATGACTTTTCTTCTCTGGTGAGATAAGGTGTTCTTAAATTTTTGGAAGATTTTTTTTAGCTTCTTTATTCTACCTCTACGTGGCTTTTGTATGGTAGATCAGGTCTTCTTTTTATTCTTGTGGATTTAGGTTACTATTTGAGTTAAATAACATAAACATTGGTAGCTTATTGCATTTATTTCTCTCTCTGAACACCTCTTGGCTGGAACCCAACCAATATGCTAAGGTGCTGCATGCGTTTGCTTATGTACATAGGCTGTTTTCTTCTAAACAAAAATCATTTAGCTTGTATTTCAGTAATTTCCTTCGTGAACTTCAAATTTCATTGTTTACTCCTTTTTCATCAATATTTGATTTCTTAATTTAGCTGATGTTTACCAACTTTCATCAAAAACAGTCTTTCATCCCTAGAAATCCAATCCTCAATGTTGCACTATTTTCTTTAACCGAGATAATTCTATTTTTTATGTAGAACTCATCATTGATTCCCAACCTTCCTTGAAACAAACTTCATCCTTGTCCCATAATTCGATGTTTTCTTTATTGTTTCAGTATTGAAATTTACAAGCATAACAAAGAAGAACGAATTGCTAGAACCTGGGGAACAACCGCCCCAGGACTACCTTATGTTGATGATGCCATTAGCGAAGCTGGAAACTGGCTGATTGGAGGAGACCTGTTGGTTATTGAGCCAATTAAGTACAATGATGGCCTTGATAAATATCGTCTTTCACCTGCAGATCTGCGGGAAGAATTCACAAGGCGCAATGCTGATGCTGTGTTTGCTTTCCAGCTTCGAAATCCTGTGCATAATGGCCATGCATTGCTCATGAATGACACTCGAAAGCATCTTCTGGAGGTGGGCTACAAAAACCCAATATTGCTGCTTCATCCCTTAGGTGGCTACACTAAAGCAGACGATGTTCCCCTCCTTTGGAGGATGAAGCAACATGAGAAGGTTAGTGAAGTACTTAAATGTATATGATACAAAATGCTATATTTATTATGTTGAAGTACTTAAAATGTATTTACCAGACAAATTGTCCACTCGGTTCTAGCAAATTCTGGTCTATTTATAAATGATCGATAATATTCCATCCTTCAGCAATCCCTTACAGGTTCTTGAGGAAGGTGTGCTTGACCCCGAGACTACAGTTGTCGCAATATTCCCATCTCCCATGCATTATGCAGGCCCAACTGAGGTGCAGTGGCATGCAAAATCTCGGATTAATGCTGGTGCTAATTTCTATATTGTTGGCAGAGATCCCGCTGGCATGAGCCACCCCATTGAGAAGAGGGACCTCTATGATGCTGAGCATGGGAAGAAAGTACTTAGCATGGCCCCGGGTCTCGAGAAGCTCAACATCTTACCATTCAAGGTATGTAAACTCTTTCGATCCAAACAACAATATTCACTGAATGCTAGTTTTTGAGATATAATCAACCATGCAGCCATGCTCTATCATGAAAACTGTTCCTTCGATGCTGTAGAGAAGGTAGGAAACAGGATGAATGATATTGGTTTTTAATGTCAGATTAGTAGAGTTAAAACCACCCTTATGGCCGGCGGTGGAGGAGGAGGAAGGGGGTGGTGGTGCTCGGCCGGGAGAGAGGTGGCCGGCCTAGGGTTAGTGGAGGTTGGGGTTTCGGTCGAGAGAGGGGAGAAGGGATTTGGTCGACAGTTTAAAGGGAAGAGAGAAGATGTCAACCATGAACCCGGACGTATCCTGCGGTTGGTGGGTATTGCGATGCCCTCACCTAGGAACTTCAATCTCTCCAAGAACTCTCAAGCTCTCTCAAAACACATAAATGCAGAAAATTCATAATATCATTCATCATCTCCACAAGGAGGAGGAGGCTTTAAATAGCCAATAGAATGAAGAAAATACAAAAGACCAACTTGCCCCTAGGGCGTACACATGACTAGGTCCTCAACTGAGAGCGTAAAAGGAAAATATAAATAACTCATAAACATAATAATCTAATACAATGATAATAAAAAATAAAGCTGTGCAATCATGGCCATAGATCGACGGCCACATCTCTGATAAACTCTCCAAGATCAGATGTCCTCATCACAGACTAACAAAGTTTTTTTTTTTTAATTATTTTTTTTAAATCACAGACTAGCAGAGTTAAAACCACCCATACTCTCTAACCTTTCCTCCTTTTTTTCCTTATCAATATTGGAGCATGGCACCAAAAATTATTATCCAGAGACACTTGAAAGCAAAAGATCCGCGTTGATTTGATTAGGTGTATAATTTGAGTAATGGAAATCTTATTATAAATTTCCTAAAAGATAAATTTTTTTCTCTCTATTATAATGTTCTAACAGTATTTTCCCAATGCATGTTACTATCTCGCTACTTGTGGGCTAGTTCAGGTCGCTGCCTATGACAAAACACAGGGAAAGATGGCTTTCTTCAACCCGTTAAGATCCGAAGATTTCATCTTCATCTCAGGCACCAAGGTGGCTTCTCTTTCTCTACCCTCCAAATTCAAATCCTCAATGTATCTTAGGCTTCGTTTAAGACAACGTTATGTATGCTTCTTAAAGCAGCTTTTTAGTACAAATTTTTTTTTATTTTGTACTAAAAAGCTGCTTTAAGAAGCAGTAAGAAAACCGTCCCAAACGAAACCTTAAACTAACTTTCATTCTATTATTCAGATGCGAAGCCTGGCAAAGAACAGAGAAAATCCACCCGAAGGCTTCATGTGCCCTGGCGGGTGGAAAGTTCTGGTTGAATATTATGACAGTGTTGCTTCTCAGGAGGATGCTAAGCTCCAAGAACCCGTTCCTGCTTAAGCCATCAGATCCAAAGATGGCAAATGTTATCTGCATAATAAACTGCCACTGGCATTGTAAGATTGTATCATATTTGTGACCAAACTGGTTTTTGTGCTCATATTGTGTGTGGATTGCTATCTGTACAGTTATCATTGTGCCTAAACCAACTTATGTTTGCTGGTCTTGATATGAAGTGTCGAGTGTTTGCTTGTTTGTTCAAACCCAATGGTAAAATTTGGCTGCAGAAAGCCTCTTGACCTTCCGCTATTTTGATCTGATTATGTTGAACTTTTCTAACATTATAAATACGTATGTGAAAAGTGATCATGTGCAAAATAAATTATTTTTTGCACCCTTGTATATATTTTTATTTCTTTTATAAGTTTGTCACTTGACCCCGTGAGAACTAAAATTGATTTCACCTTTATTTGAAGCGCCTGTCGCCTCTCGATATAATTTGTCGTAGGACCTGCTAACACAATTTTATTTGCTTAATTTTAAAATTGTTAAATTTATTTCAAGATGATTGAAATATAAGATTTAATTGATAGACCTGTATAAATTAATCTCAATATAAATTTAATAATTAAAAAAATCATTTTGATTAAATATGATTAAAATTTTTCTCTTGACCTAGCCCCAATTCTCACAATTATGGTAACTTGTTCATTTGAAAAAGTTGCATATGAAACTGCACAAAGAAATTTTTTTTAAAATTTTTAATTATTTTATAATTACCTGGCACCAAAACAATATTATATTATAACTTGAAAGTTATTCACGCGTAAAAAATTTCATTTTCTCGATCTATAAAATATGAAATATTTTATGAAGTTGTTTGAACTGGTCAATTACTCGAAATTATGACAATATTTTATGATTAAATATTTATAAAATTAATGATTTTTAATACATAATTTAAATCAATTTGTTGTTGTTAATTTTAACTCTATAAGCTTCTAGCAATAAATTGTATTTTTTCTAGATAGAAATTTGAAGGAGAACTTCTCCTGAGAACGAATGATTTTGGTTTAATTTAATTTATAATTTAATTTATTTTCATAACATTTTGCCAAATATTTTGACAAAGAGAGACTTACTGGCCATTTGGTTTGTTAAAAAAATACATAATAAAATGAAACACAGTGTAAGAAAATATAATATATTTGATATATTTTGAATTATTTGAAGTGTGAAACAAATGCATGCATGTAATTATTATTATTTTATTTAGCTTGAAATAAAATAAATATAATATAATGATCAAAGATAGTGTTTGCCAGTAGTCGGTGGCTGGCGAGGATGGTGTTGGCAACAACAAGTTAAGATCGGCGGTGATAACAACGATGAAAGAGAATTTGCAGTGTATTTGAAAATTGCTTGAATCTGATGATTTTTAAAAACAAAAAAAATGAAGTAGAAGGTGAATTTCAAATACTTAAAAATTTTACTCTATATCTCTTTTACTTTAAATCAAGTACTAATATTTTTAAAACTTCTACCTTTGATTGTTTTACACCGATTTTACTTCAAATGAAATAGGCCTTAAAAATTTGATGAGGGTTTACAGATCAACCTATTATTACGAATAAGATTGTAGAAATGTATCATAATTTTTAAAGCATTTTAGGGTTTAAAGATCAACCTATTATTACATTTTTCTTTATTTATTGTTATATTTTATTAAATTTTATAATTATTGATACACCATCATTATTTAAATTCTCACTAATACAAAATCCTAATTAGTTGACATAGAATTAAGAGAATATTTCATTAAGGAAAAAAATATTTCATTTATATTTTCTAAACAATACATTGATTTGAAAAATCATAAAAGTTTCATTTCATTTTAGAGTTTATACGAAAACATTAAATCTTTTATGAGAATTTTATTCAAATTATCTCAAAAATTTAAAATAAAAAATTATTTATTTTATTGTAAATATTTCATTATATAATTCAAATCCCTTTAAATAGTCATGATTATGTTTTTCATGCAAATTTCCTATCACATATGGCTTTGATTGAATAGATTGACTATTGCAAAATTAATTTTAATTATACCTTATTAATGTCAGCATGCGTAAATTTTGTATTTATGATTAATTTTAACTTACTATGTATTTTGACTCCACAACTAACTCAAGCATAGTTCAAAACTAGGAGTGTTTTATTAGCCAAAAATTAGTTGTTTATGATGTTATTTTAATAATTATAAACAGTTAATGATGTATTAGTAAACGTTAAAATTTTGTGGCTTTATTATTCAATGAAAAAAGGCCTAAGAATATTCTCACTAATATTCTATTGACCTTAAGATTATTAAGGGATTATTTAATTTGTTGAAAAAGAAATGCAATGAAAATTATTTGATGAAAAAAAGAATAATTTTTTTTTCACTCTCTCGTACATTTTTTACGTATTATAAACTTATTTAGTTTTGGTTGAATTTCTTTTTCACCACAAATCAACTGTATTGCAGTCGTCCGCCGCCACTGCCTACCATCACAAATTAGTTTGTTCAGATAATGTTGACATAAGTAAGGTTTGTTTGAGACAACTTTTCATAAAGGTGATTGTAAAATTATCATTAAAAAATTTACTTTTTTTAAAGTTTTTGCAAAAGTAGCTTCCTAGTAAAAAACTTTTTTAAAAGCCATGTAAAAATTGTAGCCAAACAAATACTATAGTTGCAATATAAAATAGAAAATGATAATAAAGTTGCCCCAAACTAAGGCTTCATTTGGGACGGCTTTCTTGATGCTTCTTAAAACAGCGTTTTAGTTCAAAAATTAAAATTTTTGTGCTAGAAAGCTGCTTCAAAAAGCAGCAATAAAGTCGTCCCAAACGAAGCCTAAGTCTAAATTTTATTAAGACATTTTGTTCCTGAGCCAGTTCTTATCACAGGTTAAATATGTTGTAAGGATGGCTAATCTACACAAGAAAATTACATACTAGTGATAGGAAACACACAAATCTCGTCTTTTTCTAATACAAGAGCTTAATTTGTAATTATTGCACAGATTAAACACAATACATTACTTTAACATGAAAATACTAACAGCACCAACAAAATCCAGATATCTCCACAAAATAAGAACAAATGATTCTGATGGAATTAATCCATACATGTTTAAAACAAATTTGAATATGAGATCTATCAAAACAAACATCAAATATCGAATTGATCGATCGAATCAGACGGCCATCATCATTCGAACAAACTCCTCATAGTTTACTTGGCCATCACCATCCATATCAGCCTCTCTGATCATCTGATCCACTTCTTCATCAGTCAATTTCTCTCCAAGGCTGATCATTACATTCCTCAGCTACAACAAGAGAAATCTATAGTTAGTGTTTTGACAGAAAAAAAATGCAAAGACGGTTTTTTTATTGCTTCTTAAAACAACTTTTTAGTACAAAATTTTTAATTTTTATACTAAAAAGCTACTTTAAGAAGCAGGAAGAAAATCGTCCCAAATGAAGCCTAAGTAGTGCTTACCTCACTAGCTGAGATGTAGCCATTCTGATCCCTATCAAAAACCTTGAAGGCTTCCTTCAACTCTTCTTCAGCATCAGTTTCCTGCAAACAATTGAATGAGTCCTTGATGATTAGATCTTATATACAAGATGCAGTAATGAAGCTTGTGGATGACAATTTGACTTGGGCTTCGTTTGGGACGGCTTTTTTATACTGAAATTTCGTTTTAAGAAGCAATGAAAAAGTTGTCCCAAACGAAACTTTAATGTTGAATGATTACAAGGAAAAGGAGTTTGCTGACGATGACTTCTGCAGATATGCAAAATATTTTTATCATCTCATGCAATAAAATGAACAAATTAGTAGTTCTAACAGTAAAAATTGTAACTGTATGTTTCAATTAATAACCTTAAATTTTCTGGCCATTAGGCTCAAGAACTCTCCAAATTCAATGGTGCCATTCCCATTAACATCAACTTCAGTGATCATATCCTGCAGTTCTTCTTCAGTTGGATTTTGGCCCAATGATTGGATGACAGTGGCGAGCTCTTCAAGGGTGATGCACCCTGTTGCAAAAAGAGAGTTAGATATACTTATAAAAATAACTCAAATTTTCATGATTAACCAAATAAATAACTTAGATGAACTATTATTAGTAATAAAAATAACTTTTTTTTTTTGTATTTTCAATTGTTTTACAAATTACAAATAGCTATCACCGCCATCTCTGGCCTCCATCTCCCACTGCTAACTCTTGCTAGCCACCACCTTCTGCCACCGCAAACCGCCACCTTCAGTTACAATCTGCCACCGCCGCCACCAACTGCCCAACTCTGCCTGCTAGCCCCATAAAGTTTGTGTTTCATAAACTCATGATCATTCTATTGAATTTTGCAAGAAACCATAGAACCAAAGCCTGTTAAACTTGAAACAACTTGGGATACCAAGAAAATAGTAATGAAACAAGCCCAGAGAAATACATGTTTATACTGGACGAAGAAAATTTTGGTGATCTCCACTTTATAGACAAAAGAAGAGCCATCATTTTCATTGACAACCAAGGCAAAACTTCCAAAAGATGGTGATCTCCATTTCACAGATGGTGACATCTAACGCACAATTGCTTGACTGTTCAACTGAGAGATTGAAGGGGATGTAGCCATATGGCTGGCCTTTTCTGACCTTGACCAAATCATAGATTGAAAAAAAAAAAAAAAATCCTTTGGTGTCTGGTGGCCACCTAATTGCACAAACTATGAAATCCAGCAAGTAGTAAAGCAAAGGAATTCACAAAGAGCAGATAATAGAATTGTAAGTGCCAATAAGAAGGCAATCAATTATAAAATCTAAGCTTGATGTATTACAACATCAAGAACCCATGAAACAAAGGATGGGAACATAAACATAAATTAACTTCTGATTTTCTTCTTTTCTCAATCACTTGAGGTTCTTTGGTTTGCCTCCTTTCAGCTAGAAAGAGGAGGGGTAGAGAGAAACAGAGATGGGAGAGGGAAATAATAATGATGGAGATGATACTTCGAACAAAACAAAAATCTATGCAAATCTTTATTTTACATCAATTGTTTTCCAAACCAAACAGCCCTAATGTAGAACCTACCAAAACTCAACAAACAGAAAGGCTTTAGTTATAGCTAATTGTGCTAATTTCTGAATGAGCAAAATGTATATGAAGAAGAATAAGAGAGAGAGAGAGAGAGAGAGAGAGAGA
>NW_021318618.1:6083591-6095632 GCF_001605985.2 Dendrobium catenatum | reverse complement strand
GCACAATTGCTTGACTGTTCAACTGAGAGATTGAAGGGGATGTAGCCATATGGCTGGCCTTTTCTGACCTTGACCAAATCATAGATTGAAAAAAAAAAAAAAAATTCCTTTGGTGTCTGGTGGCCACCTAATTGCACAAACTATGAAATCCAGCAAGTAGTAAAGCGAAGGAATTCACAAAGAGCAGATAATAGATTTGTAAGTGCCAATGAGAAGGAAATCAATTATAAAATCTAAGCTTGATGTATTACAACATCAAGAACCCATGAAACAAAGGATGAGAACATAAACATAAATTAACTTCTGATTTTCTTCTTTTCTCAATCACTTGAGGTTCTTTGGCTTGCCTCCTTTCAGCTAGAAAGAGGAGGGGTAGAGAGAAACAGAGATGGGAGAGGGAAATAATAATGATGGTGATGATACTTCGAACAAAACAAAAATCTATGCAAATCTTTATTTTACATCAACTGTTTTCCAAACCAAACAGCCCTAATGTAGAACCTACCAAAACTCAACAAACAGAAAGGCTTTAGTTATAGCTAATTGTGCTAATTGCTGAATGAGCAAAATGTATATGAAGAAGAATAAGAGAGAGAGAGAGAGAGAGAGAATACCATTTCCATCCTTGTCAAAGAGGCAGAAGGCCTCCTGGAACTCAGAGATCTGCTCTTCAGTTAGGAGATCCATGGAGTTGGTAAGGCAAACAGAAGAGGTTGGGAAGAGAAAGAGAGAAACAAAGCAAAAGGCTTCTAGGAAAGAAAAGAGCCAACTTGATGGGAGGAGCAGGGAAAACCTGAGGTCCTTTTGTAGGCCAAGGTAGAAAGAAACAAGGTGAGAGTTTTATATTTATTTTATTTTTATGATCAAAGCCATTAGCATTTTTTAATAAATAAACAAATATTAGCCTCCTTTCATTTTGCTGTTTTAAAAAAATTATTTTTTTAATTTGGAGGCCAATTATTTTTTATTTTTTTTTCGCCTTGATGAAAAGTTCTTATATGTTAATTAGCGTGTTTCAGTTATTTATATTACCTTCTTTGAAATTTAACTATAAAGCAAATGGCTTATGTGCTTCAGGATAATGAGTGGAATGCTTAAATTAAATTTTCATCTCAAATGACTAAATTGCCCTCCACGATTACCCTTCAAAGAATAAGAATTACAGAATTAGCTTGTAAATAGTAGCTAAACTGGTAATTTTGCATCTAGCCAAGTTTTAAGTGGGGGAAAATTTTTAAAACTGCTTGGCTAAAACTGAAATTGCATAGGATTTTTTTTTTTCGTCTAAACAAGATGGGGATAGAAGGCTAATTTAATTAAAATACATTATTTTGATGCTTTTTTTCCATCTCATTGAACCAATTTTAATTTTTTTGGGGACTTTTAGGCCAGTTAAGGCAAACCTACATATACATCACTTGCGCAAAATTCGAACACAAGGCCTCATGGTTAATAGCCAAAGCTCCAACTAACAGACCAGTATGAGGTACGTCTCATTGACCGCTTAATTACTATATGTTCAATCGCTAAGATTTTCATAAGTACTATGATTTATTTGGGGTGATTGCGACTTTTTATGAAGTTGTAAAAGTGAGTTCAAGTCATAAAAATTTCTGAAAAGCAACTAAAAAGTTGTAGTCAATCAAAAATATAGTTCTGGTCTAAAAAATAAAACATTTAGAAATCTATTCCAAACATGTACTTAATTATTATTTCATAATTATATTAAGTTAGATGATAATACTCAATCTTAGCCATATTAAAAGCTTTGTAAAGAGGAAAAAAGGAAGATAAATTGTTTTTTTTTTCTTTTTGTGAGGAGATATACTAGATGGTGGAGTTGGTGGGTTGTCCATGCCATTTATGCCATAGAGATGTCACAACAAATTTGCTCAGTAGTGTAAAGACAGAGTAGGTGTTGCTAAGAAGAGAAGCTTAACATATGAAAGGAATCGATAGCATGGCATTGATGGAGGTTTGGTTAGAATATCCATTGTATGATCCTTTGTGCTGATTGGTACCACACGAACCTCTTAAGATTGAATGTGAATTGAGAAATAGACAGAAGTCGTCAAATCCTTAAACATGAAGAATAACTTGCTGCGTCGTCAAATCCTTAAACATGAAACCAGATGGGTTAAATGTAATAGAGATATCATTATCTTTTGTTAATTGAGAAATAGACAGAAGATTGTAATATAATGATGGGGTGTGAAGAATTTGTGACAATTTCAGCGTACGAGTTGAGGTCGATAGTAACCCAGCCCCTGAGTTTGCTATGTTGACCGGTCGACCATCTCCGACGACGATGCTGTTGGTGCCGTGATATGGTGTTGAGATGGTTATATTGTCGAGAGTTGGTAATATGCGACGTTACACTGGAGTCAAGATACCAGTTGGTATTAAAATTATCAGAGGTCGCGACCAAAGCTCTGTTGTTCTGAAAGGAAGCGGAGGGGGTGCAGTTAGTGTTTAAGCGGTGCCAACATTTTGAAGCAGAATGCCCCTTCTAGAGGCATATTTGACAGGTGGTGGAGGACGACGTAGATTGTCACTAAGTGTTTCCGGTAGTAGTGTTAGTCTTGCCTCGATTATATCTGCCTCGTCCACATGATGAGTACAGAGCAACATTTGGATCTGGAATCGATTGATTTCGAGCAGCGTCAGAAGCAATACTGATCTCCTCGATGAGCAGAAGAGGAAAAAGATGATCAAGACTAATTAATTGGGGTGAGCATGGTGCGAATTGCAGTTTTAAACGACTGGTATGAAGGTGGTATGTCATTGAGTATGTATAGAATGATGTCTTCATTATCAACAACGAAGCTGGTTGCGGCGATTTGGTCTACAAGAATCTTTATTTTGGTTAGGTATTGAGTCATGGACATGTTCTTGAAGGATATGTTGTGGAGTGTGTTCTTAAGTTGAATAACTTTAGAATGGTTTGTGGACTGGAATCGGTTTTCTAGCATATACCATATAGCGGCAGTGGAATCAAGATTCACCACGTATGGAAGAATGGAGGAGGAGATTGTGGAGCATAGTGAGGTGGACAGATTTTGATTGGTAAGGTTCCATTGGGTAAATGAGGGATTCAGATTGGTGATGCCTTGAGAATCTTGGATCGTTTGAGAGGGAATGGGAAAGGAAGGATTGAGATACTTATCAAAAGCATTTGCACAAAAGATTTTCAGGATTTGTGATTTTCAAACCGAGTAGTTTTCTAGGTTTAGCTGAATCAGAGCGAGATTTTTGATGTTGGAGACGACGAACTTCAGGTTGGGGGAGATAGCGGATTCTTCTTGAGGCGCTGGCTTGGTGCTTTCGCTTAGGTGTGAACTAGCTGAGTTCGCCATGATCAAGATTTCCTCTCAACACGCTCTTGATACCATGAAGAACATTCAGAATAGAGAGAAGAAGCAGACGAAGCATGCAAGGGAAAAGTAAAGAATAAATTGTATTAAGTAATTATACAGCAGCAAGCCTACTATTTATAGAATAGGATGAGACGGTAAGCTAATAGAATCATGCCACGTTGACAGAGTTTACTAATACATATTTGTTTATGTTTTGTGTACTAATACTATCTCTTATAATTTTTGCACATCTTTTTATGTTTGTCTGTAGATCTTTATATAAAACCAATATATTAATAAAATCTCTATATTTCTATCACTTTAAGAATTCTAATCCAAACAATAACTACAACCATAATTATAAACTTTTTTAACATATTTTCAAGTATCAAGCAATCAAATGAGTCTTAACAATAATTTAATCAAGATTCACTCAATTAATTATCACTATTGAACGTATAAAATAAAATAACTATTTTATTTTGCAAAAGAGAAAAAAATAGTTTACACAAAAAAAATAAAATAGTGGGGATATATATATATATATATATTATACTTGACGAGACTGCGTTGGATATTAGTCTCGCAAGATATCGTGTATAGGCTCTACGCGCATCTCATTGGGAAGATTTGCACGTGACGGGTTCAGCTCGCAAGATTTTGGCTGCCCATTGCACGTGACATGCACATTGACATTGGTACCCCATGCAGGCGTTTGACCTACCTAAGCTCCGCACCCACAGCTATGCAAACGGCAGGGACGGCTTTAGGTGGGTCCACACAACATCTAATAATAAATTAAATTGTATATTTTAAAAGGTTGGAAAATAAAAATAAAAAAGAGGCTCAGATACTCATAATTTAATAATGCAATTCGATTATTTATATTTTATTTAAATGAAAGAATAAAAGTATAATAATCATATAATCAGTGGCGGACCTGTCCTTATGTGGAGAGATTATGTGAGGTTGCCCACCCTCAAATTTTAATAAAATAGTTTTAAGGGTATTATAATTATTTCCCCCGTAACCCTAATTTGTCCAACTATTGAAGTACCAAAAAATAAAATAAAAATGAGTACTAGCTTCAAAGAAATAATTATTCAACTATTGAAGTTGCATATCAACTGTAATGTAAAATAACCTAACACAAAAATAATATAAATTTTGTATTTCTTCATCTCTTCATATTGAATACCGATGAGTCTTGTACATATCTGATATGTTACCAAAAATCACCTTGATAATGCACGAATCTTGATGCATATTTGAATTAAAAACTTTCAAAATTAAATTTGGGATTATCTGAATTCCAATCTCAATAAATTTGTAGTCAAATTGAACATCTCGATAAGGCAAACCCAACGTCGACACCAAAGTTGATCAAATCCGAGCCCAAATGAGCCAAAATTAAATGACTAAAACATATTTGGAAGCTTCAAGTCATTTTTTGAATAACCAAATAATCTTCAAATGTGACATACTTATAGTCAATTCAAGATGCTCAACGAGAAGAATCAAATGAGCCCACTATGGTACAATTTTGACGTCATTACGATACTTAAATGTGGAATGAACCTTCTATGGTTGAAGGAAGTAAGAAGAGTCATCTGATGGAGCACTCCAGATTTGCTCATAATCTTCTCCATATTTATGAGCTATGTTGTGTAACAACCCAAAATATGAAAATATATTTTAAAATAAAATATTTAAATTTCTATTTTAATGTTGCGGCGTTGAGATTGAGAGTGTTGAGACACTAGCCTTTGAGCATAGCGGCACCTAAAATTGCCACCGTGAGATTGAAGCTTTTGTTTTACAATAATTCTAAATTCATGCAGCACCGCACTGTTGGGTTGAAGTACTATGGCTCTAAGCTACTATATATGTATATTTTTATTCCAATAAAAAAGGACGATTACAATCAATGGCAAAAAGAAATAGAAACCCAATAGAGTGTGAGATAACAATTAAAAAGGTCAAAAAGCTAAATCATGCAGCAAGGGCAACAACTTGAATCAACTCACAGGCAACAAAATCATCTCCCTTCGAATTGGCCACGACCAAAGGGGTAGAAACAAATGTAAGGGAACGAATGGTACCCAAATTGTTAGAATTCAAAATAGCAGCACAACTCATCGGGTCAGCCAAAGCGTGGAACGAAGAGACATTTCCAACCGGCAAGACCACAACAGACACAGGGGGAGGCAACTCAAAAATTGATCCCCAATAGCAATGGTATCCACATCACTATTCCCAACAGGATCAATAACAGGACTACAAGCATGATTAACTTTAGCATTATCCTTACTACAAGAAATGGGGTCTGGCAATAAAACCAAATCATTAATAGCAGGAGAGTTAACCACAGAGACAATAGTAGGCTGAGGCAAATCAACTGCCTCCCCCTAATCAAAAACCAAAATAGAAGAAGATGGCTTAAGTGGTGGTCCAGTGAAGATGAAGGCCTCAAGTGGTGGTCCGGCGAAGGTGAGGGCCTCAAGTGATGGTCCAGCGAATGTGAGGGCCTCAGGTGGTGGTGCGGCGAAGGTGAGGGCCTCACGTGGTGGTCCAGCGAAGGTGAGGGCCTCAAGTGGTGGTCCGATGAAGATGAGAGCCTCAGGTGGTGGTTCAGCCGACGATGGTCCGGCGAAACTCCGACGGTGGTCCGGCAAAACTCCGGTTGTGGTCAAGGAGGAGATTCTTCCTTCTCTTCTCTTCTTTTCTTCTTGCTTGGATCCCTTTTCAAGAGAAATGAGGGGTGTATTTATAGATTTATGGAATGGCATGACCCGTAAATAGGCGAGAGATCAAGGGTAAATGGGGAGTTGTTGGATGGACGGCCGATGTTGAATCCTTTGGTCATAGACCGTTTGATGGACATTTGAATATCTTAGTGATGTTGGATTTTGGTGATCTTGGGCTCGTGGGATTCGTCTTGTCGAGCCGCTTGATTCGACTATAAGCACGTTATGTTTGGAAACTGTTTGGAAATCTAAATTGTAGTTCGAACCTTCCAACAGCGCTTCCAACCCTTGATTTGGACACGTTTGGGCTCGAATTGAGTTGATTTTGGTGTCGTTGGGTTCGTATTTCCGAGACGCTCAGTTTGATTGTAAGTTTGCTGAAATCGGAGCTCGGATGGTCCCAATTTTAATTTTGAAAATTTCCAACTTGATTTTGCATCGAGATTCGTGCACGATGAAGATAATTTTTTGACGCTGTATCAAAAGTAATAATTGCATTTGATAAATAACAAAATTGTTAGAGAAGTGAATGGTGACTGTTATTCCACTTTACCTCCATGTTGCTCACATTCAACAAACTCTATGCTGGTTTTTTTTTTTTCCTTTTTTTTTCTTTGTATAATGACTTCATCAAACTTGTTGTTTTCTACAAGTCTGGTAGTATGTGTTTGGTAAGTAAAGCAATGACTCATTTGTGATTGTGGGTAATGAGATAGGTAGTGAGCTATGAGTAGAAACTCATTTGTATTAAGCATCGAACTATTCATAGCTAAATTTTTAGTATTGATTTGATTACTTATCATTGTTTTTATTATTATTATTTTATTTGGCCTATTACAAATATCTTTAGATTCCCTATCATAGTATTTTTTTTTATATTTAGGTCAATTAAGACAAACTAACACACATCACAATGCAAACTTCGAACCCAAGATTTTTTGGTTGTTAGTCAAAGCTCTGAACCATCATAACCAGATGAGTTGCATCCTAGCACTAGGTCGAACTAAAATTACTTAGAACTCAAAGTGATAAATCTATATTTTTTCAAGAGATGGAATGACGCGATCCTATTCGATATTTTTAAATTTGATGTAATTTATAAGGGTGTGTTTGGGATGGTTGCAACGTTTTTTAAAGTTGATCGTGAAATTGTTGTGGGGAAAGCAACTAATTAGGTTTCATTTGGGATGACTTTTTTATTGTTTTTTAAAATAGATTTCTAGTAACAAAATTTAAAATTTTATACTAGAATGTAGGGGAACGAATGGTATCCAAATTGTTAGAATTCAAAATAGCAGCACAACAAATCGGGTTAGCCAAAGCGTGGAACGAAGAGACATTCCCAACCGGCAAGGCCACAACAAACATAGGGGGAGGCAACTCAAAAATTGATCCCCAATAGCAGCATTATCCACATCACTATTCCCAACAGGACCAATAATAGGACTACAAGCATGATTAACTTTAGCATTATCCTTACTACAAGAAATGGGATTTGGCAATAAAACCACATCATTAACAGCAGGAGAGTTAACCACAGAGACAATAGTAGGCTGAGTAGGCACATCAAATGCCTCCCCCTGATCAAAATCCAAATAGAAAATGATGGCTTAAGTGGTGGTCCAGTGAAGATGAGGGCCTCAAGTGGTGGTCCGGCGAAGGTGAGGGCCTTAAGTGGTGGTCCAGCGAATGTGAGGGCCTCAGGTGGTGGTGCGGTGAAGGTGAGGGCCTCACGTGGTGGTCCGGCGAAGGTGAGGGCCTCAAGTGGTGGTCCGGTGAAGATGAGGGCCTCAGGTGGTGGTTCAGCGAAACTCTGACGATGGTCGGGCGAAACTCCGGTCGTCGCCCAGCGAAACTCCGGCTGTAGTCGATGAGGAGATTCTTCCTCCTCTTCTCTTCTTCTCTTCTTGCTTGGATCCCTTTCAAGAGAAATGAGTGGTCTATTTATAGATTTATGGAGCGACATGACCCGTAAATAGGTGAGAGATCACGGGTAAATTGGGAGTGGTTGGATGGATGACCGATGTTGAATCCTTTGATCATAGACTGTGTGATGGACATTTGAATATCTTAGTGATGTTGGATTTTGGTGATCTTGGGCTCGTTGGATTTATCTTGTCGAGCCGCTTGATTCAACTATAAGCACTTATGTTTGGAAACCGTTTGACAATCCAATTTGTGGTTCGAACCTTCCAACAACGCTTCTAACCCTTGATTTGGACCCGTTTGTGCTCGGATTGAGTTGATTTTGGTGTCGTTGGGTTCGTATTTCCAAGACGCTCACTTTGATTGTAAGTTTGCTAAAATCAGAGTTCGGATGGTCCCAATTTTAATTTTGAAAGTTTCCAACTTGATTTTGCATCGAGATTCGTGCACGATGAAGATAATTTTTTGACGCTGTATCAAAAGTAATAATTGCATTTGATAAATAACAAAATTGTTAGAGAAGTGAATGGTGACTGTTATTCCACTTTACCTCCATGTTGCTCACATTCAACAAACTCTATGTTTTTTTTTTTTTTCTTTGTATAATGACTACATCAAATTTGTTGTTTTCTACAAGTCTGGTAGTATGTGTTTGGTAAGTAAAGCAATGACTCATTTGTGATTGTGGGTAATGAGATATGTAGTGAGCTATGAGTAGAAACTCATTTGTATTAAGCATCGAACTATTCATAGCTAAATTTTTAGTATTGATTTGATTACTTATCATTGCTTTTATTATTATTATTTTATTTGGCCTATTACAAATATCTTTAGATTCCCTATCATAGTATTTTTTTTTATATTTAGGTCAATTAAGACAAACTAACACACATCACATATGCAAACTTCGAACCCAAGATTTTTAGGTTGTTAGCCAAAGCTCTGAACCAGCATAACCAGATGAGTTGCGTCCTAGCACTAGGTCGAACTAAAATTACTTAGAACTCAAAGTGATAAATCTATATTTTTTCAAGAGATGGAATGACACGATCCTATTCGATATTTTTAAATTTGATGTAATTTATAAGGGTGTGTTTGGGATGGTTGCAACGTTTTTTAAAGTTGATAGTGAAATTGTTGTGGGGAAAGCAACTAATTAGGTTTTATTTGGGATGACTTTTTTACTGCTTTTTAAAATAGCTTTCTAGTAACAAAATTTAAAATTTTATACTAGAATGCTGCTTTAAGAAATAGGAAGAAAGTCGTCCCAAAAGCAGCTTCTAAAGATGATTTCTAGTATAAAGATTTTTTGAAAAAAAAAACTATGGTAGAACACTGCTTTAGAAATCAATAAGAAAAATGTGTCAACCGAAGCCTTATTTACTCTTGTAATAAAAAGCAACTTTAGACCACATAAATTTCTAAAAAATATTGAGAAAGCATTAGACAAATAAAATTGTGATTATTTTTGGAAAAACAAAGCAGCAATTATCCCAAACAGAACTTAAGACCTTATTGCAAGAGCTTAATATGTATTTTGCTCATGTCTATTTATTTATTTTAATAAAATGAATTCAAATTGAAATATGGTCAGAGTTTCAAATGATATTGGCCAAATTTCTTTATTGATGTTCGTGGTGAATTCAGCAAGCATTGATTAAGATTAACTAATTCTATTTTTATATTAATTAATAATTTAAAACATGTGCTTATAATTAATTACTTGATATAAATGAATTTAGAAATTTGAATTAAAAATCACTAAGTCTTATTTATGTTATTTAGGTGATATTCAAATATTAATACAAAATAATTTTAATCTATCTATTTAATTAGTTATTTGCTTTGCGCATATATTTCTATCTCAAGACACTAATTATTATTTTTAAAGTACAAACAAATAAGAAAATAGATATTTAATTTATCATTAAATAAATATTTTATTAAGCTCTTGTTGAGCTAATTATTCTTAAACCAATAGATCAATAATATTCTTTTTTATTCTTTCATATAATAAAATTAAAAAAATAATTTATTCAAATTTTTTTAATTATTTAGGTGCTTAGTGCAACTCATTTGGTATTGTAATCTATCATACCTCCATTAATTTTTTAAGTATGGTTAATATAATTTGAGCTATGGAAATTTATGCCAATTGCATGCCAACCAACACAAATAACATTAACCTATTTTTTTATTACAAATTTAAAAAATCTACATCAATGAAGCTAAACTCTTAAAATGAGAAAAAAAAGGGTATCAATCAACTACTCGACATATCAATCCGATCTGAATCCGACTAAGGAAATTAGAGTTCGGGTTGGATTTTCCAACCCGTTTATTAAAAATGTAGGGTTTTAGTTGACCTGCAAACTAATTTTTAACTCAAAAATGAATCGTTTAATATCTTTTTTCCTTAATTTTTTTTTGACATGAAAATAGTTACCTGATCATTTGAGTTGCTAGCGGTTCGAGTGCGGATTGGTCTTTCTAACCCGTTTATTACGAGTCGAGTTTAGTTTGACTAGATTCAGGTTGGATCAATTTCGAGTTAGATCCTATTACGACATGTCAATCCATTTTGGCACCCTATCAAGATATTCTAATATAATATATATGATTATTGAATTTAATTTGATATATTTTGCATTATAATATTGGTGTCAAAATTTATTTTTTTTTCTAATAAAATTCTGATTAGAAGCTAAGAAATTCCTTTCATATTTGTGCTATTCAATAATGAAATGAAAAGAGTAAAGTTTAAACGTGTGACAAATTCAAAGAATTGGACGAGAAAAAATTTAATTGAATGTACGCGTTATGCTCGTCAATAAATTTGCGACGTAGCTTTGAATTGGTACGCAGAACCTTCAGAAAGCCCAAACGCGGAAACTGTATGCTACACGGCGGGTCGATTACTTTAAATTTAAATTTTATTCATTTTTTTAGTACATTTAATGAATTAATATCGTTCAATTGCTTATTATTTTCATATCGATATGACTGAATAATTTATTTTAATACATAATTAAATGCTACTTTATAATTCAATGTGGTTGCCTATTAGAAGGTAATATAATATTATATACAATAATTAATAATACTTTAAAATTTTTATCACTTATCTAGTTAATATTAATTTTTAGAGTTAAATCGTTCCAAAAAAAGGAATTATTTGGGTGATCAATGGGACACCTTAAATTTCTTCCATGCCAGAAATCTATAAGTAGACCTCTCATTTCTCTTGAAAATTGATCCAAGCAAGAAAAGAAGAAGAGAAGGAAGAAGCTCCTCCTCGATCACAGCCGGAGTTTCGCCGGACCACCGCCGAAGTTTCGCCGGACCACTGTTGGAGTTTCGCCGGACCAATATATCTGACGTAAAGAAATAGTTCAGTATTTTAGGAGATGGAAGGATCGACTGAAGGTTCCTGTTTCGAAGACTTCTTTTTATGCGAGGAAACTCAAACTTTAAGCTATGACGAAGGTTTTTCGGACTTAATATTAGTAAGTATTTTACGTATACTGTTTGTTTTTATCTACGTTTTACTGTTTCGAACTCGGTATTCTATATTATATATGCGTATACGTTCGGTACTGATTATAATGGATTGGTACAATATCGGTACACAGTTGTACCGAGCAATACCGCTCAATACCGAGCAATACCGAGCAATAACAAGCAATACCGAACAATAACGCCTTACCTCGGTATAAGGTCGGTATTGAATAGTCCATATTGTACCGAGCAATACCTCTCAATACCGAGCATTACCGAGCAATACCAAGCAATACCGAGCAAGAACGGCTTACCTCGGTAAAAAAAATCGGTATATAGTCGGTAATAATTATGATAGGTTTGTTTATTTCCGGTTAGCACTAATTCAGATTTAATTAATATTAGTACGTGGTAGTGGCGATCATTCATATATAAGTCGGACCCGATCGGTATATACCGAGTTGTACTGCAAAAACCTCGTAATCAAAATGTTTTTAATGTCTGGATTGATATG
>NW_021318618.1:6079632-6083491 GCF_001605985.2 Dendrobium catenatum | reverse complement strand
GGGAGAATGCATATGAGTATATCTATAATGTGGAAAGGTATTTTGTCATTAATGGGCTAACGGAGGAGGATAAACTGACAGCAGCAGACCTATGTTTGGAGGGGAAGACACTGTCATGGTACCAGTGGAGAGACCAGAGGAGACTTATCAGGAACTGGAGGGAATTCAAGGACTGCATGATAGAATGTTTTCAAACCGACCGGGGAGGAGATTTCTATGAGTAGTTCTTTGCTCTGGCACAGGAGGGATCAGTAGCAGACTACCAGGAGCAGTTTGAGCATCTAGCCAATAGGGTGGAGCGATTATCAGATACGGTGTTGGAGGGGAACTTCATGAAGGGGTTGAAGGCAGAGATCCGAGCGGCAGTGAAAGTTCTGATGCCTAGTGACTTGAGGGAGACCATGAAGTTGACACAGCTGGTGGAAAATCAAAAGAATATGGAAAAGGGAGCTAGGAGCAGCAGCTCAGGAGGCTTTTACAAGACTACGACCACTCTTCTAACACCCAAGGGGCCTACCTCGGGCAACATTAATAAGATCACCAGGGAGAAGCCAGTAGGAGGAGGGAGTGGGAAAAAATTCAAGAGGCTGATAGAGAAGGAGATGCAGGAGAAGAGGGCAAAGGGGTTGTGTTTCAGGTGCGAGAAGAAGTTAACGCCAGAGCATCGATGCAAGGACCGAACTCTTCAGGTTCTCACCGTCTGCGATGAGAGGAAACTGAGGAGGGAGGTGAGGAGGAGATAGAGGAGGAGATGGAGGAGAAGCTACATTTGGATATGGCTGAAGTTTCCCTGAACTCAGTGGTAGAATTCACTACGAATCATACCATGAAGGTGAAGGGAGATATAGAGGGCAGGGAGGTGGTGGTGCTAATTGATAGTGGGGCTACTCACAATTTCATTTCAACTCAGGTCGTCGATCAATTGGGAGTGAAATTGGTGGACACCGTTTGTTATGGAGTGATGATGAGTACAGGGAAGGTGGAGAAAGGCCAGGGGATCTGTAGAGGAGTGATGTTGACCATCCAGGGGATTCAGGTAAGGGAGGACTTTCTCCCACTAGAGTTAGGAAGTACTGATGTCATCCCAGGGATGAAGTGGTTGCAAACCTTGGGAGAAATCAAGGATAATTGGGGAGCACTCACGATGGAATTAATGTTGGATGGGAGAAAGGTGGTTATAAGGGGAGATGCAGGGCTATCCAAAGCCATGGTATCACTTAAGATCATAGTTAGGAACCTACAAGAGGTGAGGGAAGATTATTTGGTGGGACTACACATGCTGGAGGAGGGAGGGGATGTTTCTCTTTCAGTGCAGCTCTTGATTCAACAATTCAATAAGGTTCTTCAGTCACCTCAAGGATGGCCACCTCCACGGGAACCCGAGTATATTTTCACCTTGAGGATAAGGCGGATCTTTGGGAGGGGAGTATTGTTAGACTGGTTCATTGGATCGGTCCAGCCGGTCCACGTAGGACCGGCTTAGGCGGAGAACAGGCGGAACATCTCCGCCTCTTCCGTTAGCCGCATGCACGCGAATCCCTGAGAGCTCATTTAGGAAGGTTTTTTGAATGGATTCTAGTAGGGAAATTGAATGTAGGGATTGTTTAGGGATTTCCTTTTGATTTGTATGCATTAAATACTTTATTTTCCTAGGGTTAGGGCATCTTGAATTTGGTTGAAATTTGAGATCTCTTAGATTTAGGTTTTCTTTGGGCTCTAGCAGCGCCTAGAGATTTGGGAGAGATCGATCCTCCTCTCGAATCGAGGATCAAGTGTATCTTGCTATTTTCCGTGTTCCTTTCATCAAATAATACAATTTATCTACTGTTTTGTGGTTTTGTGCGGATTATTGTGAAGATTTCTCGCTGTTTTCCGAAGATTGATAGGAAATACTTGAGATCTACAAGTGTTTCCTATCATAGCCCAAGAGCAAATTCAAGCTTACTTAAAAAGAGAACACCTTAAAGTACACTAGAAGGATAATGGATAATACCAAAGGAAGGAAGAAGGCTTCATATTGCTCATGTGGTGATGATCAGCACGACTAAGCAATCCCAAGATGCTGGGGTTATTTTTGAATTATTATTTGTAGTTATTTCCAATCATTTTCTATGTAATTTGTGTACAAAATGAACTAATAACTCTTTTTTTTTTGTCACTTCTCTTTTTATTTAGGGAGCAATTGCAAATTGTCAAGCATAGGTTGGATAGGCTATTGAAAATTTTGTTGAGTTTTTAATTTGTTTGATCCACGTGGACCACACCTAATAGGATCAAAATCAACCAAAACAGTGAACATGAAAGCTATAGAAATCACGAATTCATCACAAAAATCATATTATTTTGATGAGAGATGGGAAAATATACCAAACTTATCAAGAAGGTTTTGTATTGGTTCTTGCTTATAAGTGTTCTGCACCTCATGGGACTAGAGTCTAAGTGGTAATAACAGAAGTCGTAAGCGAATGAGCTATGATTACAACAAATTAAAAAGTTTACTAAAAGTGAAAGGAGATGTGCCTAAATTACTAAAATGATTTTGTGGGGGCTCAATAAATCTTAACCTATATATGTGATATGCACCCCATTAAATCAAAATCAACAAAAGCTGTGATTATAGAACTTGTGATTTTGGTGACAGATGAGGGGAGATATGCACATAATTTGACACTGTTGAGGGAAGTCCATGACACTTGAAGTCATTTCACATAATTTGACACTGTTGAGGTGCTCGTAATATATTTGGTGACACATCAACTTGCATGCCTCCGAACTCTGGAATGGAGGTCTAGAATCCTTAAACTTATCAATCTTCACAGCATTCACTTAGATTTTGTTTGGATAACAACTCAAAATCAAGACATGCTTCATAATTGTTGAGGATTTAATTGGTTCCTAGCTGTGAGTCAATGTAGACGATGAATCTCTTGATGTTAATTTTTTCACAAAGTAGAGCACTTATAACAAAGTCTCATATTCGTCTCGGTTGTTCGTGACATTGAAGGTGATTTGGAATGCATAGATTAAAGCCATAGCTTGAGGAATTTTTTAAATCACGCTAACTTACTGTTTCACTCCCTCAAAGCGTCATTTATATGCATTGGATAATACAGTTATTCTTCAGTTGAAGAGAACTCCACAACAAAATCTACCAAGTCTTGAATTTTAACGGAAGTCTGATAAAGACATCAAGTGTACTTGCTGAGCTCAATTGATTACTTCATAAGCCTTCTTAGAGTTCTAGTTTTTTTGGATTATTTATCAGATGTTTCTCCATGATGACTTAGACATTATGACCTTGGAAATAAGGATGGAGTCTCTCTGTCTCATGCTATTAAGGACAAGAGGAAAAGTTATGTATTGCTTGAACTCTTGGAAGGCTACTTGACATTCAAGCATTTAGTGGAACTTCTTTCTCTTGCAAATTGCCTTGAATTGTGGAGCACTCCACTCGCTTGAACAAGAAATGAACTAGCGAAGGCCCTCCATCTTAACTGTCAACTTTTGAACTTTTTTACCGAGCGTGGAGGCTTGATCTTTAGCATCATACAAATCTTATTTGGATTCGTAGTGATGTCGACCAACATAATCATGTCTTTAAGGAACTTATCAGTTCGAGTATTTAACTTACATTTGGAAGAGTCAAGCTTCATATTGAACCTCTTTAACATTGCAAACATCTTGAAGATATCAGTAAGATAGTTGATGTGTGACTTACTCTTGATCGTGATCGATGACATTGATATGTTTAAGCTTGCTTCCCTTCTGTGGTATAAAAATGTTATTCAAGCTTGATATTGAACCTCTTTAACATTGCAAACATGTTGAAGATATCAATAAGATAGTTGATGTGTGACTT
>NW_021318618.1:6051451-6079532 GCF_001605985.2 Dendrobium catenatum | reverse complement strand
TGACCCCTGGTATTTTCTTTAGGTTGCGACTTTTAGCAGTAGTTTAACCGCCGTTTTTAAATGAAATTTTTCTGGTCGTTACAACCGTCAAAAAATTGCCTGAAATGACCCTATAATTGGCATAGCTCACGTAAACCCACTATCATAAATGTAAATTATAGTCTTATATAATAATAAAATATGAATAAGATTTATTTAATACATATTTTATTGTGAATTAAAGAATTTTATTAGCAACACTGTGACTATATATATAACCCATCTAATGCAGCTATATACACACCCAAAGAGCCAACGAACAGAGAGTAGAAACCATCTTCTTCTTCCCATAACAAACAAGCAATGGAAGCATATCTTCTTCATATTCACCATAGATCAGCTAGCTTTCTCCCCTTCCCACAACGCCATCGGATACTCCTGCCGTTGATGATACCAACACTGCCAGAACGAAATCCCTCTTCTGCTGTGGTGGTGACGAGAAGCACCAACAACACCGGAGCCGGAGCCTGGGCACCTGTACAGGCTAAACCTGCTCCGGCAACGTCGGAGATAAAGAAGACGGTCTATAATGATAACTGGTTCAATTGCCTTGCCATCAGTTACATGTCAAGCAGTATTCAAGCTACTTTAGGTGGGGATACCTTGGTGTAAAATACACTAATATGAGCTTTACAGTCTTTAGATTTATGTTGAAATTAATGCTTTATGTTGTATATATTCTAAATTATATTTATCTCAACGTAAATCTAAGAATTTTAACGATACCTTTTGAATCTCACTACAAGAAATTTATTGGATACCGACGATCATTTGATATCGAACGGTTGGTAAAATCGTCGGTTATTTTATTTGTCGTCAGTAATATCTAGCGTCTGTCTAACAGTTTGACCGCGGGAAACACCGGTGGTAATGACCGGCGTAACATTTGGTTATTACATCATCAAATTCAGGTGGTTTTCCTGCGGTTTTGGCAACAGTAATTTCCGGCTGTTATAGCCGCCGGAAATAAATTGTCGATTTCTATTTCCTACGCGGTTTAAACCGGTGTTCTTAAAGCCGCTGGAAAATTGCCGGAATTTTTCATAACCACCGGAAAATTGATATATTTTACCGGAAGTTGTCGCCGGTAATAGACTATTTTCTATGATGTCTCAGATATTCTAACATAATTTTTTCCCTATATTATTTCATGGTTGTTTCTCTTTGTTCATCTGTTCAAAGGTTGAAATCGATCAGTATATATAATTATTGACTTGTAGGGATGAAGATAATGAATATGAAAGGGTATGAGGGGTTTGTGGAGGCAGCGACTCTCATCTCGAGAACATATGGAGCCATGGAGCAGCAGCAGATAGTCATGGAAGCTCTCAATAAGGCCTTCCCTGAGTTCATCTTGTTCATGGCAAGTTCTCCTAATTTTCTTCAGTTTTCCCTTACCATCCAAAGTTCTTTTAAAGGATTCAAATACAGGCCTGTATGAAGGGAGGGGGGACAATATAAGTGGGTTGCATATCTACTGGCAAGTGGAATTTCGAAGGGATAGAAAGCGACTTTCGTCCTATTAAATATAAAAATATTTTTTTAATGTAAGCATAATTAATATAAAGTTTATAATTATTTATAATATAACATTTTTGCTGCCTTAAAGTTTATAATTATTTACACTATAACATTATAACATTACTAATTACCAATATTGAAAACGACTTTTATCATACTAATAAACTAGCAAAAAGTCATCATTTATGAACTAGAAAAAAAATTTAGCTATTTTTTTATTACACATATTCTTAATTTCATGCAACACATATATTCCCTTTATGCAATTACATTTGAAGGCTTTACAACTAAACTGTTTGATGAAATAACTAAAATATTGGACATTCATAATAGTTTTATTTTTCATGATATACTTATGAATGTCTAATAGTTTAGTCATATTTATTGAATAGTTTAATTTTATGGTTCAAATAAATTTTAATATTGAGGGATAATAAGTAATGCTTGGAATCAATGACATTTGTAATATAAGATTTTGTTTTGGACAATTTTATTATTGCTTCTAAGAGCAATTTTTTAGTAAAAAAAATAATTAATTTTTGTACTAAAAAATTGCTTTAAGAAACAGTAAGAAAGCTGTCCCAAACGGACACTTAATAATCTTATTTTGAAACAAAATATATTGCATGAAATACAATCATAAACAGAGCTAGTACATAAGCAATTCTTATGGTTAATCGAAGATGTCAAAATAATTAAGATTTCAAAAAAAAAAAAAAAAATCTAATTCAATAATTATATTTTAAGCATTAAGCCAAGAAAAATGAATATAATGAAGGCCTTTGATTTTCATATTGGGACAATTATATTTTTGGCTTATACTTTAAAAAGCTACTTTTCAAACACAATTTACTAGTTTATTAAAAAAATAGATTTTAAAAATAAAATGTTACAATAAAAAAATCTATATAACCAAACATATATTACTTTTATTGATTACATTAATTTTTTTATGCACACAAAAATAGTCGGAAAGATGCTCCACAAAGTCTTAAGGCCCTTTTGGCGACAGCTACTCCTTGTTATAAGGTGATTATAAAGTTGCTATGAAGAAATTAATTTTCTCTAAGGATGCATATAGAAAGCAACTTACCTAACATTTTTTTTGTTTTTTTTTTTTTGAAAAATAGCGAAAAGAGATTGTCCAAACAGAAATTATATAATTACAATTTGAAATCAAATAATAAGAAATGTTATATAAAAACTTTCCCATTACAGAAATGATTTTGAAAGCAATGGACAAATAGAAATATGTTACTAGCTGAAAAGCAAAAAATAATAGAAATGTCCTAAAGGAGAGCTTTACTTATCGTATTAGATCACAAGGTTATATTAAGCAAAATATACTACTTAAAAGACCATCATTTTGGTCATATCATTGAAGTTTTTAATATTTATTATTTTAATACATGACACAAAATTTAACATAATTTTTAGGACTAATATAATATATAAAAAACCTATTTTATTGTTTTAATATGCGCTCGCTAAGAAGCTCGAATAATGTTGTCATTTTATATGACTTTAATTATTTATTTACATAAAAAAATTTAAATTTTCTACCCATTTTTTAATAATTTGATAATTTATTAATATATGAATGAATTTATGATATATAAAATATTGACGCAATACTAAATACAATAAATTAGAGATTTTAATTTCATCCAGCATACATATTAGAAATAATCTATATTTCCATGCTGAACTTGGATAATATATAGTAATACATTATATTTAAAATGATATTACAGTGTTAAGAATAATCCTACAGTATATTAAAATTATTTGGGACAGCACTTTCGTATTGTTTTTAAAATTTATTTAAAAATTTATTAAAAAGATGCTTTAAAACAGAAGAAACCGTTCATAACTTTAATTACAACATAATAATTTATTAAATCAAATTAATAATTTCATTTATAAATAAATTTTAAAATTTTCAAATCTATAATCAAATTAACACTCCAACCGACAAAACAAAATGATAATGCCTTTTACCTTTCAAGGACTTGTATTATTGGTGTTGAAATGAGAGAGAGAAGGATAATGGGTGTCCCTTCTCCTATTAGCTTACAAAATATTTTCTTATCATAATTTGCATTAGAATAGGAGGTTCTTGAACGTACTGAGATAAGTTTCGTCATTTCACCGAAAAAATCTAAAAAACAAGGGAAAGCAATAAAGGAGAAGTTTTTTATTGATATATTTTATTCTAAGTACTGTTTATTGATGTTATCAATATATCTTTTATATTATAATAATTAAATTTATAAATTTTAATCAAAAGTTTATAGAACTCAATTGGATTTTATTAACCATGTTTTTAATGAAGTTCGAGATATTAATAAAAGAAGATTTGATACTTATATTATATACAATATAATATATATATACACAATATTGTAAATGCAAGACATAAAAATAAAACATTAATTAATTAATTATACTTTCACTGATTATCTTAACAAGCAATTTACATGATTAAACAACCAATTGAAAAAAAAATAAATAAGTAGGATAAGCTTTTTATCATATGAAAATTTTAAATCAATCCTAAAATGTTATTAAATTTATATATCAAAATACATTAAAAATTTATTAAAAAAATTAAAAACTATTCATCCAATAAACAATTTACCTAAATCCATACATAATCTTGGCTTGTTGAGAGAGTTTTATTATTTTTTTTTCCTAAAATAGATTTTTAGTGTTTTTAATATAAAAATTCTAATTCAACAATTCTTTGTTATATAAAAAATTACTTTAGAAGTAATAAAAAAGTTGTTCTAATGAAGTATTAGAATTAAAATATTCAGCACTAAAATAAGTACTTTAAAAAATAATAATTAAACTGCCCCAAATAAAGCTTAGGTTTTTAATCTTGGAAAATTGTTACTAAATTCGGTTTTAAGGCAATAAAAAAGTGTGCACAAATGAAATCGTTATCATCTTTGGTTAAGATTTCTGCAAAACTAATGCTTTACTCTATGTACAGGATAAGGAGTCTCATCCACCATCAAAAATTCCTAAAGAGCTTTTCTCAAGATTTCAAGCAATTCTTTTTCTCTTGCTTGTTGGCCCTGTGGTCAGGATAATTATATAATCTATAATATTTAATCTGCTTATTTTATTCCTACAATTTGAAAAAGGCTTAAACACGTTTACTTAAATTTATTTAATAATGCATTACAATATAAACTTATTTTATTTAAAAAATATATATTTATTCATATTTTCTTAAAAAGAAGGTAATTTTAAGCTTTTATTATTATAATTATTTTTTAAGGTGAGGAGTCAGAATTCCATGGGAGAAGGAGAATAAAGTGTCTACATTCATAAGTGCAGGTGCCATTTCTAGTCTCATCTTATTCATATTTTTCTCTTCACTTTATTTGAGGCTACGTTTTATACATAATTGTGTGTATTTTCTTTTTGGATTTATTATTATTATTTTTTCACTTTAGGGCTCATTAATTAGTTGCTTGTAGATTGTAGACATGATTTGAGTTCACTTATTTTATATGTGAAATCAAAATTATCACATTTGAAATTAGTTTTAAGAGGCTTTGGATTTCTCACTATGATAATTTAATGAGTAATATCACTTTATCTCAAAATCTATTCTAATTGTGCCTAATTAAGGTCTTAATGTTTTATATAATATTATATAAATATGTTAGGTTTGTGGAATCTGATTGTATTGATAAATCAGGTTGTACTATTTACACATATCTGATCAATTCCGTCAGTTTAGCTCGACGAGAAATTCACTGAAGGGAAAAACAAGAAAAAAGAAAGTTTCAAAAAAGAACATCATGCACGCTTTTTATCTTTTTCTTGTTTGTTTCGAGCGTAGTTTGATTCCCAACAAAATAAATATGCATTACATACGTAAGTGATTTGTACATATATATGTCTTATCTTGGTCGATCGGTCAACAGAATCTTCATGGTGAATCCTATCTTAATAGACCACGAAGGTCATTGAAACTGATTGATCAGGTGTTCAAACTTAATAATTAGAATGATCAATGCAATGATTCAATGCGAGCGATCACTGGCAAGGTTGTACAAGAAGGCTAGAGTGTTAAGTTTTTAATTATAGATAGAACATAGATACAAATGGCTAGTAAAAGATTCATTTTATTTGCCTAAATAAATAAAAAATTATATCTTGTTGCAATATGAAACTTAACTTTTTGATGTGGTGTAGGTTTTTGGAGGCCACAAACTGTGTAGGGATGTGCACTAATCTCTGCAAGTTGCCTTCTCAGAAATTCATCAACAATTCTCTTGGGATGCCCACCAACATGATTCCCAGTAAGCTTTTATATTTCTACTCCAAATTTTCGCTATATAACAAAACCAACATCAAGCATTTATCCCACTACGTAAGTTCAGCTACATGAATCCTTTTTCTTCATTGTGTCGTGTTAAAAGTTAAATTATTATTTAAATATAATAAAGAATATTATTTCTAATATTTTCTAACCAAATCTTTTTAAGTCTACCTCTATCTTTCTTAACATAAGTCAAATCTAATACCTCTACTTTCCTAACCGGGTCATCGAAAGGCCGCCGTTTTATGTGATCAAACCATCTAAGGCTACTCTCTCTAATCTTATCTTCCAATGACGCTACTCCAACTTTTTCGTGTATATACTCATTTCGTATCTCCTCTCTACGGGTAAAATTTGAGAAACAAAACCATCATACTCACCAAAGAACGAAAATAATTAAATTAGAAAATAACCTCTGGGTATGTAGGAAATGAAACAAACATCTTGTAGTACACTTATTAAGCAATTATCTCCTCCATCAATGTAGTATTAAGGAAATGCTTCCCCTACCAATGCAAATAACTCGAACAAATTACTATTGCCACCTTATTAATATATCATTTTAGCTTTTCCATTATTTTGTCTTGTAATTTTGTATATAGATACCTTAGTAATTGCCCTACCAATTGGTATATGAAATGCAAGCATTGCATGATTATTGTGTAAGTGTAACCTTCAAAATAGTTGAGATCCCGCTAATTTTCGACCGCGAGAAATTATTTGCAATCGTCTTCTTCATTGTACCTGCATATGCATTAGTCTTATTGTAAATAATTTTATAACTGTAAGATACAACCATACACATATTTAGGTCAGAGAATCAAATTTCTCAAGAAAAAGGTCGCAAACATACATCAAAAATCATAATCACTCCTTTGTTGTGATCGATCATATCATAAATTACAATATTTTTACGAAATTGTTGAATTACAATTGATGTCAATCTCAAATCAGAAAAAGAAATAGAGCCTATGATAAGAAAAACCGATTTATTAATCTTTTACGGTCGACCGACAAATGACTAGTACTAGTATTCATGTAGTGAATTGATTTGATCATAAATATATTATCTTTGCTTTAATACCTCTCTAAAAAAGATCCATCAAGTGGAGATCATAATGAAACTGTAGACAAATTTGAACAGAAATAGATTCCATAAGAAAGTTCTCCTGAACAGTTAGATACACTAAAGATAATATTACTTAAGGTCAACATCAGGTGAGCTAATTAAGGGGCCACATAACCACCACTTAAGGTACATGATGGGATTCATCAGAAATCAATAATAAAAGCTCTCTATCCCAATTTCTGAATGAAACCTTTTCATGCTGAAATATAATAAAAATTATTAAGTGCGGCGTTCGGATTCGTCCAGAGACTAATAAAAATATGTCACGTCACTCCAAAAATATGCCGCTCTCGGTATCGAGCGCTTGGTACCGAGCGCGTAATTGGACGGGAGAACCGTCTGGCGTCCGCAAAGAATAATATATCGAAATATAGATAGTAAAAGCCTAGTAATTGCGCATCATGTCCGGGCACTAGTTACTAAATTAGAGAAGATAACAGTCAACAAACCACCACTTGAGACTTTCTGTGGTTAAGAACCTGAATGGTCCCATATTACTGCACCTCAACATTCTCTCTTGGAAATGCACTCAAATTATTACTTATAATAAAATATCATTGCTGCCATTAAGTATGTCTCCCATCAATGATGCCTAATTTAATTGTGATGAAAGAAAATTAGCAATGAAAGGCTTTCTTACTACTTCTTAAAGCTATTTTTTAATAAGAAATTAAAAATTTTGTACAAAAGAACTACTTTAAGAAGCAGTAATAAAGCCGTCCGAAACAAAGGCTAAAATATGAGAAAAATAATTTAAAATTAGAAATGGAGCATTAATTGTAATTATATATAGATTGATTCTGATCATTCATAAAAAAATCATAATTTGAACTAGATTAAATTATACTAATTTCTCTAATTATAATTTTGTTTTTAAGAAAAATGAGTGCATTTCATATTATAAATTAATATTTCTGATTATTTTTTTCATTATATTTTCAAAATTGAAGGTATAAAATAACACTTGAATTTACACCAAATAAATTAAAATTCACAGCGATTTAATTAGAGTCTATCAATTATTTGGGATTAGGACCATTTTGATATTATTTGAGTGCTCTATCAAACCGAATTGTTAGGTGCTCAAATTATTTTTTTAATCTTAATCTTATATAATTATGTTATGTAAAGTAGTTTCATCATAAATTCATAATTATTCACACATTAATAATTATAGTAGGATTGTCCCATTCATAGTGTGGATATGAATAATACTAGTAATTGTTGAACTAAAATTTTTTTTAATTCATTAATTATGAATATTTTTAGATTCTTATCCTTAAAGATTATCATCATATATGTAATAATCATGAAAATTATTAAAGATATTTATTAAAATTTTAATTATAATTATTGTAATTATTTTTGTAATCCCAAATGTATCCCATATGTTATATGTTTATTAACCAAGTGTACATTATGCAAAAGAATGGATAGATATATTATTGCTATAGCTTATGGATTTAAATTTTAGACTTTGTTTGGAACGAGTTTCTTACATCTTCTTAAAATAAGTTTTTAATATAATTTTTTTTTACTAAAAAACTGCTTTAGAAAACAATAAGAAAATTATTGCAAACAGAGCCTTAGCTGTTAAAATAAATATATATATCTCAAGAACAATATGCAATAAAAAAATTTACATTATCATTTGATAGATAGGTTTTTGAAATAGCGAGGATTTATAAAGTATAGAACATGTGTAGAATAACCAGAAATAGTGCAAGAAGAATTTTTAACAGGAATTCAGACATGAAAACCATAATTATGATAAGTAATTACTAACATGTAAGAGAAAATTTTGACTGTGCCTGCTTCAAACGCAGACTTTGAAGACAAAAGCTGTGAAATTATCTTCGGGCAACTTCCACCTGCAGATGATCCAGCACTGAAGCAGCCTTGCTACCACAAGTCATGTAATTGTAACAACTCTGATATCATTACTGAATTTAAAAACATTATTCAGCATAAGTTTGAAAGATCTGAAGCTTTCCTATGGTCTCTTATTTAGACTTCGTTTGAAACGGCTTTTTTACTGTTTCTTAAAGTAATTGTTTAATCGAAAAACTTTAATTATTATACTAAAAAATTGCTTAAGCCATCCCTAACGAAGTCTTAGGCTTCGTTTGAGACGGCTTTCTTATTGCTGCTTAAAGTAGCTTTCTAGTAAAAAATTAAATTTTTTTGTAGTAAAAAGTTGTTTTAAGAAGCGTAAGAAAGCCATCCCAAACGAACCCTTAGTTATTTATATTCTCTCACAAATTCTTTACAGGCATAGCAAAGCAGATACATGGAGTGGATTGTTCCAGTTGAGGTCTTCTTCAAATATGACACAGGCTGCCTGTCACAAATTTATAAGTTATCCATATATATGCTTAGAGAATATGGCTTCTTCAGTTGACATGATTCTCTGTTACTACAGTTAACCAGAATAAAAGAACTAATTAGACGTAGTTTTGTATTAACAGAAATAAAATTGAATTTCTACTCATTTCTCGTTGTATTTCCCACTCCAAACTAAGCCATTCCTGCAAATATATGTGTATCTTCAGCTCTTTTTTTGTTCCTTTCCTCATGGAATGGTCAACAAATCATCAAAAAAATGGCAGGCGTTGGAGCCTGGATCTGGTTTTAAGATGCTGCTTTAATGTATGGCTTTGCTTGTTAATCAGCTTATAGCAAGGCAAGACAATTCAGCTTTAATGTGGTATTTTCTTTCACGCATTTTTTATTTGTCATAGATATCTATTTGTCAATCTCATCTTATCTTTTATTTTTTCTATTAATTATTTATTTTCACAAGGTCTTTTAATAATCATTTAAAGTCATTACCCTCTACCCGCCGGCGAAATTCGATTAGTCGGTTACGGGATACAACTAGAATTAATCACCAATCTTTTATTTAAAAGAATGTCCGTCCGCCCACCCTCCTACACATAACGACCAAGAATTAAATTTGAAATAATTATTTATTTTATCTTCTTAATTAAGAAAATAGAGCTTCTATTGCTGTGATGATTTATAGAAGCACTGGTTGATTAATTAAGAAGAGAAAATAAATGCTTGAATTTGGAGGCCGTAAAGCAATTTTCTTCTGTCAGACTTATTGGAAAATTTGCTCGTCTCGCTGTAAGGAACAATTTCCTATTTATAATTTTAATAATTTTGTATTTTTGATTTTTTTTTTGTTCAAATTTGTATTTTCATTTCCAATAAATATTCGTAATTTTGTATTGATAAAACTTTAACTGCATAACTTTTGATATGTGATAGATCTCGTCAATATGAGCATTTTAACTGGACTATATTGATTTTTTACAGTTAAATTGGAAGATATGATTTTTTTGAATAAATGCATGATAGATAAATTTGATAGATTTTTATGTATTTATAACTTTATATATTTCATACATGATATTGACTTACATTGCATAAAAAGATAGTATGTGCATGCAAGCAAGCAAGGAAGACCAAGTGTTAACACTATAATGAATATGGGATGGCTCTTAACATATAATACTTTGCGCAGGAGGGTGGACTGACGGGCTTTCTTTGAAATAAAATGTTGGTGGTGTAATCCTAGTTGTAGCCTGTAATCCACTGACTGAATTACGCCGACGGGTAGAGGGTGGTGACAAATGTTGAATGATTATTGAAAATTGTGAAACCCTTAAATAAAAATAAAGTAATTAAACTCTTAAACATCGAGACAATTTTTAGTGTAATGGTTAGAATTTTATTTAAGAAACTTCTTAATTAAGCGTGCTCATCCCGAAGAAATACTAGGATAGGTGACCTCTCAAAAAGTTACACTAATAGGACAAAATCGTGATACCCTTAGACCAAAGAGGATAATTTATCGAAAGTTAAGAGTTTAGAATGTTATAAATAATATTAGAGCAATAAACCAACTGAAAGATGAAAGTGTTACATCATAGGAGCCACCTCTTGAATCTTGTATGAGACAAAGTGTCACGTGGCGGGAGTCACAACTTGAACTTGTAGGGGCCAACTCTAGAATCCTACATGACTGATGGATGATTTTGGTATAAAGATTATGCCGAGGATGTCAGTTACTTAAGTGAGGAAAATTATGAAACCCCTTAAATAAAAATAAACTAAACTCTTAACATCGATGAGTCTTTTAGTGTAATGTTTGTAATTTTATTTAAAAAACTCTGTAGTTAAGCGTACTCATCCCGGTGAAATTCAGGAATGGGTGACCTTCTGGGAGATTACACCAACATGACAATCGTGAAGCCCTTAGGCCAGAGTGGACAACATCTCGAAAGTTGAGAGTTTGGACTATTATAATAAATAACAACTTTTTTACATTTTCTTTGGTGCTTATATGTGTTTACTTATAATTCCCCCGAAAAAGAGACATTAGCTTTGTTGTTAGATAGATTAATTTATCAACTAACCTACAATGATGAGAAGCATCATAGAAATTATTCGTTTTATTAACAATATTATGTTTACAACCAAAAAGACCAATCTTCTTTAGGAGATTCGTGTCATATTTTGATTGCGATGGTAAAGTATATGTTTTGTCATAGGCAAACTCATTACTCACAAAATATTTAGATAACTAAAATCTTTGGACAAAAAAATCTTCTTGATAAGTAATAATCGATCTCAATTACTCATTCTTAATCAACATAGACTATGATGATAGCAAAGATTAAGAAGGCATGTCTGATAAAAATGGAATTATCTACTAAGCTAACATGAAGGCTAAGATAGACGCCAGTTGTAAAGGAAGAAAATAGATTGACAAACAACAGCAGAATCTGAGTTTAAGATTAAATTTACTCAAAATTCTCAAAAAAATTGACTAACAAGGATAATTTCTTTAAAAAGTAACATGTTTATCTACAGTAAAGGTCTCTGTATCAGTATTTGTCACATAAAAATTACAGTAGAAAATTTGCAAGGAAAAGAGCAATTAACATTGTATTTGAAACATGATGTAGGCAAAATGAAGAGGTGAAAAACAGCTTGCCTCAACTCTCCCTATCAAGGAAAACTGGGCTTGCTTCAAGTAGTTCTGCGAGCATCTTAAGGATAGTCTTTACTTCATCTTGAAATGCTTCCCTGTCCCAATTCCCAGTAACTTTTTCTTGAGAAGTATTCGAAAAGATTTGATCAAATAGAAAACCTATTTCTTCATTTGAATCGTATGGAGGTAGACCTAATTCTGAACCCTTTCCCTGAAGAAGGCCTGCCAGTGTTTCCTTGTTCCATGCTCCATTTCCGCTTTCTTGCCATTCATGGAAGATCCTCCCAGTTATATCATTCAAAAGCTTCTTCTCATTTAAAATCTGTGATTCTCATTTCCAAGAACGTAATTAGTGATTGACCAAGCATAATATGAAATCATAAAATGATAACCTAGATTATACAGAATATGAAGAAATAAAAAATAAAAAAAGAAAAGAAAAAGAATAAATAAATAAATAATAAAAAAAATTAAAAAAAAAATAAAATGAAGAAAAAAATTGAGCATGTAGAACATAAGAGAGGCAACGGTTGCACTGAAATAAGAGCCACCAGGTTTTCCTAAAGTGTTACAAGACTGATCAAAATTTACCACAAAGTTCATTGCTTATGGAATCTGAATTATTTAACTGTTGTATTAACAAAGAGTCTATATGTGAAATATTTCCACAATGAGTAAATGCTAACAGCTATGAAACCTGCAGAAGACGGTTTTTCATTAGAGAAATGCAAAGATAAAGAGAAAAGGATGTTTTTCTTACATTTTCTTAACGAAGTTGTACATATATACGGAATATTTAGAAAAAGTAATTTATCTTATTATAATTTACAACATATGACATTGTACGATTAAAGATTTACAAGTAAACGTGATTCAAATTTGAACAAATTCTTCACTCATTCTTGCATGTTTTTAGTCTTCAAAATAATATAAAATTGATTACTTTGTAGAAATGAAAAATGCAGAGGTAACTCCTGAATGCATTCATATTGTCTATATATTTACAAAAGTAATACTACATAAAATTTAATTTTAACTATGATGTAATATATGTACTTATCTGTAATCATAGTAAGTGTTATGTTAACAATTAAAAGATTATAAATTATTATTTCTAAATATTTAATATATTTGTTAAATTTTATTAAAAAATGATAAGAAGATATTATATATAGTATGATCCACCATACTATGACAGAGAGGTGAGTACTAGTTAGAGATTTTAACATTTCATATGCTACTCCACACTATAATATAAAAACATTTATATGTGATTAATAAATGATTTACTTAATCTAAATTTAAAATTTAACTCAGTACTATATAACATCAGAGCAGGAATAATTAATCAATTGAAGTTCAAAAATAAATTCTTACAGTAGTATAAAAATAATTACATCGGAAGAGGGATAAATTGAATCAAAAACATAAAAAAATTGAGATTAAGATCATATTAGATTTGACAGTAAGTGTATGTAAATAAATGCACATATAGTTTTGCAGCCACCTCAATGCACTATTTGAAATCATTGAATATCTTTTGTGAAGTCACTCAATTTTTAAATAGTTGGGTTGATAAAAACAGCAGAATATGAACAAAATTTTTTAGCTCATGAATTGTTCACAATTGGAGCTATTAAAATGTTTAAAACTTTCATGCAATAATTAATAAATTGAGGCAAGTAAAAATATGAACTAGTTCAAATTTGAATAACATTAACAACTTCTAAATCTATAAGAGTACAATATCATATGTTCTAAGTTATAATAATATAAATTACTGTTTCTAAATATTCCGCATATATGCACAATTTTATTAAGAAAATATAAAGAAGGCATTACATAAATTGAATTTTGAAACATTGGCATTTTAATCTTTTATAATAAAAGCACTCAAGCTAACAACCAAACCAAACAGTTATTATCTGCTTTTGGATATGAGTAATAATTTATTCAAACATCATAATAAGCTTAATTATTATGTTCTCTTAGCTCCATTTTTTGTACAACTAATTTCAAACGAATTTGTACAACCACCACCGAACCAAACAAGCCCAAATATATAATGAATGAGTATGACAAGAATGATGGTATGCGAGTCCCATTGAATGTCTCCACAAAATGTAAGAGAAGCATGCAAGCGTGTTCATATGGACAATTGAAGATTCTTCTATAAGAATGCAATTTCATTTAATGTGGCAACTTCCCCATCCTATGTAAACATGATTCGTTTTGTATGTTCATATTGTCAAAGCCATACATGTTAATGGCAAAAAATAGCACGGGTCATAGCGCATCACGCGGTGCACCCTCATAGCTATTTGCTTGGTGTGGCAAATATGTTCAAAATTATGCATGTTATATGTACCATACACGAGTAATAATGCATGACAAAATCCACATGATGTGCAAAATTTTCGTTTTAAATTTAAAATTAATATTTATATTTGTATTTATTAATTTTATCATTTATTTAATAACCTACCAATTTAAAAAAAGGGGACAAAAGTTATTTATAAAATATATTTTACATTTCATCGAATCAATTGATTTTATGGTTATTTATTATTTACCATCACTCACATCTAAAAGGAAGATAAAAACATTTGAATACATACTTGATCATACATTTTCAAAAAAATGTAGGATATAGTTCAAAGCACTAAAAAATTACTGCATGGAAATATGTGACAATGACAAATAAAGGTGGTAATACTTATATGATGTGTATTTTTGTGGTAATGATAAGGAATATGGATTAAGAGATGATGTTGATGAAATAAAAGATGCTTTTTTGACATTTGCTGATAATAATGATGACGATGATGACGACTAGGGAGATTAGTTTAATTAATGACTAAATAAATAGGGTTATAATATTTTGAATTTTGAATAATTAAGATGTTGATTACTTAAACTTAATCATCATTTAGGTTGTTTTTATTATCATGACAATTTATCCTTCTATTTAATTGTATATCATATCAATGTATATTTCTATTTATAATTATTTAATATTATGTGCAATATTTAAAATGGTTTGCCGCGTCGTGCACTATGCACTATGGTGCGTCATTCATCACTGACAAAAATATAATCGAAACATTAAATATCATTCCATGTATGGCTTCAAGAATTAGATATTAAAGGGGGAGCTAAATAGGACTAAGGAAATTAAAAAAAAAAAAAAGTTGTCCACAAACTACAGCTACATTCATGTTTAACGGTTGCTCGACTATTAAAAATAAAAATTTGATCAATATTCTAATAAAAAAATCCTCATGATACTATTTATCAAATTTTTATTGCAGCATCATATTAGGTGAAGGATGCAGATGACATTTTCAAACTAATTAATGGAGTTAGAGAGTATCTAATAGTCCAAGTTGTTACTGACAATACTAGTGCTTATAAAGCAGTAGGAAATAAATTGATATAGAAGAGAGAGCATGTTTATTAAATTCCAAGTGCCACACATTGCATTGATTTAAACCGTGAAAATGTAGAGTAGCCTCAAAATAAAAATGTCTTGACTAAAGGAAAGAATATTATCAAATTCATTTACTATCATAGTTGGATTTTTGACTTGACAAAGTTCTCAAAAAATGAGCTCACTACCTTCAACTATTACAAAAAGATATGGGCTTAAGGCTGATCCTTGATGTAACCCAACCGAAATAGGGAAATACTTGGTCAATCCACCTTGTGTTTGAACACAAGTAATAGCTCATGCATACATAATCATTAGAAGAGAGAGCATGTTTATTAAATTCCAAGTGCCACACATTGCATTGATTTAAACCGTGAAAATGTAGAGTAGCCTCAAAATAAAAATGTCTTGAGTAAAGGCAAGAATATTATCAAATTCATTAACTATCATAGTTGGGTTTTGGACTTGACAAAGTTCTCAAAAAATGAGCTCACTAGACCTTCAACTATTAGATCTATTACAACATACTTAACCCTACAAGGCATCCTAAAAGCAAGGCTACTATTGGAGGTTAAGTTCACCTACACGTAGTAATTAGATTGTGTAAAAAGTTAAGAAGATTGTTTTCAGTGAGAAATTTTAGTTAAGTATGACTTCAGCTATCACAGCTAGTAAGCCATTTTTAAGGCCGATTTATAAGAAAAAAAATAAAGCTATAAGTTTTATTTATAGTGCAATGAATGAGACGGAGTTGATAGAGCACAAAGTACGTGAGTGCAGCGATTAGAAAATTAGATGAGAGATAGGAGCTTCGACTTCATCAATATTTGCATGTGATTGGCTTAATGAAGTGCTTGATTTTGATTTTCTCTTTCTTTTTGTAAATTTAGTTAAAATAAAAAATAAAAAAATAAAAAAAAGGATAAAATAGATATCAATTGGCCTCTCTTGTGAATTTTCATTCCCCATTTAACTCGATTTACATGTTGCTTCATGCATGGGCAAATTTGCGTTTCACCTTCATACGGCAATGCAGATAAAATGGGTGTCATTTCTAGAGAATTTTGACGTTATATACGTAATGACATGATCTATTTTTAGAAATGATGATATCAGGAGATTTTGCATAATATCGTGCTCATAGTTCATCATTTTCGACCGTTTTAGCTCAACTCAAACGTGACGTGTTCTTTCTTAATAAATTTGACATTTTGAACGCATTGGCTATCCGTTTCAAGGATGAAGTCCAACTAATTTCACACAATATCGAATCCGTAGATCATCATTTTCGCGATTGTTCGGCCGAATCAGAGTGTGGACAATGCTTTCTTTGATATCTTCAATATTTGAGACGTGTTGGCGCAGCCCATTACATAAACGAGCAAACTTTGAGTGTTTTCTATTACGCTCGAGTCGCTTCGAGCTCGTTTAATGCAATGTCGCGTCAAGTGGTTACTGTTCTCATTGCTCCAATCGATCATGAAGCTCAAACAATAGTCAACAATTCACTTTTAGATATGAACTTGATCTCTAACCAGAAAATATCAGTATCTTGAAAATATGATTCATGTCAATGATAAAACTGATAATGACAGCTATTATTCTAACTGTATGAACTTTATAAATGCTCATTTCCGTACAAGATTATCTCCTTAAAGCTCAACTAAGCTAGAAGCTCCTGTACAAAACTATATTGATAATCAGATTAAATTCAATTTCGTTGTCTTCAAGGTGCACCATCTTCAGTGGATAACCCAAACAAAAGCAGGTTCCTAAGATTAAGTTGGAATTTAAACCTGTGTAGACTTAAAACTAAATATTGCATAATTTGTATATGGAATTACCTTTTTTAACTTTAAGCCGTTAATGACTTTGATATTCTGGATGACAGCAACATGTTTTTCAGCCAAAGCATCTGCAATATCTTGCAGAATAGGCTGAAGTAGCTGCGCAAACTGCGCCTGACCCAGCTGCTCCTCCCCTTCAGCTCCATGCCTCTTCAAAATATTGTTCAGAAGATCACCGGAGGCTGCATATTTCATGCAATGTTTTGCAACTTTAGTTACAGGTTACCCATCCGCAAGTCATTTTAGACAATAGACGCGTAGCTAAGAAGGTGAATGAAGCATGAAGGAAATCATGAAAAAGGATCATGATAGGATTAAGGCATTGACCACTGATATCCGTTCATTGTTTCAAAAATCTGTTCCAGACTAATATTAAAATGTAGCAGAGCCTAGTTGTGATAGTAACAAGGGCCAAAGTAAAACCAACCTAACCCTTATTATTTACGTTTGGGTGAGAATAAGCCAGTGCTTAAGTGTAGCAAACAGCACAGCAGCAATTAGACCAATTACGAAGAAGCAATAAGGTGGGATATGCAATTATGCATGCTTGTTACGAAAGAAATATAGATATTTAGATGCATCACCATAATCCTTATCCCAACTATTTAGGACATCCTTCAAGATCCCTCTTCTGTTATATTGATAGCTACAAGTGGCATAAGCTTTAGTTTTTAAGAAGTCTTTGTCAACAACTTCTAATCAAATTACCTTTTTCTGCCCAATTTCCTTTCTATTCATTTTTTTAATCCAGCCTCTACTTTCTCTCTACATACCCAATCTGCCAAACTCTTTTCGGCAACACAATTCTCAATGCCTCTCTGGCATGTAATAAGTCATTAAAAAAAAAAACTTTGAGCTGACTGGATGAATCAACTCAGACCAACCAACAATCGACTGAGGTAAGATCTCAGTCATGACAACATGATGTTTGCTTTCCATATGAGGAATGATTAGGGTGGTTCTTCAGTGTTTTGTTAGGAGAGGGCCATCTGTGTAAGTCAAGTGCATCTGGCACTGCCAAATCCTTCCCTTCACTCTTACTGCAGAGCATGCGGTGGCAAATTACCTCTCCTTATTATGGAGTCCTGATGCTACTACTGTGCTTCCCTGTTACTAAAAGTGAGGATATGTCAACACAGCCATACTTGTCTGTTAGAGGTATTGTCTCCAACACTATCATCTTCTACAACAGTCTCCCCCTTCATTTCTCATTTCTTAGTTTATTTTGTTTATGTCAAGCTCTTTATCAATGGGGTTGTTTTGTTGTTGTTTGGGCAACTAGGCTAACTTGCCATGTCACCACAGAGGAAAAACAATTTACTTTCTCTTCTCTATTACTATATTCCAATCATTGGTGTTCGTGAGGGATTGAACTACTACACCGATAAATTTGTTATGACATTACTGCCAAATGAGGAATACTATCATTGCTATCGCAACACAGTAGCCTATACTCAAAAAATCTTAGTGAAAAAAGTAAACATTTCATTTGTTCGATTATTTAGCAGGAAATTTAATAAAAATTACACATAAAAAGAGCATATGTTATGCTAGAAGCCCTTGCTAATGCAAATTCTAGAAAGGTGTTGATGTATACAGCCTTATCCCTGCATTACAGAAAGGGTGCTTCCATGATTCAAACTCATGACCTCTAGGTCAAAAATTGGCCTCTCTACCAGACCCGTACGCAAGAAATTAACATATAAATCAATTGATTATGGTGTGTTAAATCATAAAATTAGTTTAATGATATTATGTCTTTTAAATAAAATAACTCAATTAGGGGTTGTCTCTCAAATAATCTAATTTAAATTAATTAGCATAAACATCAAGGAATCATGGGCAAATTAATATTGTGTTTTTAGTTTCCCATTTCTTAATAGAAAAAGATCTACCCAAATTAGGAACTAGGGAGTGGCTGCTGTATGCAATCTCATTGCTATAATAACAAAGAGGTTATTTTCATGATTAAAACCCAGCACCATTATATTACAAGAGACCATTTAATTACTATTCTATGTCGCTTTCTTTCCTATTTATCATTCAATCATGCATTATGATAAATTGAAGTAAAATAATTAATAAACCATCGTATTTTGGATGTATACATGCAGGCATGCATGCTTTACTTGGGACCTATTTTATGATGTTTATGTTGATTTTCATTAGTGATGAAAATATTTGAGTTAACTCTCATTGGTGATGACTAAAAAGATCTCAAATATGCTTCGTAATGGAGCATGGTACATAAAGGCATGAAAATTTAACTCGTTCAATAATGAATAAAACTTCCATTTTAGCTCTCATTGGTGAATATAATTTTTTTTTATTTTGCATCATTATTGTGTATGACTTTTATTTATTAGATTTAAATGAGAATTTGGAGAAAATGAATTCATGTAGCCAACCTCACATAGTGGGATACAGGCTTGATGTTGTTGTGGTATTGTGTATGTTGTTTTAACTTATAAACAATTTGATGCGTTTTGGAAGCAAAAACAACAAAATAGAGAAGAAGAAATTGATGGAACACAAATATGAGGCATGTTTTTTTATTACTCCTGTAATAAATAATAAAAAAAACAATTCATCTAACTATTCGAGAGATAGATTGACTCTCCCACAAACCATAAACGTCACTAGGAAACTCTCAAAGAAAAGCTACATCAGAAAAAACAATTGCATAACTCAAAATAATACATAGTTGGCCTTTAAATAGGCTCTTCCTACTTCCCTCCCAAATCAGCCTCATTTCCTAAATTAATTCCCTCTCAATTTTGAACTCTTTCTCTAAATAATTCCCTTTCAATCATCATTAAAACCTTCCTAATTATCTCTCCTTAGATTTCTTCGTCTTCTGTGATGGTGCATCCGCGGCCTTATTCTCTAGTCCTGGGCGATACTGAATCTCGAAGTCATATCCTAATAACTAGAACAACTACCTCTAGTGTTCCTCAGTCACCATCCTTTGCTCCAATAAAAATTCAGGCTCCTTTAGTCTGTCCTGACAATAAAAAATCATCCCAACAAATTGGGTCACCACTTTTGGATGGCCAAAACAATCGCCATCAACTCCCGCACGTATACGGACTTAAGCCTCGTCCTAGTAGTGAGCACCTGACTAAAATAAGCAATGGGCCGATAATCCTGCATGAGCACTGCTCTCAACCCATATCTTGACGCATTCGTCTCTACCACAAATGTCTTGCTGAAATAGCCCTAGTCAAGGACTTCTAGTCCACCTTAGTCTCCTCGATAATCTGTAAACACTTCATCCTTAGGATCACATCGGTGCTCTCCAAATCCAAAGGAAGAAAATCCTCCACTGTCTATATGCTCTGGAGTGTCAGCACCAACCTCCTGCAAATCCCGCTATTCCTCTCTACCTTTCACGTTCCCATCATGACTCCAAAACTCCCTGTATCCACTAACTTCAATCTCAATTAGTCCACGACCCGGTAGGAGATGAAGTTATGAGTAGCTCTGCTATCCACCAAGACCACCACTAGCTGCTCCCCGATCTGTCCCCTCACCTTCATGATGTGATTTGGAGTAGATCCTATCACAAAATTTATGGACACTTCCACCATATCAAGGTGTAGGTGCTCTCTTCCTTCTGCCTCCTCCACCAGGTTCTCATGATCAATCTCTTCCTCCTCATAATCAGAAGGACTAGAGTGTGTGATCATTACACATATGGTATGGTTCATACTTCTCATCACAACGAAAGCACAAACATTTCGCTCTTTTATCAACTTCGCCTCTAAGAGACGCTTGAAGTGGCCCCTAGGTGAACTCCCCCATTCTTCTCCCTTGGTGCCTCCCACTGAAATGATATTGTTTGGGTCCTCCGTGCCAATGAAATTGAGGTACTTCTGTCACAGCCTCCCACAACCCCGCTCTTATTCTTCTCTCCATCTGACTCTGATCCTCTGCTATATGTGCTAGCTCCAAAGTCTCCTTCAACCCCCTCTGCCTCAACAATCGAAGGTCCGCTCATATGTCGGGCTTGAGACCCTTCATGAAATTTCTCTCCAGGACCGCCTCTGAAATTCCCCTCAACCTTCCCGACAACAATTTGAATCTCTTCCAGTACTCCATAACAGTCCCCTCTTGAGTCAAGGAAAGGAATTACTTGTGTAGATCTCCTTCCCGCATGGCTCAGAAATGTTCCAACTAGCAATCTTTAAACTCCTCTCACGAACGGATCGGATATCTAACATTTCTCCACTGGAACTACGCAAGGGCTTTCCTCTCCAAACATAACCCTATGGCTATAAGCTTGCCCTCCTCTCTCAACCCATTCATTGCAAAACTTCTCTCCACCTGGTATACCCACCCATGGGCATCCTCTTCTTTAAACATCAACATCCTCAGCTTTCTCATCTTCACTTCTCCACCCCAACTTCCTCTTCTGCTACTGGTTCCTACCGTGTATTGAGGGTGTGAATCCCACCATTATTTTATCCGCCTCCCATGATCCGATCCACATGGCTCGGCTCGGCTCATCTCGTCTCGTCTAACTCCTCCTGTTGTCCCCTCCCTTTGCCCAAACGGCTTCCAATAGTGGTCAGTAACCCTACCACTACACCATAGAACTCCCTCCCTATTGTCCCCCAATCTAAAATTCCTATTCTGCCCCTTATCAAATCCCTAGGATGTGACTCTTGATGAAAGGAACTCTCTTCATCAAACTCTTCCGGTCTGATCTCTTTCCCTTTAAATTCGGCCAAGGGAAACCTGGTAAACTCGTGGCGAAGGTTAGCACTCAGAACTTCCAGTTGAGGTTCTTTATCATCTCCACCATCCCTCCAAATCGGCTCTCTATCCGTCCAAATCAGCTCTCTATCTAATTCACCGTGGTTGAAAACCTTCCTTCCATGGTGTTGTTAGACTGGTCCAGCTGGTCCATACGGGACTGGCTCATGCATAGCAGGCGGAACCTCTCCACCTCCTGTATGCACCGTTCAAACTGCCAAGGCCAACAGAGCTATTTAGGAAGGATTTTTGAGGGAGCTATGAGGGAAATTTCAAAGTATGTGCTATTTAGGGATTTCATTTTGAATTTTATGTATTCAGTAGTATGTTTTGCTAGGGTTAGAACATCTTGAATTTGGCTGAAATTTGAGATCACTCTAAGGTTTTTGGGCTCTAATGACATCTAGAGATTTGGGAGAGCCATATCTTCCTCTCCAATTGAAGATTTATTTGTATCTTGTATTTTCTTTCATAAAACTATCAATAAAAAAAGTGTTCATTTTTTTCTTCCTGATTTTCTTATCATTGGTTTCCTGAAATTGTTGAAATCAAATTTTAGCCAAGGCTTTTTTTAAATTTTTGCAAGCGCTTCCTATCAAATTGGTATCAAAGCGGTCTCCGGGCTGTTTTTGGATAATTTCTGTAGCATATTTTTCTATTTTTGATCGGGGCTTTTGTTGTTTTTAGGGTGGAAATCCGGATTTTTGAGCCTAACAAAGAACCGAGGACATATGGCGGGAGGAAAGGTAGAAGTATTGAAAGGGGAGATCGGATAAATGAAATCTGAAATTTCAAATCTCCTTCATTTAGGGATTTCCTGTTGAATTTTATGTATTCAGCAGTATGTTTTGCTAGGGTTAGGACCTATGATGCACGGACACGGACACGGCGACACGGATAAGACACGACACGGACACGAGACACGTCAGTTATTGAAAATATAGGACACGGGTTGGACACGGTATTATAATTTTTATATTTAAAAAATAGTGTATAAAAATTAAATAAGTATAATTTAAAAAAAAATTGAAAATAATAAATCATTTAACTAAAATTTGTGCTCAAAATGATTAATATTAGGATGTCAAGAGTCAGACGTCGATGCCGTTTATCAGTCACGAGAGAGGACATGAAAAATCCTTCACTGCCAAAAAGAAATGAAAATGAGAATATTCGATGATTGGGTATTAAGTGAGGACGTTGATTTGGTACTGTGGATAGGAAATAAGAAATTAGTTTAAATCCCGACATATACAAGAAATTATATTTAAAAAAAATTCATAAAATATTTAAGATACACGTGTCAGACACGTGTGTCGAATTTATATTTAATATTTTTTAATAGAACACGTTTTCGACGTGTCCGACACGTGTCGAAGGAGTGTCGGACGAGTGTCGTGTCGGATACGGTGTCGGACACTGCACGCCTATTTGAGGAGAAGTGACGGTGCATCATAGGTTAGGACATCTTGAATTTGGCTGAAATTTGAGATCTCTCTAAGGTTTTTAGGCTCTAATGACATCTAGAGATTTGGGAGAGCCATATCTTCCTCTCCAATTGAAGATTTATTTGTATCTTGTCTTTTCTTTCATAAAACTATCAATAAAAAAAAGTGTTCATTTTTTTATTCCTGATTTTATTATCGTTGGTTTTCTGAAATTGTTGAAATCAGATTTTAGCCAATGCTTTTTCTAAACTTCTGCAAGCACTTCCTATCAAATTGATATCAGAGCGGTCTCCGGGCTGTTTTTGGATAATTCCTGTAGCATATTTTTCTACTTTTGATCGAGGTTTTTGTTGTTTTTAGGGTGGAAATCTGGATTTTTTAGCCTAACAAAGAACCGAGGACATGTGGCGGGAAGAAAGGTAGAAGTATTGAAAGGGGAGATTGAATAAATAAAATCTGAAATTTCAAATCTTCAAACTCAAGTTTTAGATTTAAAGAAAGATATTCACTCATCCATGATAAGATCAATTTGAATTTCTCCATCTTGAAGGAGATGTTGAAGAAAGTTCTTGAAGGTCAAACCAAACAAATGTCGTCGGAGTTGATGGAAGTCACCGACAGCCAGGAAAGTGGGAAAAAACTATACCAATCAGACAAAGGGAAGATCAGGAGGTGAAGATTTCGGAAGGAATAGAAAGAATGCCTCCCTTAGGGCCTACTCCCAGGGAGGAGTCGGGTGGAGGGTATGTGGAGAGGCGTGAGGGGGTTGGGCATGAGTGAAGGGGTGTTGAATTTGAAAGAAGAGGGGCTAAATTTGAAAGGCGAGGACTTGATTATGATCGAAGAGGTGTCGAATTTGAAAGGAGAGGAGTTGAATATGATCGAAGGGGTGCTAAATTTGAAGGAAGAATATGAGCTTGTGATGAAAGGTTTGGGTGCGAGCATAGGAGGGATGATTGACACAATTGGGGGGAACAACCCCCTTGGGGAATGGGAAATTTTGGAGGAAGCAGGGTTGACAAAAGAGATCTGTGATTGAGGAAACTGAGGATGCATATTTTTGAAGGAGAGGGTGCACATGAGTGGATAAACAAGGTGGAAAGATACTTTACTGTCAATAGGTTGACAGAGGAGAGACAGATGACAGCCGGGATGTGCTTGGAAGGGAAAGCTTTATCATGGTACCAGTGGAGGGATACGAGGCGATCGATACGAACCTAGAGGGAGATTAAGGACTGCTTGTTGGAACGTTTTCAAATCAGCAGGGGAGGGGACTTTTATGAGCATTTCTTCACTTTGATGCAGGAGGGGACAATGGTGGAGTACCATAAGCAATTTGAGTATCTTACCAGTTGATTGGATCGGCTTCCGGAGACTGTATTGAAGGAAAACTTTATGAAGAGATTGAAACCAAATATTCATGCAGCAATTAGAGTGATGAGGCCTCATGCTTGGGAGAGGCTATGGAGCTAACTTAGTTGGTGGAGAATTAGAGGCACCTGGAGAGGAAACAAGAGGTAGCAACTCAGGAGGCTCGTACAGGATGACCGCCACCTTTTTGACACCTAAGGAGCCAACACCGGATACTCTTCGGGAGACTTTGAATGAGAAGATTATAGGAGGAATACCTGAGGACAACTTCAAGAAGCTCACAAAAGCATAATTACAAGAGAAAAGGGCGAAGGGACTATGTTCAGATGTGACGAGAGGTATACGTCAAGGCACAGTTGTAAGGACCAAACTCTTTAGGTTCTTATCATTTGTGATGAAAAGGGAATGGAGGGTGTCGTCTTTCCACCTTACGGACAATGTGGGTCTTTGGGAGAGGAGTATTATTAGACCGGTCCATACGGGACCGACTTATGCGTAACAGGAGAAACTTCTCCTCCTGTTTAGGAAGAATTTTTGAGGGAGTTAGGAGAGAAATTTCAAAGTATGGGCTATTTAGGGGTTTCCTTTTGAATTTTATGTATTAAGTAGTAGGTTTTGCTAGAGTTAGGACATCTTGAATATGGCTGAAATTTGAGATCACTCTTAAGTTTTTGGGCTCTAACAACGTCTGGAGATTTGGGAGAGCCGAATCTTCCTCTCCAATTAAAGATCCACTTGAATCTTGTCATTTGTTTCATAAAACTTTCAATAAAAAAAGAGTTCATGTGTTTTATTCCTGATTTTCTTATCGTTGGTTTTATGAAATTTTTGATATCAGATTTCATCCAAGGCTTTTCCTAAATTTCTGCAAACACTTCCTATTAGGTGGATAACCTAACCTCCATCCCAGACTTGATTTGCTCTAATTCGCCTTCCAACGCATCCACCTTCTTTATATCCATCTCTTCAAAATCTTGCTCCGATACTAATTTGACGTGTTTTGGAAGCAAAAACAGCAAAATAAAGAAGAAAAAATTGCTAGAACACAAATATGAGGGCTGATTTTTTACTACTCCAACAAAAAATAAAAGATACAATTGATGTACTATTCGAAAGATAGATCGACTCTCCCATAAATCCTAGACGTCGCTAGGAAACTCTCAAAGAAAAGCTACAGCAGAAAAAATAATTGCAAAACTCAAAATAATACATAGTTAGCCTTTAAATAGGCTCTTTATACTTCCCTCCCAAATCCGCCTCCTTTCCTAAATTAATTCCCTCTCAATTTTAAACTCCTTCCCTAAATAATTCCCTCATAATCATCATTAAAACCTTCCTAATTATCTCTCCCTAGATTGCTCCTTACATAATGAATTATATCTTTCTTGGGCCACACAAGGGAGTCCGAAACCCCCCTACTGATCTGGTCCCCCCCCCTTTCCCCTCTCTTCCCTTTTGCTGGGTTTGGCTCTGTTGAACGAGGCGAAAGAGTTCTGCCCATAACACAATCATGGCATTAGTTTCTTTCTCATGACTGAACCTCCTCACTTCTAATCATAGAGTTTAATCATACTTTATTACTCTTAACCTATTATCTCCTTTCTTGTAGATGTTCATTTATCTAACCTTCTCAATCCCTTGATCTCTTTTATCTCCCTGATTCTTCCACTAATATCAAATCCTTCCCCTCTCAATAATTATTTTTTAAAAAAAATCCATTGCACTCGCCATTTTAATTACCTCTCTATCATCATCAAAGGTAGCTGCATGAATAAATGGAGAATAAATATTCATAAAGTTATCCTCAAATAGTTGGGATAAGGCTAAGGAAGTGATGGTAATCTTCGAATTCGATGGAATAGTTGGGATAAGGAAATCCTTAATGTAATTCAATGATGCTTAGTACTGATCCAATTAGATAGTTATAACATATAAAGATAGAATATAGTGTGAAGAAAGGTGCTAAGACTATCTAAAATCATGTTCTTTAAAGTTAAGTTTAAGCATGAACCTAAATATAAGAAGAATTGTTTATAACTTCAAACGCTAAAGGAATTTGTAAAATAGGGGTCTATGATTTTGGCGTTGTCACGTTATTAGTGACCACGCAAATCTTGACCAAATCAATTGTGCAACTCATATGAGTTAAAACTACTAAACACTTGGAAGTTTGTTAAGATCTCACACTAAACCCTGGTGAGTTTCCCTTGATGCCTTTAAGTTTAATATGCAGTTGATCTGCGTTTATGGTTCACAATTATCAAATCTTTCTCAAGATGAAACCAACAGAGCATGTTCAACTAAAAAGACAAGTTGATGAATTCTTATTAAAAGGTTTCATGAGCAAGAGTTTAAGCCCTGATATCATTCTTGCATTACTGACTCCAAATAACAGTCAACCTTGAGGATGAGTGTTAAGAATAGAATTCAATTTTCATGTTTGGGTGATATGTTAGATTTGATTTCATGATCATTATTCTTCTCATAACTGATCTTAGTTATGATTACAACTTGATCAAGGCGTGGACTCTAAAAAGCTACTCCTCTGGTTCGAGGATAAATTATGAGAGAAGCAATATTTTCAGGTGGTAGATTAAAGAGTGAGTGATAAAACACAATACAGAGATTTCCCTCTCTTGTAATGAGGGCATACTCCTAGTTTAAATACCTCCCATAGATGCAAGCCTCTGATGCACGTAAAAATTTGGGAAGGGACCCAAATTTTTGCAAGCAAAAAGAAAGAACTTTTTTAGATAATAGAAAAGACACAAAAGAACACAAAATAGACAAATAAATTAAAACAACAACTTCAACACTTACAAACGACGCAATAAAGACAAACACAACAAGACACCTAAAGAGGCTTTGCCTTGAGAAGAAGGATACAGGTGGGGTGGATACTTGCGGTGAGAAGAAAGAGGTTAGAAGCCAAGACGAAGGGTGGAGAAGCTCGCAAGCCTTCCTAGAAGAAGAGAAGAAGAAGTGATGGAACAAGCTCGCAAGCTTTTCCAACAAAACCTGCAGGTTTAAATCTCCAAAAATAACTCACATAACCATTCTAAAACATTCCAAAACAACTCCTATTTATAAGACCAAAGAGGGCAGCCAAATAGCCCTTTAAAACCACTAATTAATCTCATTAAAATAGGAATATAGAAGGCCAAAAGTCACCAAATAGAAGACCAAAAGACAGC
>NW_021318618.1:6040322-6051351 GCF_001605985.2 Dendrobium catenatum | reverse complement strand
GACAAGCAGAATTCTGCAGGAACAAATAAGCATAGAAAACAGTGGAAAGATCTCAGGAAATTCCCCCACCAAACAGCCACCAAACAGCAGCCCTCAAAAAAGCCATCAATGAGGGCCAGCTGGCTGTCCAAAACCAGACAGCCAAACAGACCCAAACAGCAGCTGAAAAAAGGCAGAAAAACGTGCTGATTTTCTGCACTAGAAAAACAGATAAACTCGCCATTGGAAATTCCCCACCACACAAACAGCCACAGAAATCAGTCAGCAAGGGGGCCCGAAACAGCCACAGGAAAACATAGGGGTAAGGCCGGGAAAACAGCCAGCCAGCCGTGGGAACCAAAGGGCCAAGCACGGGAAAACTAGCATCCATCCACGGGAACCAAAGGCCAAGCACGGAAAATAAGCCAGCATAAGAAAACGAATAGACCAAAGGGGAAGAAAAGAGACAACAAGTGGGAGAACCAAAGAACATAAGAAGAAATCACAAGAGACAAAGGGAAAGTGGGGGAATGAATCTAATAAATCTCAATTTATGACGCTTAAGACACTCTAATAGATATTTAATTTGCTGACATCTAGTAGAGAAAGCATATTTATGAACTGGAACATAAGAAGATGCTCATTATATGAGTCCGCTCAAGTAGAACTTACAAAAATTTTCAATCAGCCTTCCCGGGAACCAAAGGGCCAAGCACGGAGAAAATAGCCAGCATAAGAAAACGAATAGACAAAGGGGAGGAAAGAGACACAAGTGGAGAAACACAAAGAGACATAAGAAGAAACCCCAAAGAGACAAAGGAAAGGGGAATGATCTAATAAATCTTCAATTTATGAGCTTAAGACACTCTAATAGATATTAATTTGCTGACATCTAGTAGAGGAAAGCATTTATTGAACTGAAACATAAGAAGATGCCTCATTAATGAGCCGGCTTCAAGTAGAACTTACAAAAATTCAACTCAAGCCATCCATCGGCGAACCAAAGGGCCAAGCACGGGAAAATAGCCTGCATGAAAAACGAATAGACAAGGGGAGGAAAAGAGAACAAAGTGGAAGTAACCAAAGGACATAAGAAGAAACCAAAGAGACAAGAAAGGGGGGAATGAATGCTTAATAATCTTCAATTTATGAGCTTAAAACTCTCATTAGATATTAAATTTGCCTGACATCTAGTTAGAGGAAAGCCATTATGAACTGAAACATAAGAAGATGCTTCATTAATGAAGCCGGCTCAGAGTAGAACTTACAAAAATTTCAACTCAACTTGTTTTGGAAACCGCCCCCCCACCTTCTCTACATCAATCTCCCACTTGAAAAACCCATCTCCCGATGAGTTTGGCTTTAGATTTGATCCAATAGGAAGCACATTCAAGTTCTGAACATATATCTTCGTTATTTCTTCAAAATCTTTCTGACTGATTTTGATTTTCACATTTCTCTAAACAAAGAACTCACAAGGCTCACATGAAATTACTAATGACTTTACCAAAGACTCACATAGAAACTCACAAACAAAACTTACCATGACATCAAAGACCACACACCGATAAAACTGACTCATAAACATAGGACATTTCCGCTTAACTTGCATCTGAACCAAAACTGATGCACCGCAAAATTTGGAAGGGACCCCTTCCAAATTTTTGCAAAGAAAAAATAAAGAAACTTTTTCTAGGTAATAGAAAAAGACACATAAAGATACGCCAAAAATAGACAATAAAACTAAAAACAACAACTTCCGATTAATATAAAATGATTACAGACGCTTCAAACTCTAGACACTTACAACGACGGCATAAAGACAAACACAACAAGCATCCTAAAGAAGCTTTGCCATGAGAAGAAGAATACAAGGTGGGGTAGCATACTTGCGGTGAGAAAAAGAGGTTAGAAGCCAAAGACAAGAGTGAGATGATGAGACATCCTTCAGCGATTTTGACACATGTACCATCAGGAGACCTGGAGATCAACGGCCTACGATCATGAGTTGTATTTTTAGTCATTTTTGTAGTAGTTTATTTTTATATTTTATACTTTTTTCATTTTTTCCCTAATGCGGCATCTTTGGTCGCTATTGTAGCCCAGGAGGGCCATTTTAGTCTTTGTTTCCTGTTGTCATATTTGAGACCTAATATTATGGCCCTTTCTTAATGTGAATAGTAGTTTTGATGAAATGAAAATTTAACCACTTTATGTTCTTTTTGTGACGTTCACCTCCCCGATCTCTTAGTTGGAGTTCGTTAGGAAGAAACTGATCTCTTTGGGGAGTTCTAGGTTTTTCTGTCTTTCTCTTTTTCTTTAGTTATCTTTCTTTAGATCAAAAATTCGTTGTTGTGGAGATTTGGATTAAAGTCACTAGTGGAGATTTGGAGTTTCATCGCTTTGGATTCCACCGAGAATTTCCCCCACAATCTCCCTTTCCTTGCTCACTGCCGCCGTCCTCCTGGACGTCAGACTGCCAGTCAGCAGCCCCTTCCCCCCCCCCCCCTAGCCCGCCACCTCAGCATCCACCTTGCCGCCAGCTCCCCTCCTTGACCCCAAGCCTGTTTGAATTTCAAATCCCCCTAATTAAGTCAATTTTCCTAATTAGTCTCATCTATTTAGGAGAAGCATTTAAGGGGATTAATGCTTCCTTTGAAATTCAAATTCTATTCAACCTCTTAATACGATCAAATTTTGAGAGTTACTTAAGAGATAATCAAATCTGAAATTATAATTTCAGATTTGATTAGGAATTAATTAATTCAAACTGTGGGCCCCTCCCTTTTAATTCCAATGCCTCAATCTCTCTTGACTCTATGGCTGGCCACCCTTACCACATCTAAATCCTCTCTCCAATTACATTAATTGCCTCCCATTAATTCCCTAATCCTTCACTAAACCACGATCCCCTTCCTTTGGAAAATTGAATTTAATTTTCAAATTAGTTTCTCCCTCCCCTCCACTTTCTCCTCACCACGAATGACAATTTCAGAAATTTGAAATAATTGCTTTTTTTTTTTTTCCCCTTCTAGAAGCTTTTCTCTCCTAGCCCGAGCTCCACTCTGGCCTTGGCTTGATTTCTCCAACCAAATCCCCTCCAACTTTAGAAATCTGACATTAATTCCAGATTTGGTAATCGTTGCCTTTTCTCGTGGCCTCTCAACCGGCCACCCCTTTCCACATCTTGGGTACCTCAGTCAATCCCTTGGCGAGGAGCCAATGGCGGAACCGAATAGAACTTTGGATTTGTGCATGACGATCGAGATCTAAGTTGAGCATCCTCCAATCACCGTTCTTTGACGTGGGCTTTGACCTTTCGACGACACCATCGAAGATTACATCGACCGTATCCATTACACTTAGTTTGACGTGATTCGACGAGCAAAGTCAAAGGATGTTGGATCACATGGTACGGAACCATCATTCCTCCACTCACCTCCCGCCACCTATCCAAGACGACGATCTAGGTTTCCTTCTTCCTCTGAGCGACCCGATTCTAATGTAGGAGACTCTTCTTCGCTAAAAGCCTAGACTACTTGAGCGTACGGGCTCCAAAGGTGAGAGTTTTCATTATTAAAATAGTGGATTCTTGTTCATCGTCGTAGCTTTACAATTGATCTTGCGTTTTCTTAAATTGCTTTTGGGTAATCGCTTCGCTCTTCTTTGCCTAAACAAGTTAAAACTAAGAACTCAAGGATCAATCTTGTTTAAGTAGTAACTTTATTTTGGGATTATTTTGTCTAAATTACTCTCTTTAATTTCTAAATAACCCCGCTTTTGTTTCACACATCAGGAGAAGCTCGCAAGGCTTCCTAGAAGAAGTGATGGAACGAAGTCGCCAAGCTTTCTAACAAAACCCGGCAGGTTTACATCTCCACAAATAACTCACATAACCATTCTAAACATTCCAAAAACAACTCCATATGTATAAGTCCAAAGAGGGCAGCCAAACAGCCCTTTTAAAAACCACTAAATAATCTCATTAAAATAGGAAATATATCAAAGGTCTAAGTCACCAAATAGAAAAACCAAAGACAGCAGGAATTTTGCCAGGAAAATGCATAAGAAACAGTGGAAGACTCATGGAAATCACCAAAACAGCCACCAAACAGCAGCCCTCAAAACAGCCATCAATGAGCGCTCAAGCTTGGCTGTCCAAAACCAGAAGCCAAACAGCGCCAAAACAGCAGCTGAAAAGGCCAGAAAAACGCTTGCTGATTTTCTGCACAGAAAACAGATTAAACTCCATGCGGAAACCCCCCCCCCCCAAACAACTACAGAAATCGAAGCCAGCAAGGGGCCCGAAAACAGCACAGGAATAACAGGGGTTAAGCACCGGGAAAAACAGCCAACCAGCGTGGGAACCAAAGAGGCCAAGCACGGGAAAACCAGCCAGCCATTCACGGGAACCAAAGGGCCAAGCACGGAGAAAACAGGCCAGCACAAGAAAACGAATAGAACAAAGGGGAGGAGAGAGAGACACAAGTGGGAGAAACCAAAGAGACACAAGAAGAAACCAAAGAAGCAAAGGAAAGGGAATTGATCTATAAATCTTCAACTTTATAAGCTTAAGGACACTTACTAGATATTAATGAAGAGCTAACATCTAGTAGAGGAAAGCATTTATGAGCTGAAACATAAGAAGAGGCCTCATTTAATGAGCTGGCTCAAGTAGAACTTACAAAAATTTCAACTCAACTTACAAGAAGAAACAAAGAGAAGAAAAGGGGGAATGATCTAATAAATCTTCAATTTATGAGCTTAAAGCACTCGTAACTATATTAATGAGCTGATCTATGTAGAGGAAAGCATTTATGAGCTGAAACATAAGAAGAGGCTCTTAATGAGCTAGCTCCAAGTAGAACTTACAAAAATTTCACTCAACTTGTTTTTAACACCCCCCCCCCTGTCTAACAATCAGCCTCCTAGTTAACTACCCTATCCAGTAAGGGATGAAAACTCTCAATTAAGTCTGCAGTTGATTTAAAATTTCAAAATTTTAACTCATCAGAAGAATGAAAATCGTGTCGATTAAGATGACGCAACTTGATGATCTGAGTAGTTTTTCCTATTTGATTGGTTGTTTATTTCTAAATTATGCATTATTAGTTTATTGGTGTGAACATGCCTATGATAAATATCCCATAGAGAAAAGTGTTCTTTGAATGTCTGTTTTAGTTTAGTTTGCATCTCTCTCTTCAATTCAACCATTAGTTATTTTCTCGGAATAGCTCTTTCCAAATCCTCCTCTCTTTTTATAATTATACACAAGCAACAATCTCTCTACCAAATCCCCCAACTTTCTCACCTACTCCTATACTTTTCTCTCTCTACAAGTTCTATCAGATACTTATTTCTCTCTCTGACTTTCTTTCATCATAAAGCAACTCAATTCAACCATTAGTTATTTTCTCGGAATAGCTCTTTCCAAATCCTCCTCTCTTTTTATAATTATACACAAGCAACAATCTCTCTACCAAATCCCCCAACTTTCTCACCTACTCCTATACTTTTCTCTCTCTACAAGTTCTATCAGATACTTATTTCTCTCTCTGACTTTCTTTCATCATAAAGCAACTAATATTGCCTCCTCTCTCACAGTATCGCCCTTCTACAACCATCTAGTTCATTCATTTGCTATTCCAATGAAACACCAACGTTACTCTCTCTTTCTCAATTCTCTACCACTCAACTTCTCTTTCAACGTCTTCTAAAACTGTCAAAATCATGTAAGAAATTGAAGTATCCTTTTGATTTCAATCCCTATGATGACTCAGTGACTCAAAGTTAAGAGTAGTTCTAAAGCAATCTAAAAAATGTAATATATTAGTGGATAAAGTATTAAAGTGGTACATACTACATATATTTAAAAGGTTGTGGTATTGAATATGTAATATAAACTACCTTGAACAATATATCAGTAATATGCTTTTCTATAACTTGCCATCCCATGTATAGAGCATATCTGGAATACAGGTTACGTTACTGCAACTATGATCTATATTTCATGGGTTCGTATCATGGAAACACCCTTTTGGCAATGCAAGGTTAAGGTTGCAGACATAACCCCTCCCCAAATACACATTAGGAGGAAGTCTCATGCAAAGGTTATACCCTTTCTTTTTATTATGATCGCATATTATGTGTGTCCATGTTTTTTCAATCATTATCCCCAAATGTCTAGCAGGCAATAGGAACGATGTTGCATACGTTAATATAACACTTCACACACATTATTGAAATCAGAACAAGAAACACCTTTTTTCTTATAAAAAAATAGATTTGTAAACTTCCGAATGGCAAAAATGGCAAGGCAAATGAGCAGCTTTGGAATGGAAGCAAGCTAAAATTAGCTAGAAAGACATCATAGGAGCATCGATTATAAAAATATGAACAGATGAGGAGGAACTTTGCGTCAAAACCATCGCAGCATAATAATTAGTCAAAAATTATATTGTTGAAATGATCTTCCTTCTTTTTCAGTTATTTCCCAGTTGATGGTTAATCTCTACGAAACCTGTGAAATTATATAGACCATAAGACTAACCAGAAAAAGGAGGAACACCCAATTCGACTCCCATATGAGCAAGCACATTCTGTATTTTACTCTTGCTGAGCTTTCCGGTATCATTTGTATCCAGATCAGTAAAAACATTCTCAGCTACCATAGCAAAATCATCCTCATCATCCAAAACGACTCGAAGCCCACTCCCATCCAAGATCGAAACAACAAGTGGGTCATCTGAAAATAAAAAATATGAGGAAATCTTCAGCTAAGCAGGATCATCCAAAGTCCACGTTCGAAAAAAGCAGGTCACTCACCTACTTTTCACAAGTTACAACATGATGCAAAATTAACAAACAGATTCAAGATAAGATATATGGTGACAAGTGGAGATGATGTACATATCTAATTATAGATATCATTAGAACCTATCACTATAACTGAAACGTCTAGCTTTAATATAGTTGCCCAGAGAGAAACTTCATATTAATCACGATAATACATCTTACAAATCAGTTTACTGGCTGAATGTAGAATCAGGAATAGGCATTTATTTTAGGAACTACGGAAGCAGCTTCCCAACTAGAAAAGGAATAGGTTGTCTATTTCTATCCATTCCGATGTTCAATCAAGTTCCTTAAATAACTAACCCACATTCCGCATAGAAAATTGATGAGCTTGTTCCAGCATTGAAAAGCTTAAATCTAAAAATTCAATAAATGAAAGAAGACATAGCAAGAAACCAATGATATATATGAGAACATCATCTTAACACAAAATGGTAAAAAGCTTGAAAGAGGTCGGATCATTAAGGGCTTAGAATCCTACAACTCTTGCTTTGATTTCATGACAATATATATTAATGTTGACCTACATATTGACCGTAGACCTGAAACCAGCCCACGACTCAATCGACCGGCCTCACCCCCACGATCCCATTCCTCACGAGCTCATATGCACGCAAGGAAGTTCCATGATTTACTCTGCCTCTCGATCGTCTTCTTCAGCCACAAGCAAAGCTGAGCCCAACATCCTCAGTGCCAACCTCCCCCAGCCACCTGTGAGCCTGACGCCCTCTGTCGAGCAAGCCAAGCCAAAACCCCTCACCTCCGCTTCTGACCTCCCCGCCCGCCTCCGACCCGATTCCATCTTCCTCTTCTCTCTGTTTATTATAATATATAATAACAAAAGAGAAGAAGAAGAATTTTCAAATAGATACCGCAATGAGGATCGTCGAAGACCTATTGATGTAGAATGGAGCTAGAAATTTGAAATTAATTCCTTCGAGTTTCCCTCTCTTTCGCTCCTGTAGTGGGGTTATGATAGGAAACACTTGTAGATCTCAAGTATTTCCTATCAATCTTCGGAGCGAGAATTCTTCACAAAATTCCGCATAAAATCACAAAAATAGTAGATAATTTGTATTATTTGATGAAAGGAACACGGAAAATAGCAAGATACACTTGATCCTCAATTCGAGAGGAGGATCGATCTCTCCCAAATCTCTAGACGCGGCTAGAGCCCAAAGAAAACCTAAATCTAAGAGATCTCAAATTTCAGCCAAATTCATGATGCCCTCACCCTAGGAAAACAAACTATTTAATGCATACAATTCAAAAGGAATTCCCTAAACAATCCCTACATTCAAATTTCCCTCTTAATTCCCCCAATATTCTTTCCTATTTGGCTCCCGCTCCAGCGGGCAGAAAAATTCTGCCCTGTTCGCGTCTAGGCCGGTCCCACGTGGACAGGTTGGACCGGTCCACTAGACCGGTCTAACAGGGACCGGTCTAACAAGTTAGCAGGAGAACAACTTTAGCAATCCTAGAGATGCCACCGAAAGAACGAGGATGCCTACGGTCATGATCCACGGAAAGTTAGCCGGAGGGGAAGACACCGGTAGATGTCCGATGATTTGGCAATGTCTGGAGAGTAGATGTTCTTCGATAGGTGTCAGGGTGAAGAGGATGTGGTCGACGTATCAGTCGACGGTGTCGTCAACTTCTAGTTGAGATCGAAGAACGGAGATTGTAAAATATCCACTAAACCTTGCTGGTCGTAGACGAATCTGTGGTCACGCTCGGGATCCGCCATCCATGGGGGAAAGGAGATCCAACTGTATAGTATATTCCTTTTCGGATTGTTGGTTTAGCAAGGGAATCAAAAATAATGGAGAGGGAGGATGGTAGGCTCGACCAAGGCTAGGGAAAGGAGATCCCTTCAGGTTTTAGATGTTAGGTGTTGGGTAAGGGAGGGGAAGGGATTAAAAGGGAAATTCTGAAATTAAATTTCAGATTCCCTATGATTGAAGGATTTGAATTTTAAAATTCAAACAATGAGGGAAGATGAGGGGCTAATTATCTCCTTAATTGGAGTTCTTAATTTAGGAAGGAAATAATTAGACTAAAGGGGAGAGAGGGGGATATAGGGAAAGGGGACGGCGGCTTCATGATGGGAGGGGAGGAGCTTGGAGGAAAGAAATCAAGGCTTACTTGATTTGGAATCTTAAATTAGGAAGAATTAATTTAATTTCAATCTAATTTAAAATTCAAATATGATTGATTTTGGAAACAGTCCTAAAATAGATATTCCTATTTTACGAACAAATTCAAATTCAAATTTCTTTGAATATGAATCATAAATTGTTTCCAAAATAGAAATCTAAAATAGGCAAGACTTGGAAGGCAAGATTTGATTGACGGGGCTAAGGAAAAAGGGAGGCGCGGTGGGTAGAGGGAGAGGGAGGACTTGGGGGAATTAATCCTTTGATTTGGGCCCAGGTTTGAAAGGAAAATAATGGAGGGAGGAAGCATGGGACTGGCCAAGAGAGAGGAGGGGGGAGGTGGCCGGCAGTTGGGTTGGGGTAGGGTGCCTCTTGGTCAAGAGGAGGGAGGAGGGGTGGGTGGTTGGTGGCGGTTTGGGGAGGGAAGGGAGGGTTGGCCGGTGGGGGGAAGGAGGGGAAGTGGGGTCTTGGGTCGGCGGCTAGGAGAGGGAGTTTGGTCGGTGGCCAATGGAGAAGGAGACGGGGAGTTTAGAGAAAGAAAGATAAATTATGAGTCCGGACACTTCCTGCGACTGATGGGTGCTACGTTGCCCTCACCTAGGGACTTCAAACCAAGAGCTCGGACACTTCCTACAGCTGGTGGGTATTTCGTTGCACTCACATGGGGACTTCCACTCTCCTAAGAACTCTCATAGCCCTCAAGAACAAAGTGCATAAAATTTTCTTCTTAATAATCCATTAACCATTACAAGAAAGGAGGAGATCACCTATACCGGGACCAATCAACATCCCAAAGCCCTAAGCTGTTGAATCCTATCCAGTTGGGTGGATTTGAAAGGGCAAGTGCCCTCGCTACCTCCCTTCGCGGGGAGGGGATGCTAGGAGGTTGCCGAAATTTTGAACAAAACAAAGAACCCCCACACTTAATAATAATAATAATAAATAATAATAACACTTAACTAAGCAAAAGTATTGTCATAAGGACATTCTGGAAACTACAACTAATTGAACATCTTTAAACCAAGATGTCAATTCATGTACTAAAGTTAATCACGTTGTTGACTAACAATTGAAGGATAAAATTTCTCATATTCATAAATTTGTTCTGTCATTGATTAAAAATGCTATAGAAATTCAAAATAGTTTTGATGAACTCATTGATCTTGGTAAAAAATTTGATGAGCTTTCTGTCTCTGTAGACAGGATAATGTGTATAGAAGTATGCTTATATGATTTCATTCTAGGCTTCTAGCTCTATCGCATATACTATGTAAAACCATTAATCTCGGGTATAAAATTCAGAAAGTGAAGGAAAATGAAGAAAAAGTAATAATTCAAATTGCATAGCCAAAGAAAATATTATTAAAGAATAATGTGACTCAGCATAGTCCAATGAAAGAAAGCCTATCAGGATCTTCTTAGGTGGTTCATGATTCATCCTTCAATATAGAATTTGAAGAGTTCATTGGCATTGGATTTAAAATAAAGAACGCAATACTATTGTTCTCTCAGGTTTAATTTTGAGCACTTAAAACTAGAGAAAGAGAATATGGAAGTGGTGTGGGCTCCAAAAATTCACGCCCCTGCCTCACCTCTTTCGGGAGAGTTTTAATGAATTAAGTTACGGGATAAATTTTTAAAAGGCAGATTGGGTTTGAAATAAGACACCACCCAGAGCTTTCGCCCTCATTTTGGAGGACTTTAGATATGAGTTTTTGTTTCCTATAGGCGCAAGCCCTTATAGTTAATTATCCCTCCCCATAACGAGAGAGAATTTTGATTAAGGCCATCCGTCAAACATATACGAAGTATATGGCGTATAGTTGCAGTAAGTTTGATATTTGGAAATTTAATATTTAAAATTTCACAATATTGCACTTAAAGCGAATGGTGGGGGAGGTGATGATGGACCCGATCAAGATCCCATGGCTTCATCATCCCGGGCCATCATGGTCCCTGGTCTACTTAGTCAAAGGAGGTAGTCGACCCAACCTAACAGAAGAATCTTTGTCGGCAGCCATGGGTTGCTTCGTCCAAGG
>NW_021318618.1:6015819-6038583 GCF_001605985.2 Dendrobium catenatum | reverse complement strand
TCCCCACAATCAAATAAACCCCATTCGAGCTGATGTATCGAATGGGGGAAATCTCGTGAACTTTTGGGTTATAGATATTATTATCCATCGAGGTTAGTAGGTGAAAGCCGCTATCCTCCATGGCTAATCGTATCTATAACTCCATCTGCTCTTCCATCGGCCTGCTTGTGTCGATTGTAAAGTTCTACGACCACTTTGTCCTACGGGATAGTGTGAGCGTACTCTTTGCATTCGAACCACACGAGCGGAATCCTTTCGGAGACCCACATTAGTTATGATACCAAGAAGAAAAGGTTAAAAGGTTTGTTATGTTCACTCAAAATTTTTAACATAACAACTTAGTGAGTTCAAGACCAAAAATTCAATTTATAGTTGTCATTGGACATTTTGTTGATAAGAAGTGAAGTTATATGATGGGGTCTTAAATTATATTGATATTAGTCCATCATATAGTAGAATTTGAAGCATCTCATATCTTTTTCAAGACCAAAAATTCAATTTATAGTTGTCATTGGACATTTTGTTGATAAGAAGTGAAGTTATATGATGGGGTCTTAAATTATATTGATATTAGTCCATCATATAGTAGAATTTGAAGCATCTCATATCTTTTTTTTTTCTTCTTAGTTGTAATCATCTTGACTTCAAGCCATCAAAGTGGTGCAACTATTTTGAGAAGTTAGTGAAGGCTTATTTCCCACATAACGCTTCTTATTGAAGTAAATTTTTAAGTTTATTTTTTTAGCTTTCTAATTTTTTTCAAACTAATTACACATTTTATTAATTTAGGCTGATTAAGTACAGTCCAAGCTCAATCATAGAAAAATATAAACAAGCCAAATATGAATACATATGTGAAATCTCGACTCGAGCTTAAGCCGAACACAAACTTTTAGTATGACAAAGCTATGTCCAATCCATAGTGTGCTCGACTTGATTGCAGTCCTAAATATGAGCATCATATAGATTCATTTAGTTATGTACCATTCTAGCTAATTTTGATACCACTTTCTTTGTTGATTACTCAAGTAGATGTAACAAAAATCCTAGTTGAGCATTAGCAAGTTTTGACCATAATCTTTAGATATCATAATAGGCTACAACTTTGGCTCTCATATATTTTGATTTCTTTAATACGTGTGAAGATTATTGTAACGTAAAGTCCACCTGTAGTTGTTTTCATTTAATGACAAGTTTTAATACTGATCGTGATGAATAGGAATACAATAATATCTAAATTATTTGCAATAATAATACATGAATTGAGGAAGGAAGGTTAAGGATTTAATGGCTCAATTACATTTAATTGCATCAACATTGCAACATTGCTACATATGTGTTTTTAAATTATGAATATTCTTATTAATTTTATCAGACAAGCAAACTTGAATAAGAAAGTAGGTTACATTATTTTAATAACGTATAAATCTGTCAAGCATTTGAAGATAATTGATATTCTTTTAATTTTTTTGAGGTAAAAAAGAACTTGGAAGATCCTTTAATGAAGGTTTCACACTAAGAACAACTCTTAGATTAAGAGGATGGGTTTTGATAACCCTATGATAATCATCAACGTAGAATACATAACTTCATCATCCCTTCTTTCAATGTTCAAATAGTACAAAGGTAGTCCATGCACTGATTATGGAGCAAAAACAATAAGATATTTTATCTCCCACCTACACCCTTATGTGCTCCAAATAATGTGGCAGTTAGGTTGAGCTAAACTCATAATGAGCCTAATTGTTAGTATATGTAGGGTGCCGTCAAGATACTTTTTGTAGATTCAAGAGAAACCATCGGACTATAATTAAGAGATATGAGCCAAGTCTCTAATTCTCATGGAAAATGAGATCCATACGTACATAAGGCATTCTCTTACATACCAAATTCAATAAAGCCCTACTATTGTGTTTACGCTTCAAAAGAATTTCTTAATATTTTTTGTTCAGAGTATTTTAATTCACCATATATCTTCGAGCAATTATACTTTTTACTAAGCATGGGGAACAAGATATTGCAATCCAGTCGAAGAAGCTAAACTTTGTTTATTGATTGTATAATTTTATTTTTTAATGCTAATCCTTTGTAAGAAATTGTTTGTTTTGTTTGATTTTTAAAATGGCCTAGCATTGCAAAAACTAATAAAAATAGATGTGGAGGGAAAGCCAATAGTTGAATGTATCAAAGTCAACCTTAGCACCACTTCGCCCTCCTTATTTGTGCAAACTATATCTAAAGAAAAGAAAAAGAGAAAAATATTATCCTTTTGGTGGATGCAGTAAAACTTCATCAACAACTGTATGTGACATAAAAGTGGAAGTTCCAATGATTGGCATTATTTAAATTTTATATTTTTCATTATTTTCCTTGAGATTGTCAAAGTTGTGGGTTTAAAAGTTAATATCCTGTGCTATGGTAGAGATGAGAACGCAGTCTCAGAAATAGATTACGGAAAGAACAATGATAATCTCTCCCAACATGAAGGGATGTGCTACACTCTAAAGTCACTGAACATTCCCAAATTCTAAGGCTTGTTATTAATTTAGTTTTGATGTTCATATATTTTGTTTAGATAATTGTACGAATCTATTGGCATAATTTACCTCTTCCTCAAATATGAATTTGAAGAGAAACAGCATTACAACAGTGATTACATCCCCAATTAGTGTATGCACTTTTTCTCGAAATCAACGAACGACTATAAGAAATTAGGAAGAAAAATACACCAAAATTATTTTTATTACAAGATATATGAAAGAAAATAGCAAGATACAATTGGATAATTCAATTCGAGAGAAAGATCCGGCTCTCCCAAATCCCTAGCTTTCGACTAGAGCCCAAATAATCTAATAAATTCTAATTTCAACAAACTCCAAACATAATCCTAAAAGTGTTCTATTGTTAGCCTTAAATAGGATCCCATAATTCCCTCCCAAATCAACTCCCTTTTTCTAAATAACACTCTCTCAAATTTGAATTCAATAGATTTATTTCTCTGATTAATTCCCTCTCAATTATAATTAAAATTTTCCAATTAATATTCTACTAATATAGATTAAGTTTTAACAGACATTAATCAATAAGTTATAAATAAAATAAATAAATTTCTAATCATTCTTAGTAACTTATAATAATATTAGAGACTACTAGTACATAATAATCAACTATGTTATGATTAACTAGACTAAATAATTAACTGACTAATAAATCTATGAGAAAACTTTTATTTTACTACTATTTTAATAAATTTAGAAATAAATAATTATCCCTTGTTTTCTATAATTTCTGATCACTCTAAGTAATCATTTTAATCCTAATTAACACAACTATTTATTTTTAACAAATAAATAAGTATTGAGTAATAAATTGGATAATTACATATCGAATATTAATAAATAACAATCATAACTTACATAGTGATGCACGTAGAAGCCAGTGGTAGATTCTTCATCGAAAATTTGCACTCGGTGCCCTAAGGGCATCTCCAACCGAAAATCCCATTTTTCACTCCAAAATGCAGTGAAACTAAAAAATGGCCTGATTCATCTCCAATCTAACTCCATTTTGTGCCCTTTGCATAAGGTAACCGTCTTTCTCTCTTTCGCGCATTTCTTCAGCAAATTCGGTAGAGACAGAAAAATAACGCAGGTGAACAGATATCGGAAGTTTTGCAGTTCGGCTGGAGCTTGCGAGTGACACCATTCATGAGTTTGGAGTTTGGTTGGAGAAGCCTAACCCGGCTATCTAAGCCCTGCAGCGCTCGGCTGCACCCTAGTCGAAAGCCTGACACGCCCACTTTGAACTTCTCTCCTCCGGTGAAGGTAACATCACCGTCTGCAGGTAAGCTAATCCCTCCTCGGGATCGTGCGAGTAGGTGGTGGTAAGGTGAATGATGATATAGAGAAAGAGAGAAGTCAGATATATGGAAGAGAAGTTCACGGAGGGATACGTCGCGTTAATCTTGACTCCCCCAGATTTAAGAAATTCGCGATTTAGCACAAACAGCGACAAAATGGAATTACACATGACAAAAGAGTTTGAAGAAAATGTTTGACAAGATTTAAGTCAAATACTGACTAAATCCAGGTTAAATCTTACAACCAAACACTTGACGGATAACCTTGACAGATTATACTAGTACAGTTAGCCTTGACGAATTACCCTAGTCCACTAGTCTTTCGAACTAATTGAAATCAACCCTGAACTCCATTAATCATCACAATACCCCATTATACCAAAGTAAACGCTCCATCCAACTAAAAAAGGTTAAGCCAAACGAATTCATCAGCATGCAAAGTTAAGGGCATGGGAACAATCTTAAAAGGAGAGACAGACCTTCCATTTCATCGGCGAGGGCGAAAAGGTATTCTTGAATCTTCTTCTTCTGAAGTTCATCATCGCTGAACTCCATGGAGAGAAAACTATCAGTTCCGCTGCCCAATCGCCGGAGGACCCCCGATCTCAGGTAATCCGGTAACGACAGTCCGTAGAGGCGGGCCGCAGCCTCTGCTTCGGCCATTTCCACAACCCTCTTGCCATTAACTGCACCGCCGGTGATAGGAAGCCGCAGATCGCCGCTCCTTAGCTCGGTTCCATCTAGTATCTTAAGCCCCATCTCGGCCATTTCGCCGTCCCCTTGACTTCTGCAGATCATGAAGTACAGCCGCAAAGGGACAGTTAAGGGTTCATATAATGGTTGAAAGGATACAAATTAGAAATCTCATTATTTTTCTCATTTAAAATTAAAAAAAGTATACAATGAAGAATACTTTATTACCCAGTGAGATTTTGAATATTAATTTAGAGATTTTAATTTGATTTATTTGACCTAAATGTTTCCAAAAAGAGAATTCTTAATTTAGGCTTCTTTTGGGATGATTTTCTTATCTGTGCAGCTATTTAAAAAACAGTAAGAAAGACATTCCAAACAGAACCTTAGTTTAAAGAGAGCTCCTATCCAATTAAAGAGAGTGTTTTAGATTATTTGATCACATGAAATATCGAATTTTCATTGTTATGATTTGGAGAACATATGTATTTGTTCTAACAACCGTTAAAATGGTAGGAATATACTAAAAAAATTTGATTAGAAATTATTATAAATTATTTTTTTATTAGATTTAAATGAGAATGACTCTTACTAAGATAAAATAGAAAAAAAAAAGATTCATATAGTCGATCATACGGGAAATTATTTTGTGCGGAGTCCGAACATAGAGGATATTTCTGATTGTTGTGTACGCACTGCGTACTTACTGCATACAAACTGCATATGTACGGTGTATTTATAGATATACAGTAAATACTAAGCCAATCATTAGTTGCGAGTATTTGCTGAGTATTTAGTGTGTATTTTTTATGTTTTTGCTGAGTATTTAGTAAGTATTGTATATTTGTTTCTTATTATTTGCGTATCTACAAATATGCAATGCGTACGCAGTAATCCGGAAAATCTCCTGCGTTCGATTTGATGTTATTATTGCTGAAGAGTGCTGATCACATATCCAAACTGCTCAATGAATAATTTAATAAATCTTTATTTTTTTACTTAATCAATTGCGAGCTTTTATTGACTAATTGAGGCACCTACTTAATTTCCAGATCCTAATTCATTGCTTGAAACTTCTACATCAAATCTGTAGCTTCTCTTGCTTCAAACTGCCTGCCCCCAAATAAAATCGCCACAGCCAAGGCATTGAAACAGTCATGACATTTTTGTTTACCTTGAACCTAGTCAATCTTGATATTGTAAATAAAAATATAAAAAAATTCATCCAATATCTTTTTATTAAATGTCGAATTTATATATTTGGTGCTTCTATTAATGATATTTTTTTTTCAATATACCGATGCAATGCTCAAATGTTTTTCAAATTCAAGATCATCTAAGCTCTTATTTTAACAAATTTAGGTTTCGTTTGGGACGGCTTTCTTACTGCTTCTTAAAGCAGCTTTTTAGTATAAAAATTAAAATTTTTGAACTAGAAAGCTGCTTTAAGAAGCAAGAAGAAAGTCGTCCCAAACGAAGTCTTATATTCAAACTTAATATCTTAATGATATAAAAAATGTATATATTCGAGTCCAAATGAGTCAAAATCAAGAACCTAAAGTGTAATTAAAAATTTCTTTGTATTAACTGAAGGGACAAATGATGCCAAATCTTGTGTGCTTACAATAAAATCAAGCGTCTCAATAATGGAAATCCAACTAGCTAAGATTACTTAATGTTGATGTCATTAAGACACTTAAATGTTAAAAGAATTATCTGTGTCAAAGTAATTAACATGTGCAATGACCGATGAGACATTTTGAAAATTTAGTTAAATTTATCAAAATGTCAATCTCAAAAACTATGAATAGTCTGTCATTCTTCGCATGAAGAATAGATTGAAGTGAAATATAAATTTGGATAGAGCATAGAGATTTAAGGTCCTCTAAAGCCCTATTTGACAATCAACAATGACGATAGTTGTGAAACCTCTTAAACAAAAAAGCTAATTCTTAAACATTGAAGTGCATTTTGGTGTAATTATTGAAATTTCATTTAAGAAATACTGCAGTTAAGCATGCTCATCCCAGAGAAATCCTGAAATGGGTGACCTCCGTTGAAGTTACACCAACAAGACAAAACTATGAGACTCATATGCTAAAGCGGACATTATCTCGATAGTTAAAAGGTTGTGCTGTTACAAATGGTATCAAAGCAATAAACTAGCAAAAAGATGGGAACTAAATGCTATAGAAGACGTGTTATATAGCGGGAGTCATCACTTGAACTTGTAGGAGTCACCTCTAGAATCCTATCTATCTGGTGGATAATTCTGTGATAAGATACAGATGAGGATGTCAGTTACTTAAGTGAATGAGATTGTGAAAACTCTTAAGTAAAAGAATCTAAACTCTTAAACATTAAGACGTCTTTTGGTGTAATGGTTGGAATTTAATTTAAAAAACTATCCAGGTAAGCATACTCATCCGGGAGAAATTAATAGCGGGAAAAGATGGGAACTTGTAGGGGTCACCTCTAGAATCCTATCTATCTGGTGGATAATTTTGGGATAAGACACAAATGAGAACGTCAGTTACTTAAGTGAAGGAGATTGTGAAAACCCTTAAGTAAAAGAATCTAAACTCTTAAACATTAAGACATCTTTTGGTGTAATGGTTGGAATTTAATTTAAGAAACTCTCCAGTTAAGCATACTCATCCTGGAGAAATTCTAGATGGGTGAACTTTTGGGAAGTTACATTAACAGGACAAAACCGTAAGGCATTTAAGCCAAAGCAGACAATAACTCGATAATTAAGAGTTTGGATTGTTATTACAATAGCTGCTGACAATCATCATTGCTCAATTTTTTATGCATGATCATCATCTTTAGATCACTGTCTTCTGATCATCTTCATCTAATTGCTATATCTTGACCATAATCATTCAACCTTCTTCATCAAACTACCTTCATCACCCTCCACTACTTTTATAAGAGACCAAGCAAGTGTTTCCAACTTTGTAATCCCATTTTTTCTAATTGAGGAAAATAACCTCCTTATGTAATCCTATTTATATAGAGTGAATCATTTCAACTAGGCCAAGCCCAATAGTCTTTTTTTCCCCTTAGATTTTTAACATAAAAATTATGGTGTCTCCTTTAACTTTTATTTTATCTATATTGTGATGGATCTTCATACAAATCTAAAAAAGTAAAATCTCTTTCTACTATCATGAATAATCTAGCTCACAATGATTTAATATCATATGTAAGAAATACTCTCACTATACTATAAACATTTCTCCAATAGCTGATAGTCAATCTCTTAATCAAGACAACATGCTCCAATTGGTTAAGGACAATATAACAACTCAAACTCTTAACAAACTAGATATTGTCTGCTTTGGCTTAAGAGCCTCATGATTATCCTATTTGTGTAACTTCCAAGTAGATTACATATCCCATAATTCTTCGGGAAGAGCACACTTAAATATGAATTTTTTTATTGAAACTCCAGCCATTACACCAAAAGACGTCTTGATGTTTAAGAGTTTAGCTTCTTATGCTTTAGGGGTTTGACAGCCAATCAGGCTTCACTTTAAAGGAGTGTATGTGTACGAGGAGAAGCATCAATCTCAAAGCTTTCAACTCTTAGTGGAGGTTGAACAATAAAGAGCGCCATCACATTACAAGAAGTTTTTCCACCATAAAATTAATAGCAACTCAGGGCTAACCAATTCCATGTAGCCTATGTAATGGCCCCTCATCATCTTGCCATATTTTCTCCTCCATCTTAGCCTCATTAGAATCTCTCAAACACTACCAGTTCAACTCATTTTTCTTGTGCAATATAGCCAACCCGCAACCTTCCAACAACTTAGGTGGACTTGAATCAACCCTTTCTTAGTGATACCCCTTGTGATATCATAAGTTATAAACTATAATGCTTTATTCAAGAAAATTCCCTTTGAGAGATGCATATAAACTTGCTTCTCATTACATTTTTCCAAAAAAAAAAAAAAAAAATCCTAACAAATCTTGTAAGAGTCATCTGATTGCACCTTATTAAATATACATAGCAAACATTTTAATGGAGATCTAGAATTTTAAATACCTCAAGTGATCAAAAGCACTTAAAAACTCAAATGGAAAAAATAAATCTCAATATTATTACTTTGAGAGAAATGCCATTACAATTCTCTAACCAACTCAACTAGATTTGGAATATCTACCATCAACACCATAAAATTTTGATTGATACATATAGTTTAGTGAATATTTTATCTATAAAAGCCTCAATGAAACTTAGATTAACTTACACTTAAAGGTCAAGTTCCCTAAACTAAGGGATGCCAAAGAAATAAGAGGTGATCAATTTCTATTAGGGCAAGTGCAAATGTGGTATCCACTCTAAACCCTAAAAAAGCACAACTATAATGAAGTTTATATAGGAAGCTAATAGTGTATGTAGTCCTCACTATATTGGCTCCATGAGAGGAAGTGCTTGATATAGCATACACTCAATTTAAGTATCTCAGAAGGCAGAAGTCTTAAAAGATATAAGTTCTTTTCTAAAAATCTTAAAAGATACAAGTCTTAGAAGATATATGTAATTCAATTATCTAAAAAATCTCATAAGGTACAAGCTATCTTTTCTTATTCAAGAATATATAGTTATCTTTTTTATAACTTTGTTTGCTTATTCAAAAATCTCAGAAGACATAAGCCTAAAAAATATATTTTTTTAAAAAATAAAAGAGATCAAATTCACTATGTGCATTCATGTGCCTATCGCTCATCAGCATCATCAGTGACGGCTAGTTGGTCCAACCTTGTCGCAACATATTTTTGGGCTCAAATATGTCTATTATAGAGTGTTTGTAATGATTTTAGAACTATTTTTTGATATATGGACTCAATTTAATCACTTTTCGAGCTTAACGAGGTCTCTGTAATCAATTTCAAGTAATTTGAAGAGTTTATAGTAAATTATTTTGATAACTTCTACTCCAATCGATACACCAATTTTAGTACATGGCAAAATTATAATTTAGAATATTTTATTAGTTCACAATCTCGAGGGGACATAGATGTCGACATTCAGGGAGTGGTCGTGTCTCTTAACTTTTCTAAAGTTGCAATTTTATGCTAAAATTTTTTAGAATTCTATTTATATTTAGAAGATTGAAATTTTAATATCCTGAGATATGAGGCAAATGATATAGCATCAAAAATATATTGTTTAGATATTGATGCAATGTTCAAATTGTAAACTTCAAAATTAAATTCACGAATATCCAAACTTTAACTTTAATAAAGTTATAGTCAAGCTGAGTATCTTGGTTAATGAATCAAATAACACCGAAATTATTTCTTACATGGTAGAAACAATTGATTCACCATTGGACAAGAGCTACATGTCTTTATGTGTGGCTAGGGAGAGATAGTGTGGAACCCCTTAAATAAAAAGAAGCTAAACTCTTAAACATCAACATGCCTTTTGATATAATGGATAGCATTTCATTGAGAAACTTTAAGGTTAAACGCGCTCGTGCAAGTGCAATCCTTCGATGGGTGACCTCTTGAGAAGTTATATCAATAGGACAAAACGATGAAGCCATCAAGCCAAAGTAGACATACAATATCTCAATAGTTAAGAATTTGGTTGTTATAGATAGTGCAACTCAAGATACTTATAGATTTGAGAGAAGAATATTGAATGATGGGTGTGGGCTCCGAAAATTCGTCCCCGGCCTCCGCTCGCTTTTCTTATTCGGCGAGAGAGTTTTAACGAACTAAGTTCCGGGGTAAATTTTGGAAGGCAGATGGGTTTGTAGATAAGACACTACCCAGAGATTTCGCCCTCATTTTGCGAGGACTTTATGATCTGAGTTCTGGTTTCCTATAGGCGCAAGCCCCTATAGTTAATTACCCCTCCCGATCACGAGAGAGAACTTTCGATTAAGGCTAGTCATCAATCAGATACGTAGATAATACGTGGTATCTAGCTATAGTACCAGCACGGGTTTAGATTTGGAAATGTTTGAATGTTTGAAAATTTTGATATTTAAAATAGAAATTTCACCATCTTGCACTTAAAGAGGTTGGTGGGAGAATGGATGATAGACCCGATCAAGATCCCATGGTTCCGTCATCCCGAGCCATCGTGGTCCCTGGTCTACTTAGTCAGAGGAGGTAGTCGACCCAACCTGACAGGATCCTTGTCGGCAGCCATGGGTTGCTTCGTCCAAAGGAACCTTATAGACCGGGGTTGGATATTTGTCTAAGGGAACAAATTTGAATCCACCTTAGCTTGCAGAGAGCTTTGTGCCCTATCGATCATATCCTATTGATTCATATCTCAAGGATTTAACGCCATTAAGGAGCGTATTGGCTCTGGCCATAACCGCTATCTGTGGTGCCATTTGGCGGCAAAACCACTCGGTTCAGAGGGCCCCAGGTCATAACCGTTTACCTGCAGTGCCATTTAGCGGCGAAACTGCCGGTTAGAGGACACGTACCACGCCCTTACTGGCAAGAGATTGTTTGAGAATGGATCCTAGTAATATTTTCGACTAGGCATCTAGCTCTTTTGTGAGCTGAGCAAATTTATTAAATAAAATATATATTCTAAATTTCAGGGATGTTCCGGACGCAATGACGATGTCCGTTCATCAATCAAACGTCATCTGGGCATCTTCGAGGCCTCATTTCTGTTGTAGCGCAGACCTTTATATTATATTTGCATCGTCTAGAAATTCACCACCCTCTTGGATAATACAAATTTATCAAACAAAATATATTTTTTGAATGTCAACGACGTTCCGGACGCAATGGCGCTGTCCGTTAGTCGATCGGACGTCATTTGAGCATGGCGCTGTCCGTTAGTCGATCGGACGTCGTTTGAGCATTTTCGAGAGCTCGTTTCCATCGTAGCGCAGGCCTTTATATCATTTTTTTTTTTGAATTATCTAGGAATTCACGACACTATTGATGACCTTTGCAACAAATGGAGATCCAAATAGCGTTTCAATCATCTTTCTAGCGGTGGATCTTAATCTTTTATAATCATTAGGATTCTTCTTATCAGCAAATGCATGAGAGTTGAGGAGTAGAAAATACCCATCTTCCTCTAGGCCCGCTGAGAGATTCCAAAATATATGCAATGACTTTTTTTTTTTTACATCATAGTTGTGGAATCACAAACCCACATTTTCAGATCAAATTCCTTTGTCATTTCATCTTCATGTTGTAGGAGAGTTGTTCTTCCAATACCCCCATGGCCTACTACAGATGGAAGAGAAATGTTTATGTACAAATCAACTCCATTAATAGAAGCTTGATGTTCCCCATTTGATTGCTTCTTCCACCAGTGTATAATAAAATTCAATACAATCCATATTCAAGCTGAATTCTCTTTATCAAATCTAAGATTCATGGGCTTGTTTTAGGGGTCAACAATGGGCTAATCATAGGAGGACTTACTAGTTGGTAGGCTCATTGGCATGGTGGAGACAAGTTAGATATCTAATTGACTCATATGTACCTTGTCATGACAAATTATTAAAAATATATCCTAAAATCCTCTAAAAATCCAATAGCCATTGACTAAAAAGTTTATGGATGTTGAGGCAGTTTGAGAAGGCTTCGTTTCGGACGATTTTCTTACTAATTCTAAAGCAGTTTTTAGTACAAAAAAATTTTAAACTAGAAATTTTTTGTACTAGAAAATTGCTTTAGAAAGAATTAAGAAAGCTGTCTCAAACAAAGCCAAAGTGAAAGAGTGAGATGTTGCTGGAGGAGAGAAGTTGAACTGGCTGGGCAATGCTAATAGAAACACCAACAATGAGTTGTCAGTGATAGAGCCAACAAGTGCAATTAATTAGGCCAGGAAAAACCTTCCAACAGGGTTATTGGAGTAGTTGTTGGTTAAGGCTAGGGGGTTGACGGTTGTTGTTGAGATGTTAGCACCGGTGGAGAGGTTATAACATGAGTATCACGCCGAAGGAAACCATTGTCATAAGAGGTTTGCTTGGCATGTAAGAGGACAAGTGTTGGAAATCAAAATAACAGCAATGCCCTAAAAACTCACAAAATAAGTTTTAACAATTTATCTACTCTAAACTTCTCATTAGCTCCTCAAACGCATAGCAATCAGTGCAGTCGTATCAAAATTTATCAGATCCACCAAAACCACCCATCCCGGCCTCAAGAACGACATCAACTCCCCAAATGCATCCTTTCCCCAATCCACTTCCTCCCCCTCACCCACACTCGCAAAGTCATTAACTTTGTTAAAATGTTCAAGATCATCCCCTTCGATCAGGACGCAAAACCAGCATGATCCCTCCATTCCCCATGATCAAATCATTTGGGTCAAAAAGTATTTGCTGTCTTTGATTCCTATATATATAATATAGTTTTTTTTATTTTTTCTAGTACAAATTTGAAAAAAAAAAATTAAAACTGCCTATGTCGGTCTCAAGCCTGGATGTAAAAAATTGAGAAAAATTTAAAAAAATTAATTTAGCACCCCCTCCCAAAATACATTTTTTGGCTTCGCCACAGGATGTTAACTAGCAAATGAGGTGACGTTTGGAGGGTAAGGGCATTAGTTAGTAACTTTTCAACGGTTATTCAAGGAGGAATCCATCGATTGAGGAGCTGCAAGTCTAGGCATAGAATAAAAAGTTTCTATTATGGTAGATGTAGTGAAAATAGTCGATTGATCTGGAAAAAACTATTGATTTGCGATGTTAGATTTAGAAACTGACAAGGATGATTTTAGGCTGAGCTTCTGGGATTGATTAGGCTAATAGGTTTATCCATGTGGTGGTGGTCGAGGGTGCCAGTATAGCATGATAGATGCATGTGACCTAGAGTAGTTGAAAAAAATTATGAGTTATAATATATAAACCTTGAAAGAAAAATTTTACAAGGCCTAGCATAATTCAAATATCTTCCATTAGCGTTATATATGAGTTACAAAGGGTCACCCTTCATCAAATTTGGAGAAAATATTAATGCAAAGTAAGTGAAGATGAGTTGTGCCTAATATTCGTAGTGTTGATGATGCATTAAGTTGAGTACTATAAAAATCCTCTTTTAAAAGGAGAAAGTGGCATGACTCAAAAGTTGTGGATAAAGTAATGCTCTAAGTCTAGGTAGTCGTTAAGGATAGCCGAGATCATCCTCCTCATATAGGTAAGGGAGATATAACATTTGGGCAATGAGCAATGTGGTCATAAAAGTCAAGGTTGCCATTGAGAATGGCAAGGAAGATTCTCCTATTTGAGGTGAAAGTGTCAAGACCTAAAAGCAACAAAGAAATCAAGACAAGGAGATGGACATAACCAAAAAAATTATTCATATTAGTTATTCTATAGATGGATATGACATTAGTTAAAGTTGATGGATAAGGTGATATAAATAACATTGCTGAGATGATTGAGGATAGTCAAGATGATACTCCTATAAGTGGAGATAATTCAATCGAAAGATGATGAGTGAGACAAAATATAAGGATCCTAAAATATATTGAAAAAGTAATTAGTGTAAACCTCCTTTTAGATGTATAGATGACATGACTTGAAATATTGGGTGAGTTGGCGTAAGAAAATTGTAGATGCTACTAAGAGAAATTCAATTTTTTTTTTTTCTAGTGCTGGAGTTAGTATTAACCAAAGGTGATGGACAATGCTACACATGAAGGTTAAAGAGGTGATAAGGACATTCATGATTATCCTCCTTCAAGAGCTGAAGATCAAGTGACAAATGAAGAACATTGTATCGAGGATGATTGGATCAATTGAAAGGCAGTGCAAGAAAATCATCGAGGTAGTTGAAAGTAGTTAGCACGGTCCTTCTAAAGATAGAGAAAGTCTATATCTACGAACACAAGTTGTTTTGCTAGTTTGCACCCCCATGATAATTACGAAAGTGGATGGTAGTCGCTATCACCCCTAACCTCTTCACGTGCAAGCGACATGCAAGAGGACATAAGGAAATAAATCATCGGTGTGATTCGATCGATTCAACTGGTTTAATAGATTTTTGTGTTTAGATTGAGATGTTTTTTAAGTCAATGTTAACTTTGAATGACTTCGAATTTATTCATTTTTCAAATAAATTTTCTTTTATTGTCTCATGATAACGGCGAGAGCTACATAGTTCACTTACATGACTATACATCTATTTATGCATTTCAATAGATACGCACAACTGAGAATGTTATACATACAATAATTTCTCCTCTCTCTCTCTTAACACACGCAATGACTCTCAGTCTCTCATACATTCGTATATTCCACCGCTGAATTTCTATTTGGAAGAGCTCACATATATTTTCTAATTAATTTATGAATTCAGTTGATAATGAATTACATATATAAAAAAAAAAATCATACTTGCAAACATACATTCCTTCATAAATGAAATAATGTACGTACATTTCAAATTAATTTCAAGTTAGGTGAACTCCATTCATATTTGACTTAATCCAAATTTGAATCAAATCAAACCTAATTCTTTAAGTTCCTTTTGAAAAGAGCTCAATCCAAGTAAAAAAAAAATGATAAAATAATTGAGCTAAGGCAATGATCTTCGAGTCAATATCTCAACTTTAGAATAGCTATGCCAATTTCTTCCTTCAACTAACCGCTGCTCATCTTTTTTTTTTTTTTTCCTTTTTGGTGGTTGGAAAGTTCTGTAGAAACCAACTGTTATGACTTATCACCAACTTTATAATCCGGCACTACTTTTCTAGAAACCAAATTTGATTCAAATACAATTTTTTTAACTGAGATTTTATTTTCAATCATTTTAAATTTGAAATTAAATCAAATTTCTTTAAAAAAAAATTGTTGAGTTTAAAAAACATTAATATATAATTACATCCAATCAAATTTAAAAAATTTCATTATTTTCAAAATATAGTTTTTAATTTCAAGCAACCAAGGTTAACCTTTAAGGTTTATTTGAGACCGTTCTTTTTACTATTTTTTAAAGTATTTTTTTAATACAAATATTTATTACACAAAAATATTTTGTACTAAAAACTGCTTAAAAAACAATAAGAAAATAGACTAAGGCTTCGTTTGGGACGGCTTTTTTATTGCTTTCTAAACCAGAATTTTAGTACAAATTTTTTATTTTTGTATTAAAACTCCGTTTTAGAAAGCAGTAAAAAAGCCGTCCCAAACGAAGCCTAAGGCTACATTTGGGACGGCTTTCTTAAAAGCAGGTTTTTAGTATAATTTTTTTTTTATTTAAGAAATTTTCTACTAAAAGTTGCTTTAGAAAGCAATTAAAAAGTCTTATTACTTTCTAAAACAGCTTCTTAATACAAAAATTTCTATCTTTAAAATATTTGTACTAAAAAATCATTTTAAAAAGTAATAAAAAAGATATCCCAAATGAAGCCTAGAGTCTTCATTTGAGATAGATCTTTTACTGCTTTGTAAAATTGCTATAAAGAAATTAACTTTTTTTAATTTGTTGTAGAAAATAAATTTTTTTTTTTGAAATTAACAAAAAATAGTGACATAACATAAATTACTATTAATATCTAAAAAGCAAAGCAGTAAAAGCCCCAAATGAAGCCTAAATAGATCCAAAAACCTACTTGGTTACTTGCTGTTAACACATTCTCTCTCTCTCTCTCTCTCTCTCTCTATTCTTGTCTTGTTTATACTCCTTCTAGACGTGCAATAAAAGATAGTGAACTCTTTAGACAGTTTATGCTATCTTTTTTTATCATAATCTATAAAATGATTTATTAATTCTGTATTGTGCTTCACATTTTTTTCTATTGTCTTACTCTTACTTAATACTACAATTTTTTTTATTTTAATAAATATACATTATAATAACGTATCAAATGTATTTCCATATTCTATAATTTTATATTATAGTGCTTGAATACATTGCATGATAGATTGAAGGGCTATTGCTTGAATGGCGTTGCTACTTAGGGCATCTCCAACCAAAAATCTCATTTTTCACTCCAAAATGAAGTGAAACCAAAAAGTGTCGTGATTCATCTCCAATCGAACGTCATTTTGCCCCCTAACCGTCGCCTATCTTCTTTCGCACCTTTCTTCCGCAAGTTTGGTAGAGACCAAAAAATGGCGCAGATGAACAGTGCGACGCCAATATTGACGTCGCACTGTTCATCCGCGATCAAATGGTGGAGGAAAAGACGTTCGGTTGCGACGTTTGAGGGCCTCCATTCGGTTGTTTACCGAACGGTTGCAGATGGTCTTAGCCATATAATTTAGTAAGATATTGGTCCATCAATAATGTTCGTCAATCAGGAGTTGTACGAGTTCAAATAGAGGAGTTAGAAAATTGCTAATCTATAATAACGATCCAACTTGTGCTATTCCCTAAGGTAGAGCTAATTAAACAGCAGACAGTGAGATCTGCTAATGCAAATAGCCAAAAAGATCCGCCAATGAAAGGGAACAATGCACACAAAACAGAAATGTAAATCGTCTAAAATCCTTGCAACTGAAAACACTTCCCAGCGTATATTACAAGGAAAATAACTATAAAGGGCACTAGAAGGAAAAAAAATAGACTTTAAGGGGTGGAGGAGTTTGCATGTGGGAGCGATTATGTGAAGAATTTTTTGAAGTAATTTATCTTAGGTGATTTTGGGTTCCTAATTGCTGCTAAGAAATTAGGGGGGAGTCTGATTCACCTCTCGAATAGTGAATCATTTGTTTCTTGTGTTTCTTTTATTAAAGATTGTTATTTTAGCTTTATTAATGTTGTTCCCGTATACCATTATTATTTTCTCTTGATTTTTATGGTCATTCTTCCCTGTTTGATGCTGATTTCACTCTAATGGCTGTTTTGGGTGTTGATTTGTTCTCCAAAACATAACAACTTGATATCAAGCCTTATATTCAGAGGTTTGTTCCGGTATTCTTTGATGACATTCTTATCTATAGCAAGTCGAAGGAGGAGCACTTGGGGATGGTGTTGGGAAATTTGAAGGAGCACCAACTATACGCCAATTTAAAGAAGTGTTCTTTTGCACAACATAGGGTGAAGTACTAAGGGGATTCTTGGGACTCACAATATATTATAGAAAGTATGTGAAGAGATACAGCTATATAGCCTGGTCATTGATAAAGCAATCGAAGAAAGACAATTTCAGATGGGGAGAGGCAGTCACTCAAGCATTTGAGCAGCTGAAGAAATCAATGACTAGTGTCCTTGTGTTAACACTACTAGATTTTAGTTAGTAGTTTATAGTGGAGATTAATGCATCATGCTATGGGTTGGGAGCAGTTCTCATGCAATGGCAGAGGCCTATAGCTTATTTCAGTCAAGTGTTGACTGCTAGGGCTAGACTGAAATCAATATATGAAAGCAAACTTATGGTGATTGTGTTAGCAATTCAGAAGTAGCGAACATACCTATTGAGCAGCATTTCATAGTCCGAACCGATCATAGGAGTTTGAAATTCTTACTAGAGTAAAGGATGATGACATAGGAGCATTAGCGGTAGCTTTCCAAGTTGTTGGGGTATGACTTTGAGATCCAATACATGCCAAGGTTAAAAAAAATAAGCGATAGATGCTCTCTCAAGACACAATTGTTGACATTGTTTTTCTCCAAACCTTGAGTCAAAGGGGTTGACCTGGTCAAATTGACCAGGACAGGCCCCAAGACCCTTACCAATCAATTCAGTGGGTCGAACCAAGCCTGTGGACCCCAGATCCAGGCCCTGGGTCAACCTGGTTGACCCAAATTGACCCATGCCCTTTCCACTTGGTTTCAAATCAAATCCATTGCCTCCTAGGCTTAACCCCCTTGTCCCTTGGACTTAGTTGACCAGGTTGACCAAGTCAACCATTGAATTGGTCAACCCAAGTCATAATTAGGTCCATTTGACTTATTTAGGTCCATTTAGACCCTATTTAATGCATTCAATCTTTCCAAATCATGCCTTGAGCCAAATCCCGACCAAATCAACTTGATTTACCTCCTAATTCACCCTAGGAATGATCCTAGCCATCCATGATAGGCTTGAGACTATAAATAGGGTGTTTAGGGTTTGTGCTAGGCGGGCTTTATGCATTCTCTCTCTTTCTAAGAGCCCCCAACCCGATTCTTCTCGTGTGTGAGCTCTCCCCATCCCCTGACACTTTTCCAAGTCAAGACCTCGCCTCCAGCCAACCGAAGCCAAATCTGTTCCAAGGCATTTTCCCGTTGATTGGAGGTGTTTCAAAGCTCTAGGTCAACTAAAGAATTGTGCGTGGACAATCAACGAGTACAACAAGATCAAGATCTTCTGAATCCACCGTGTGGATTAGGTAAAATCTCAAACCTTAGATTAGAACACCTAGATTTAAATAGCTCTTCATACACTGCATTTTAAACGCAATTTTTGTTCCCCATTGATGCTCTTCATTTACTTACGTTCAAAATTTCATTTCGTTTGATTCAACCGATCGTACAAACGGGACGATTATCCTATTCTAGGGCAAGGTTTACGTAAGTTGTTGCTTACGTAAAATCAGATCCGTTGATCTCATGATCAACGGATCTGATTCAGTCATTCCGCATCATTTCCACACCCCGGATCTGGGGTCGTGTTCGATCATTCGGTTCAGCGTGATCTGAGCCGCTAGATTGGAATGGCGAATGATTTGACTGTCAGCACTCACTGCTGACTATGTTAAGTAAAATGCATCAGTCTCGCTGCCCTCTCAATCATCGGGTAATGATTGGCGGCGGCACCAATTCATTGGGTAATGATTGGCGGCGATTATTATCTTATTATTATTACTATTATTTTAAATTATAATTTTATTTAAAAAATATTTATTTCACCAACTATATGCCAATTTGAAGAGGTGCTCTTTTGCACAACATAGGGTGAAGTACTAAGGGGATTCTTGGGACTCGCAAGATATTACAGGAAGTATGTGAAGACATACAGCTATATAGCCTGGTCATTGATAGAGCAATCGAAGAAAGACAATTTCAGATTGGGAGATGCAGCCATTCAAGCATTTGAGCAGCTGAAGAAAGCCATGACTAGTGTCCCTATGTTAACACTACTAGATTTTAGTTAGTCGTTTATAGTGGAGATTGATGCATCAGGCTATCGGTAGGGAGCAGTTCTCATGCAATGGCAGAGGCCTATAGCTTATTTCAGTCAAGTGTTGACTGCTAGGGCTAGACTGAAATCAATATATGAAAACGAGCTTATAATGATTGTGTTAGCAATTCAGAAGTAGTGAACATACCTATTGGGGTGGCACTTCATAGTCCTGACCGATCAGAGGAGTTTGAAATTCTTACTGGAGTAAAGGATGATGACATAGGAGCTTTAACTGTAGCTTTCCAAGTTGTTGGGGTATGACTTCAAGATCCAATACAAGCCAAGGCTAAAAAATAAGCGGCAGATGCTCTCTCCAGACACAGTTATTGACCTTGTTTTTCTCTAAACCTTGGGTCCAAGGGGTTGAACTGGTCAAATTGACTAGGACAGGCCCCAAGACCCCTCCAATTAAATTCAGTGGGTCGAACCAAGCCTGTGGACCCCAAATCTAGGCCCTAGGTCAACCTGGTTGACCAAGTCAACCCATGTTTGATTGTGATTCTAGTGGTGATGGACGGATTGAGCAAATATGCTCATTTCATTCCCCTACGCCACCTATACTTCGGGGTGTCAATGACATCTGCTTTCATTAAAGAGGTGGTCTGTTTGCATGACATACTGAGTCCATAATGCTTGATCGGGACAATGTCTATTTGAGCCATTTTTTGAGGGAGTGGGACTTATTCAAGATGTAGGAGATTATCCTGAGCGGAGTATCGCTTACCACCCCTAGACAGATGTCCAAATGGAGGTGTTAAATCACAATGTGGAGACTTATTTCTGTTGCGTATCAGATACTCCAAAAATGTGGGCCAAATGACTAGCCTGGTAGAGTACTGGCATATAACATTTTATATCATAAAGCAACCAAGATAATACCATTTAAAATTCTATATGGGAGAGACCCGTCTCATTTGCTACATTAAGAGCATGACAAGACACTAATATCGTCAGTGGAGCAATACTTGGGAGAAAGGGACCAAATCTTGGCAAAATTGAAGGGACGTCTACTGCCAACACATTAAATTATAAAGAAACAAACAGTGGATACAAGAGGGATATGCAATTTGAGATTGGAGATAGAATTTATCTGAAGATATGGCCTTACAGACAAATGACTCTAGCTTGACGGAGGAATGAGAAACTTTCCCCCCGATACTTTGGGCCCTACAAGGTCGTGGAGCACAATGGCGCGGTCGCCTATAGCCTATAGCCTATAGTTGCGACCAACTTCAACCATCCATCTAGCATTTCATGTGACACAGCTAAGACGAGCCATTGGAAATCATACACTTGAGCCCGCACTACCGGCTACATTGTTAGAAGATATGAATGTAATATTAGAATCACTAGAGGTGCAAGAGGTGCGCTAAGGAGACAAGGGGATCAGGGAAGTGCTAATCAAGTAAAAGAATTTATCAGAGTATAAAACGACATGTTAAGCCTACAACACTATCCAATGCAGTTTCCTTCTTTCCACCTTGAGGACAATATGACTTTTTGGGAGGGGAGTATTGATACGGTTGTGGGCCCCACCCTTGGGTGGCATCTAGGCGGAATTCTTGGAGCCAAAAGGCTCCTATTTTGTATGTCCCAACACCTCATTTCAGAACTATAAGAGCAAAACATTTAAGGTCAGATCATTGAATAAAATGTGAGGTACATTTATTGTGGAAAAATTTTAAGAGAAAATCATTAGAGGAAATATGAGGTGCATTTACGGTGGGTTAGGGTTGATTTTATGGGAAAATGTTTATATGTGGGAGGGATTATGTGAAGGCTTTTTTTAAGTATTTTTTCTTGGGTGATTTTTCGTTGATAGGAAATTGGGGGAGATCATATTCTCCTCTTGAACATTGAATCAATTATATCTTATATTTCTTTGATTGAAGAAATTAGGTCATCAGAAGGGTCATCAGAAGGGTCATCAGAAGGGCACAGTTTTATGTGGCCAAACCATCTAAGGCGGCTCTCTTTAATCATATCTTCCACTTGAACTACTTCAACTTTTTTCACATATATGCTCATTTCTTATCCTGTTTTTGATAGTAAAGTCATTCATCCACACGAACATCCTCATATCTACAACAATTAACACTTAATATTATGCCTCTCTTTAATGAACAACTACACAATTAAAGTTCTAGAAGTCCTATCTTCCCCTTAGTTGGTGACAGTTAAATGATGTTAGTCGGGCATTTGCACTATGCGACGATGGTTGAACTAAAACATTTAAATGGTGGTGGTCGAGTAATGGTTGACAGGAGATTACAATTGAATGTCAACGGGCAAGAAATGATAATTAGGTGACAATCAATGAGGTACAATAGTTTGGTGATGGTGGCTTGACAACAATTGTTGATGAATAGTTGTTGGATGACAATGATTGGTGCTGATGATCTTTTGTGTTGAGCGTGGAACATTGCTCTATAGCTCTTCAAACCTATAGGCTATCTCCAAACATTGCTCGAACTCCCCTTTATCTAAAGAATACGAGTCTATCTATAATTGTTAGGGTGACACCTTGATAACCTTAGTCAAAATCTTAAAACACTTTATCAGATATCTCATATTGATTATTTTATTCTTAACTCATTATTTGAGCATTTTATGTCCCTTAATGACTTGACAATTAAGTGATCTAAGGCTCATTGGATTCCTTTTATTGAGATGCTTATTTTAACTATAAACACGTAATATTTGAAGATTGTTTAGTTTTGTTCCTGCATACCATTGTTATGTTCTATTGATTTTGGTGAATGCTCTTCGCAATTTGATGCTGATTTCACTCTAGTGATTATTTTGGGTGCTAATTTGATCTCCAAAACATAAACATATTGATCTCCTCTGAATTGATTTAGTTCACGATAAGTTTGCATAAATAAATTTTTTGGATAATTTTAAATTTAAATTTGGCAATTTCTAATTAAAAACAATACATCAATATCCATGGTTGATCATATGTATTTCTAACAACATACAAAATATATTTTATTTTTAAAATAAGGTCAATATTATACATAATAATACTGAGTCAAATAAATATAATATTAAAAAATTCACTTAATTATATTTCTTATTTGATAGTGTATATAATTTAAAAAAATAAATTTATTTATTATTTTTCTTCTCATCATATACGAATTTAGGG
>NW_021318618.1:5998372-6013050 GCF_001605985.2 Dendrobium catenatum | reverse complement strand
ACTTATCCCCAACTTTATCCCCCCCCCCCCGGAATTACTTTTCTAGAAATCAAATTTGATTCAAATACAATTTTTTAACTGACATTTTATTTTCAATCATTTTAAATTTGAAATTAAATCAAATTTCTTTAAAAGAAAAAACTTGTTGAGTTTTAAAAAAATTAATATATAATTACATCCAATTAAATTTAACAAATTTCATCATTTTCGAAATATAGTTTTTTCATTCAAGCAACCAAGGTTTATTTGAGACAATTTTTTTGAAGTAAATTTTTAATACAAAAATTCATTAAATTAAAAAATTTTGTACTAAAAGCTACTTTAAAAAACAATAAGAAATTAGTCATTTAGATTTCATTTGGGATAGATTTCTTACTGCTTTGTAAAATTATTTTAATGAAATTAACTTTTAAAGATGTTGTTGAAAATAACTTTTTAATACAATTTTTTTAAAATCAATGAAAAATAATGACCAAACAGGAATTTCGAGTAAGATCTAAAAAGCAAAATAGTGAAAGCTGTCATTGTCATCGCAAATGAAGCCTAAATAGATCCAAAACCCCATTTGCTTGCTTGCTGTTAACACATTCTCTCTCTCTCTCTCTCTCTCTCTCTCTCTCTCTCTCTCTCCCCCCGTTCTTGTCTTGTTTATACACTTTCTAGACGTGCAATAAAAGATAATGAACTTGTTGCGGGCTAGAATATACGTGACGGTAGAGTTTAGAAATTCACGTCCGAGCATTACACGAATATTCAGCACGCAAGCAGAAAAGAAAATGAACACTAGGATTTTTACGTGGAAAACCCAGAAGAGGGAAAAAACCACGGGGCCACGCCCAGCTGAAAAGTTCCACTAGTGTTTTTGTAAATTAAAAGAAACTGATTCGTTCCACAAATCAGGACGATCATATTACAACTTGAAGCAAATTTACAAAGTTTTGTAGAATCCCGTCGTTTTTCGAAAATCCGGCAGAGTTCCGGCGTATTCAGGCAGCGGGAATAGCTCCGACGATGGTCGAGGAGGAGAGGATTCTCCTTTTCCCCCTTTATCTTCTTCTTCTCTCTCTTCAGTACTTGAGTCCCTTTTGTGTAGAATGAGGGCTCTATTTATAGTTTTTCTGGAGTGGCATGGCTCGTAAATAGTTGTGAGATCAGGGGCGAATAGGGAGTGGTTTGAATGGACGGCCGAAATTGAACCCTTTGATCGTGCACCCTTCATTGGACATTTGGAGGCCTTAATGATTTTGGAATTCAGCGATCTTGGGCTCGTTGGATTTGTCTCGTCGATCCGTTCGATTCGAGTATAAGCTCGTTAAAATCGGAGACCGTTTGGTAACTCAAATTGTGGTTTGAACCTTCCAACAGCGCTTCGGGCGCTTGATTTGGGCTCATTTGGACTCGGATTGAGTTGAATTTGGTGTCGTTGGGTTCATATTCCCGAGACGCTCAGTTTGACTATAAGCTTGCTGAAATCGGAGTTTGAGTGCTCCCTGAATTAATTTTTGAAGTTTTCAGGTTGAGTTTTGCCTCGAGATTCGTGCCGATCAAGATAATTTTTTGAGAATATATCAGAACTCTTTAGACAGTTTATGCTATCTTTTTTTATTATAACCTATAAAATTATTTATGTCCTCTTCATCTTTTAAAGTTTAATATTATAATTAAATGATTTATTATTTATGTATCGTGCTCCACTTCTTTTTCTATTGTCTTTATCTTACTTAAAACTATAATTTTTTTAAATAAATATACATTATAATACCGTATCAAATGTCTTTCCATATTCTATAATTTATATTATAGTGCTACTTAGCCATATAATTTAGTTGCACGAGTTCAAATAGAGGAGTTAGAAAATCGCTAATCTATAATAACGATCCAACTTGTGCTATTCCCTGAGCTGGAGCTAATTAAACAGCAGAAAGTGAGATCTGCTAATGCAAAATCATCTCAAAGCCTTGCAACTGAAAACAGTTACTAGTGTATAATACAAGGAAAATAACTATAGAGGGCAATGCAAGGGAAAAAATAGAGCTTAAGGGAATGTTTTAAGTGCAATAGGAGTGTAAATGTTTGGGGGGGGGGGTTTGCATTTGGGAGGGAATATGGAATATGTGAAGAATTTTTTAAGTAATTTTTCTTAGGTGATTTTGGGTTCTTAGTTGCTGCTAAGAAATTGGGGGAGAGTCGTTTCACCTCTCGAACAGTGAATCATTTATATCTTGTGTTTCTTTAATTAAAGATTGTTATTTCAACTTTATTAATGTTGTTCCCGTATACCATTATTATTTTCTCTTGATTTTGTTGGTTGTTCTTCCCTGTTTGATGTTGATTTTGCTCTAATGGTTGTTTTGAGTGCTGATTTGATCTCTAAAACATAACAATTTGGTATTAAGCCTTATCTTCAGATGTTTGTTATGATATTCTTTGATGACATCCATATCTATAGCAAGTTGGAGGAGGAGCACTTGGGGATGGTGTTGGGAACTTTGAAGGAGCACCAACTATATGCCAACGTGAAGAAGTGCTCTTTTGCACAACATAGGGTGAAGTACTAAGGGGATTATTGGGACTCGCAAAATATTACTGGAAGTATGTGAAGAGATACAGCTATATACCATGGTCGTTGATAGAGCAGCTGAAGAAGGACAATTTCAGATGGGGTGAGGCAGCCACTTAGGCATTTGAGCAACTAAAGAAAGCCATGACTAGTGTCCTTGTGTTAAAACTACTAGATTTTAGCCAGTCGTTTATAGTGGAGACTGATGCATCAGGCTATAGGTTGGGAGCAGTTCTCATACAATGGCAAAGGCCCATAGCTTATTTAAGTCAAGTGTTGACTGGTAAGGCCAAACTGAAATCAATATATGAAAAGGAATTGATGGTGATTGTGTTAGCAATTCAGAAGTAGTGAACATACCTATTGGGCAGTATTTCATAGTCAGGACCGATCAGAGGAGTTTGAAGTTCTTGCTAAAACAAAGGATGGTGACAAATGAGCATCAGCGGTGGCTTTCCAAGTTCTTGGGTAGGACTTTGAGATTCAATACAAGCTTGAGTTGGAAAATAAGCGGCAGATGCTCTCTCCAGACGCAGTGAAGATCCCCATGTTATAGCTCTATCAGTCGCCATGGAGGTGAATTGGGGAGTCTTGAAGCAAGAGAGCGAACATGATGAAGAGTTGAGTAAAATCATAGGAGATTTACTGCATAACAAGGTTAGCCATCCTGGTTATTCCTTGGTGGGTCAGAAGTTGCTATACTATGGACCGTTCATGCCATCAAGGACATCACCATGCATCCCTCACTTGTTGTAGGAGTTTCATGGCAAAGTTATTAGGGAGACATTCGGGAATTTAAAGGACATATTGTCTACTAGCAACGGAGCTGTACTGCATTGGCATGCAGAAGGATGTGGAGAAGATGGTGTCTAGTTATGATGTATGCCAGAGACACAATATTAGGATATGGTTGCATGTGATCTTTTATAACCTTTAGTTTTACCCAAAAAGGTGTGGAAAGAGGTGACTATGGACTTCATTGAGGGAATGCCTAAGTCAGAAGGATTCATAGTGATTCTAGTGGTAGTGGACGGATTGAGTAAAAAAGCTCATTTTATTCCCCTACGCCACCTATAGATCACGGTGCCAATGGCAACCGCTTTTACTAAAGAGGTGGTTTGTTTGCATGGCATACCGAGTCCATAGTGCTTCATCGGGACAATGTCTATTTGAGCCATTTTTTGGAGGGAGTGGGAGTGATTCAAGATGTAGGGGACTATCCTAAAGCGGAGTATCGCTTACCACCCCCAGACATATGTCCATATGGAGGTGGTAAATCATAATGTGGAGACTTATTTTCATTGCTTTGTATCAGATTCCCCAAAGATGTGGGCCAAATGACTAGCCTGATAGATATAGGTGTCAATATTTGACACGACCAGAAAATCCGACTCGAACCCAACTCAAAAATTTCGGATTAGAGTCAACCAGGACCCAAAACGGGTCGGTTTTGGGTTCAACAAATCGACCCATTTCAAAAATTGGGTCGAGTTCAGGTTGACCCAGTAACCCAAAATTGACCTGTTTTTTTACCCAAAAACTCGTTTATGACCCGAAAACCCGAGATTAGCCTATTTTGACCCGATGTTGACTCAAAAATTGGAGATTGACTCATTTTTTGACTTGAAAACTAGCATTTTTTTTGGTCGGTCTCAGGTCATTCGGGTCTTGTTGGGTTGACCCGGACACGAAGCAGGTCGGTTTCGGGTCCGAAAAATCGACCCGTTTGCAAAAACAGCTCAGGTTCGGGTTGACCCGAATAGTGCCGGGTAAATTTCGAGTTCGACCTGAACCCGACCCGCGACCCAAAATTGACACCCCTACTTGTAGAGTTCTGGTATAACACTTCATATCATACAACATCCCATATAATATCATTCAAAATTCTATATGGGAGACCCGCTTCATTTGCTACATTATGGGCATGACAAGCACTAATATCATCAAAGGAGCAATACTTAGAAGAAAGAGACCAGATCTTGGCAAAATTGAAGGGACATATACTATCAGCATAGTAAATTATAAAGAAGCAAACATATGGACACAAGAGGGATGTGAAATTTGAGATTGGAGATGGAATTTATCTGAAGATCTGGCATTACAGACAGAGGACTCTGGCTCGACGGAGGAATGAGAAGCTTTGCCCCTAGATATTCTGGGCCCTACAAGGTCGTGGAGCACAATGGTTCGACCGTCTATCACTTATAGATGCCACCAACTTCAGCCATCCTTCTAGTATTTCATGTGACGCGGGTAAGACGAGCCATTGAAAACCATATACCTGCGCCCGCACTACCGGCTACATTGTCAAAAGATATGAATGTAATATTAAAACCACTAGAGGTGCAAGAGGTGCACTAAGGAGACAAGGGGATCAGGGAAGTGTTGATCAAGTGAAAGAATTTATCATAGTATAAAACGGCATGTTAAGCCCACAACACTATCTAAAGCAATTTCCTTCTTTCCACCTTGAGGACAATATGACTTTTTGGGAGTGGAGTATTGATATGGCTGTGGGCCCCACCCTTGGGTGGCATCTAGGCGGAATTCTTGGAGCCAAAAGGCTCCTATTTTGTATGTCCCAACACCTCATTTCAGAACTATAGGAGCAAAACATTTAAGGTCAGATCATTGAATAAAATGCGAGGTACATTTATTGTGGAAAAATTTTAAGAGAAAATCATTAAAGGAAATATGAGGTGCATTTTTGGTGGGTTAGGGTTGATTTTATGGGAAAATGTTTATATTTGGGAGGGATTAGTGAAGGATTTTCTAAAGTATTTTTTCTTGGGTGATTTTCCGTTGATAGGAAATTGGGGGAGATCAGATTCTCCTCTTGAACATTGAATCAATTATATCTTATATTTCTTTGATTGAAGATTATTATTTCAGTTTTATTAGTGTTGTTCCTGCATATCATTGTTATGTTCTATTGATTTTGGTGGATGCTCTTCGCAATTTGATGCTGATTTCGCTCTAGTGATTATTTTGGGTGCAAATTTGATCTCCAAAACATAAACATATTGATCTCCTCTGAATTGCATAGCGTTTTAATTGAAGGAGACAATAAGCCGTTTATAAAATTATTTCAGTAGCTACTGACAGATAATCCACATCACAGAAGACTCCCTAGTATGGCAGATATATCTTTTTCTTACAAATCTGCAGCAAGTCATTTTCAGATTCATTCCAAGAAAAGCTAATTAACGCGGCCGAATTCTGTGCCAAATTTGCTCTTAATTGTATTTTCTTTTGAAATAAAAATGATATTACTTTGTTAGTTTGTTACCTTCCTCTCTATTGGGTTTTGTCAAGAGAGGAAAGGAATTTAGGTTTTCATCTTTAGTTTACGTTTTTTGTATTCCTCTTTTAATAAAATGCTGTATGCACTCTTTTAAGTTTTTTTTTTTTAATTTAATTTAAATTAGTATTATAAAAATTAAAAGATATACATTAATAAATATTTCAATTGCTGGTTCATTAAAAAAAAAAACTAGATTCATTTTTCAAACAATTATACACAAAAACATTAATTTCCTAAAATTATTTTTCAACAAACTAAATAAACTTGAATAATCAAAATGCATATTCAAAATACATGAATCCTAAATACTTATGTCCAACCATGCCCTAGAGAGAGGAAAATTATTACGTGCGGCGTCCGGATTCTTCTTGAGGTCAATTCAGACGCGTCACGTCACCCGGGGCCCAGTGCATCCAAGTGACGTGGCGCATCCGGATTCGTCTTCGATCAGTCCGGACACCGCACGTAATAATCTCTCCTAGAGAGGCAGGAAACATGGCCAAGAAAAAGGAGAATGATTATGGAGAGAGATTGATGTGACTAAGGGTGCGAGGAGGAAACATGATTGACAATATTTACGAAATACAAATGCCAAATGCGCTAACAAAAATAAAGAAGCATGCGGCATTTTCAACTAATAGATAAAACCAGTTTCTCTCCATTCCCTACAATTCCATTCAAAGCTCAATCAAGTCATCAATTTGAGCAAATCAGCTATGTATGATTACCTGGCATTGAACATCCAGGAAGCTTCACTTTGTCATTGACATTCAATTGAAATATATTCTTAGTAAGCTCCTCCAACATTTGCTTTGTTGTATCTACATGAGCAAAAAAACAAATCAAGTGAAAGAGAAATTTGAAACAACAACAACAACAACATCAAGCCTTTGTCCCACTATATGGGGTAGGCTACATGAATTCTTTTTCACCATTGTGTCCGGTTAAAAGTCAAATTCTCATTTAAATCTAATAAAGAAAGATCATTTCTAATATTCTCTAACCAAGTCTTTTTAGGTCTACCTCTACCTTTCTTAACATAAGTCGAATCTAATGCCTCAACTTTCCTAAACGGATCATCGGAAGGCCTCCGTTTAATGTGACCAAATCAACTAAGGCGACTCTCTCTAATCTTATCTTCCATTGGAGCTACTCCAACCTTTTCACGTATATGCTCATTTCGTATTCTATCTCTAAGGGTCAAAGAAAAGAAAAGAAAAGGAACACCAATATCAAATCTAGCAACATTAAACAATCAAATGCATACCATTGTCTCCACATAGCCAATCTCTAGTGCAGATAAATGCTTCCAATATGTCAGAATTGAGTGCACTTTGGTACCGATCAAGCACTCTGTCACTCTCATCAAAAGCGCTCTCCACTGTAACAGTAGAGAAAGGAATACCCAAAATATCACGAGCCATAGCAGCAACTTCAGGATATTTAAATTGATTTGATTTCCAATATGACAATATATCCAATCCAGTCTTTCTATCAATTCTTGGATCATCTAAGTACAGTTCAAGTTGTGACTTCTGTAGGACAATATCTTCACTTGCCAAAGAATCAAATTCCTGCATGCAATAGGAAGAAAGATAGCAAAAAATATATTACTAATTGAAGCAACTAAAAAAATGCATTGATACTAGGGTGAAGATGAGTTGAGTCGAGTCGAGCTCGAGTTAGGAGGTGTTCAAGTTGAGCTCAACTGTCAAATACTGAGCTCAAGCTCAAGTCGAGCTCAAAAATCAAGCTCGAACTCAACTCGTTCCACCGTAACCGAGCTTGAGCCACTCGTCGGGCCCCAAATGCGGTCCGGTTCGCCTTCCAACACGCGTAGCACAATCTTCCAAAAAATTAATTCTCGGTTTTAATTTGCCTTAAAAGTAAAATTGCAACGAGAGAGAGAGAAAGAGAGAGAGAGAGAGAGAGAGAGAGAGAGAGAGAGGATATTGAGATCTGAGCCCTTTTTTTAGGTTTGTCAGAAAAGGAAATGAGTGTTAGCCGTTTGCATTTATAATAGAAAAGAAAAGGCCAAATCAGAGAAGAGAGAGAGAGAGAGGCGTTTGAGATTTCAGGTGGTTTTCCAAGATTTCAAGCGGGATTTTTAAATTTTAATTGGCAAAAATTTAAGTATCCCTATGGCCTCATTATTAATTTTTTCTAAATATTTAAATTTAATAATTTCAAGCAGACTCGCGAGCTCGCGAGCCGAGCTTTGTCAAGCTCGAACTCGAGCTCGTTTAATGAATGAGCTCGAACTCGAGCTTGAGCTCGACTCGTGAGCTCGATAAGCTCGGCTCGCGAGCTTATAAACGAGTCGAGCTCGAGCCGGCTCGGCTCACTTACACCACTAATTGTTACCAACAAATAAAGTGCTCGGAGATTAACTTGACAAAAAACAATCAAATTTGCTTAAACAATAATTCAAATGACCTTACCTTGAAAAAATCATCAGTTGCTCTTGAAAAGGGCCTTTCCGGAGCACTAAAGCTACCCTTATTGCTTCTATTGTTGGCTACAATTCCTGTTTTGGTGCCCGGATGCAGTTTGGGAGGACTAGCGTACATGCTGAAAAGAGAGTATAATTTCTCTTTCACATTCATAGAATTGAGAGCTCCACCATCACCATAAAGCTTCTTGTAGCACCATTCAACAAAACTGAACTTATATCTGGGGTCCAGAATAACAGCAATAGCTAGTATCATATTGAAACTAGACCAATATTTCTCAAGCAAAGAAAGCATGTAAGCTGCCAATGCTCTCAAACACTCATCTTCACTTCCCATTTCTTCTTTAAGTGTTAAATAAGCTGAAAAGATTGCAGGAAAATACAAGTTTGCAGTAGGATGTTTGGTGTTAGAAAACACGCAATGAATATCATAGAAAACAGCCAAGAGCTTTCCTATCTTTTCTAAATTATCCCATTCACTCTTTGAAGGGCAGTCCTTGTAATTTATATCACTGATATCTAAAAGCATGAAAGCCTCGCGATAAGAAAGAGCATTATCAAGCATAATGAAAGTGGAACTCCACCAAGTGGGAACATCTTGCCTTAAACCAATTTTATCATCAAGAGAGCTACGAGTAACACACTCAAAAAATTTCTGCTCTATAGTTTCAGAACCTTTTATATACTTGATGCTTTCACGGATTTTGTGGAGAGACACAGCAATCTCTTTTAGTCCCTCTTGAGCAATCAAGTCTATAGTATGGGCACAACATTGAAGACAAATATAATCAGAATCCCATAATGACCCCTTGCTTGAGTTTAATTGGCTCTTTAACAGCTCAACAGAAAAGGAATTTGTCAAAGCACTCGTAACTGTAATCGTCGATACTTTACTATCTATCCCCCAATCAACCAAGAAATCCTGGAGCTTTTGAGCCAAAGATGTCTCATCATGAGGTGGCACTAAGCAGAAATTCAAAACTTTCTTCTGCAAATTCCAGTTATTATCAATAAAATAAGCTGTTAAACATATATAATCATCAGTGTTCAAAGAAGACCACAAATCGTATGTCAAACTGATCCTATTCGATGTTGCTCGTAATATGGCTCGCACTTTAGCCTTCTCCCTTCGATACATCGTAATGCAATCATCCCCCATGGTGTTTCTAGTCCCAAGCTGCAAATCAGGACATAAATAAAGCAAAAGATCTCTGAAGCCTACCCATTCAACAATTTGCAAAGGCAGATCATGCAACATAATAGCTTCCATTAATATTTCCTTGAACTTCTCATGATCAAATTTAGGAGTAGAGCAAGGCGTGGTATCATATTGTCTTAGAAGCAGTTGGCCAACATCCCGAGCTTCTCTTTTCCAACAGGTTTTCAAATGACGCTTCATATTACCTGTTCCAAACTTGCTATCGTACAAGTAGGATGTTCCACAATTCCTGCACTTGCACCTTTGCCTCCCATCCTTACCCGGAGGGAGCAACTCAAAGTACCCCCAAACAGCAGATGTAAGCCTTCTATTACGTTTTGTTGAGCTTTTCTTGGGTGCTACACTAATTTCTGTTGCGATTTCCACATCATTGCCTTCTATAGCAGTATCATTAATGACATAAAAAGCATCTTGTTCAATAGAGTTCAGGTCGGTTTGATCTCCCATCTGCAAGTTAACAAGCAAAAAAAACCAGCATCAAAAAGCAGAAAGCAACAGCATAAGGTCAGATAACCATAAGGTTGAAAAAAAAAGGTTAATATTTCATGCCAAAAAAATAAAGGTTTAACATGCCTTCCAATGCCGATTTAGGTTTCGTTTGGGACGGCTTTCTTACTGCTTCTTAAAGTAGTTTTTTAATATAAAAATTAAAATTTTTATACTAGAAAATTACTTTAAGAAGCAGTAAGAAAGCCGTCCCAAGCGAAGCCTTAGTTCCCCATCCACCAAAAAGGGAAAAAACATAAAGCTATTTATGTCTTCATAAACATGTGATTGTGAAGAAACGAGACCTGAAAGTAATGTAAAACTCCAATAAAGAAGGTTCATAGTTTCCATGAAAATGTTCTGGTAGGCAAGTTTAGTGCTCCATAAATTTAGTTGCCCACCAAATAAAACAAAATTTGACTACACGTATACTTTTCACAGATAGCATTGTTCTAAATGGAAATAATTAGTAATATATGTATTAAAATAAATGAAATATAGCAACATAAAAAATTTTAGAATATAGACAGCTTAGTAGTGGAACAGAAATAAATTTTAAGTAGGTGTGATATTAAAAGCAACACAAGTCTCGGCTCAGGACAATCACACAGCCACTACTGTTGTAGAACGAATCTCAACGACCAATTCATAAAAACAGGATGAATACCATACGTACACGTGTAAAGGCACGTGCCTATTCCCTTGTATTAATATAGCATGTACTCACACCTGAGATATATAACAGTAAAAAAAAAAACACACAACTCTCCTTGGCCTATCGCAAGTTCTCAACCTGCTTCGAGCCAATGGATTCGCAAGCCTCATCAAACCCACAGTAACTCCACCACCTCGCATGTCTCAGTCCTCGGAAAGCATCACCACAATCAACCCCAAATATAGTGAATGGGTTCTCATAGATCGGTGAACCTAGCCGCAGCTATCTGCTCTACCCTTACCTCCTCCATCCTTCCTTGTGTTCTACACCTTGAGTCATGCTTTTCCATTTGGCTTACCTTTGAAAGGAGGTTGTAAGCTTCAAACCGTTCTAGAGTTATTCAACACAAAAATGATCTCCACAACATTTCCAAGAAAAACCTCATCATGACCTAGTACCTTACTGAAATCAAAATTGTTGTTGACAAAATTGCTGCAGTCGGCGCAATTATTGACTCCGAAGACATCATCCTATATATCCTAAATGGCCTCCCACCCTCCTACCAAGCCTTCAAAACATTCATTTGCAAAATGCTTCACCCCATAAGCCTCGACGACCTCTACTCCCTACTGCTCAGTGAGGAAATCAACCTCTAGGCAGATATTAAGGTTTATAAATCCATATTAATAGAATCTAAAATATCTAGATGTGACAGATTTAAGTATCTTTGATCTATTATATGAAAAAAAAAATGAGAATATAAAACTTCTAAAGATAAGATTGAGTGATTAAAATGAAGAAATACCTTGAGTTGTTATATGATAAATAGATATCTAATCCTACATACAAAGTAATTTAGCAAATAAATAAGAAATGCAAGCCAAGCTATGGGGACAATAGATTTCTACATCAATTGACACTAAATCGGCTGATATCCATGACTAGTTCCCCACAGAGTTAAGATCCCACTAGTCTACCTCCTTATTGTGGAGAAGCTCTCTCTTTCTTGACATAGTATCCTTCACATCAAATATATTCTCTCATACCTGGCAAGCATGATTGCAACACCACTCCAAATGAGCAAGGCAAACCCAAGTCCAAAAATAGAAGATTTAGGAGCAGTTTACAAGGAAAATGCCAACTTATCTAGATTATAAGTATTGCAAGAATACAATGTAAATAAACTATAATAAGTTAAATGAGATATTGCAGTAGAGAGATCACCAAAAGGATATTATCAGAAACTGGTAGGAAGTGGATATAATTTCTTCGAAATCAGCGAATGATAATAAGAAATTAAAAAGAAAAATACACCAAAATATTTGTATTGTAAGATATATTAAAGAAAATAATAACATACGGTTGGATCTTCAATTGGAGAGGCAGATCCAGCTCTCTCAAATCCCTCCCAATCAAATCAGCCGATCCCTCAGAAACTAGCTTTGATGAACACTTGGATCTCCTCTCCAAAAAATTGTCATAATGATGTAACAACGAAAGTACAATACCTCCTTATAATCTACACAATTTCCCTTTCACTCTATCTCCCATATATAAGTAAAGATGGAAGAGAAAAATCGAAAAAAAAAGCCTTAAAAATTCTCCAAAAGCACGTCCTATAGCTAGTCAAAGTACTCATTGCTGAACCTTCAGGTGACATCAGAGGCTTCGATTGAGCGCCATCGAAACACAGACACTGGACGTCTGGCACAACAACGGTAGGATCAGTTTGGTTAATCCGCTGCACATTCTTGCTATAGTCATAAAGCATAAGGACTAAAGTTATTTCATACCAGATGTTAGGAACTCAAAGATCATTAAAAGCCTTCCATATTAAATGCATGATTATCACAGTGCACCACACAAATGACATCATAAGGAAAAAAAAAGGGAAATCACACTGTCAATCAGAAGGCACATATTCAGATCTGTAAAGAAAATAAAAATTTGACATTGGAAACATAGTAAAACAAAAAAAGCGCAAGAAAAAAAGTTAAATTTATTCCAATATTCGTCAAAAATATTGAAATACTTGAAAAGTAAAAATATATACATCCTCCAAACAGGCAGAGTAATAACTGCTCGCATAGGATTGTAAGTAATTAATGTATTGTTTAATATCTGCAATAATAGAAAATCCATGCAAAATATTGAATCTGTGGTTCAAGAAAACAAAACAATATAAATTATGAGTAGAAAAAAGAAGCCACAAAGCTTGCTTCTTTTTGGTAGTCTCAACCAGACTCCCAAGCCTAAGATTCAGTCTCGGCATGTGAATCCCGTTTAAAAACACCCCTAGAAAGTTGCACTGAAAGCTCATCAAAATTGATTTTTATAAAGCAGCTTACTTTAAAGAGACTCCGACAATTTGACAGCTGCAAGCAGTTGTATACTTATATACACTGCACTCATTGTAAAAGCATTCGGCAACAACAATGCTATTACATTGAAATGATTTGTTCTGATATACACTTTGAATGATATGTAACAGCGTCAAGTACAAATCTATCAACATAACAAATATTTTATAAAAGAAGACTATTATAATTCATCCTATTGCATATTATTGGGACTGTATTTCAAGACTAAGACTTTGTTTGGGACGGCTTTCTTACATTTTTTTTAAAGCTGCTTTCTAGTACAAAAGTTAAAATTTTTGTACTAAAAAATTGCTTTAAGAATCAGTAAAAAAGCCGTCCCAAACGAATCCTAAATTCCATCAAAACAACATTATTCATTGCCACATTGTTCAGACAACAACAACAACAACATCATCAAGTCTGTCCCACATGAATCATTTTTCTCCATTGTGTCATGTTAAAAGTCAAATTCTCGTTTAAATCTAATAAAGAAATATCATTTCTATTTTTTTCTAACCAAGTCTTTTTAGGTCCACCTCTGCCTTTCTTAACATAAGTCAAATCTAATACCTCTATTTTTCTAACCGGATCATCGGAAGTCTGCCATTGACCAAACCATCTAAGGAGACTCTCTCTAATCTTATCTTTCACTGGCACATTGTTCAGAAAAGTAAAAAAATGGTCCTAAAAACATGCATTTTAACTAATTTTTACACAACATCAATAGGGGGAAATAGCCACGTTAATCGCCCAGTATAGTAGGGTTTAACGATCGTTGAGATGTTTTAATTGAAAAATATTGCATGTATCAGAATATGTAGAACAAAGAAGCAGTGAACTGCATGGAATAGAAATAAGGTACCACGGCGCCAAATTCTTTACAATTTTCACCTTCTTCGCCTTTCCCTTTTGGTGACTTTCAAGTTGATCAAACTTCCTAGCATTCATTGCGGTCCATCATATAACGGTTCAAGCTTAACGCAGGTGTAGAAAGGGGACAAATGCGGGTAGAGGATCTTTGATTTTGTCTGAGTCTTTGAGAGGACAAATAATGGCCGTTGGAAGCTCGAGCATCCACGTCGGGAATCAAGGTTGGCGAAGCTAGGTTTAGGGTAGCGCCGGGGGGTGCGGTGATGTGTTCCAGGTTCCGTTTCGACCCTCGAATGTGAGAAGGTAGCAGATTTGGACACGACACGGCCCAACACGACATGGTCGATTTAATAGGGTGTCACTTCGTCAGATTGTAGTCCAGAGCAGTTTTTTTTCCATTAATGAATGAAAATGGTAATAAATAGATAAATAATAATAAGATTATTGTGCAAGGTAATTTCTTATTTAAGAGCTGTTTGATTTGCCAAAAAATGAAAGGAATGCAATGCAATGCTATCAAAAAAAATATCCTATTTAAAATATTTTGAAATTATTTGGATGAGTATAAAATAAATGTAGATGATTAATTTTTTTTATTTTGATTGAAGTAAAATAAATATAGTATAAAGTTTAAAAATAATAGTGATCGTCAGTCAACAGTGGCGAGGGTAGGGTGAGCAGAGCCGACTCGCGAGCCGGCTCGAACTCAACTAGTTTATGGGCTTGCGAGCCGAGCTTATCGAGCTCGCGAGTCGAGTTCGTTTAGTAAACG
>NW_021318618.1:5909113-5997693 GCF_001605985.2 Dendrobium catenatum | reverse complement strand
AGCTCGAGCTCGAGCTGTAACGCCGCTCGCGAGCTGCTCGAAAAAAATATTTATATTTTTAACATAATTTATTTCATTTATTAGAATTAAAATATTTAAAAAAATAACAATCACCTAATTTTTTTATGTAAACTGTTTAAATATTCATAATATATTTAAACTTTTATCTAATTTAAAAATCTCCGCTTAATTTAAAATTCCCGGCCTAATTTTTTCAAATATTTAAAATCATGCAAATTTAAAAATCGCGCCCATTCGGCGTACGAGCCGTCTCGAGCTCGTTTACAGTTAAGGACAGCTCCAAGTTTCAGCTCGGATATCGAGGCTCTGCTTTCCATGTAATGAGCCTATAAGCTGAAAATCGTCTAACGACGACTCTTAGATGAACTGGTATATATATATATATATATATATATATAATTTTAATGACTAATAATTATTTATACTTGAATGCATAATACATTTTAAAAATATCATCAACATCTTATATAATGACAATTATTCTTAAACAAAAATTAGGTAACACCTCTACAAAATGTGTCAGGGGTCCAAGGGGGCAGCAACCCCTGAAAGGGTTTGACATGAAACAAAATTTGGTTGTAAGAAAATTTTTTAATTTTCTTTACTATTTCTCTTTGTATTTAGTTTATCGTTTCCTAAAAATAACAGCACTATACAATGTATTTAATTATGTTGGGGGCAATTGCTTAAAGATTATAGTATTTAAAAACTTTTAGGGAGTTAATTGACTAAAATCTCTTATAATAACACCACTACTCAATGTGTATACTTTTGTTATAGGACAATTACCTAAAAATTATAGTATTGTAGTTTTTTTAGAAAGTCAATTGCTAGAAGTTTTTTATAATAAAGAATTAAAAAAAACTGAACGGGACAAATTACTCATTTTCTTCTTTTCTCCCTTTTTCGCTCTTTTCTATTTTAATCATTATCCCTAAACTCCTAGACTTCCACTTTTTATCTCCCATAAATAGGGAGAGAGGATTAAAATAAGTTTTTTCGATGAAGGCGATGCGATAATTTCTGATTTTTTTTTAGAAGTGGCAATATAAAAGAAATTGAATTACAACATGCATAGAAATGTGCACGATCGTCATCTACTTATTGATATTTTTAAAATTTTATTTTGTGCCACCATTAAAAATAACTTCTACCTTCTTTATTGGGGTGATGGGAGATGGTGGTTGGGGTATTATAGAGAAATATCAAGCTAAGCGCAGCACAATACAGTCACATTTAGGGGCGTCAAAATGGGTTGACTAGTCAAGTTCGAGTTTGACTTGAAATTGATCCTGCCTGTATACAATCAACTCAAATCTGACCTATTTAACAAATTCAAAAATACTAAACCGTACCAAACTCGACTAACTAGCAACCCGAATGGGTCAAATCAGGCCCCGTTAATCCGATTTGGTTAAATAAATTTGTTATGATTTGGTAACTATAAAATTGAGAATATTTAATTAAAAAAAAAAAGAGAATATATCCACAGGTAAAAATTGTATGAAAAAATATATTAAACATATTATTTTCAAGTAAAAAATGAATTCACGGGTTAATCTGAAACCGATCATTTTATAAATGGATCGGAAAATCCACCTCAAATCTGACTTATTTATTAAACAAGTCAATCCGAATCCGTATTTTTCATATTAGATTTGACTGAAAGGATTATTTATCCACACCTCTAATCACATTATATAAGGCCACAATCACAAGGTAAATTATTGTGTCATGTGTCCGGATTCGTCCGGACACCAATAAAAATGCCCAACGTCACTCAAAAATACCGGGGCCCAGTGCATCCGGATGAGGTGGCGTGTCCGGATTGGATGTCCGCATGTCAGGTGACCGGACGCAATAATTTAATAGCCCAACCACAACAACTTATTATTCTTGACAATTTTAGCCTCATAAATCATGATTTATTACCCAAAGTTCACATAATACATAAGTAGTACAAATTCATAATAAACTTCACATCTTGTATCAGATAATGTTGAAACTGTGTTGATTAATATCAACATAAAAGCATTTATACTACACCAACTTCGCTTGCCAACAAGTTCTGTGCTTCAGTCTCATACTGAAATCCTCCATGGCTCTTGGAGGTGTCTGCCGACCACGCAAAGATCCCGGCGAGCTTCCCCTCCTCCTTCAACTTCCGGCAAGCATCAAAGAAGCCATTCACCGGCGAAAGCCCAGTGCTACCATCGCTAATGAAGCTCGCCAGCACCACTCCGCCGGCGTACTTAGATCTCTGAGCATCGTAGTAATTCAAGAACTCTGAAACTGTCGTGTCTGAACTGTAGCCGTAGAATTGGTAGTTGACGTAGTCAATGGCGCTGCCGTAGTTAGCCCATAGAGTATCGTAATGTTCCTTCAGCTCGCTGTCGTCGTACGGCGCTATGGAGGCGAAGGATATCACATTGTTGGACTTTAGGGTTGTGATCAGTCGGCCGATGCAATCAGAAAATGTGGCAGAGTCAGCCTGAAAATCAGATCGGATATTGAACTTAAAGAAAGAGATGATTGGATCCAGTTAATTCAATAAAGATTATGCGGTTGAAATTCGTGATATAATAAATATTAAAATTATTTTAATATAATAATAGTTATGTAATAGGCAGAAGTATTTAAGAACTAATTTAGATCAAAATTTAATTCTCTCAAGCTAATTTGGTCAAAATTGAATTGTTCAGAGCCAGTTCAACTAACTAAACCATTCATTGAAGTTAGCTAAATAGACTTGCCTTTTACTCATGTGCATTGACCAGATTTAAGCTAAAAAAATTTAGTTTTGGATTGATTTGTTTAATGAACGGCTTAGAATTGAATAATGTATTACGGTTCGAGTGAACTTGTAATGCTAGTTTTGATCGAAAAAAAAAATTCATTTAATAATTATTTTCTTAAATTTTTTTGTTTGTTTGCATAATCTTCTTATTTTTTTATCAATTAATGTAAAATTTATAATTATTAATATATTTTTAATTAAAAAAGTTATTGGATCGGATTTGAATAATGAAGGGTAGATCTATCTTTTTGACACATTTATTAAGCTGATCTGGTTCGAGTTGACCGGACCCAGACCGTTGACCAATTTTGAAACCCATCATTGATGCTGTGATCTCATTAAATTTTGGCTTTTGTTTGGCGCATCTCTGTTATTAATTAGATCTAATGAAAAGGTGATGGGAAAATTAATTAAAAGGAAAAAAAAATTGTCAAATACGTTGGTGAGAACATGCCTGAAAGTTCTCATAGTCGATGTCGATGCCATCAAGATGGTATTCCTGGATGATACTCGTCAGTGAAGAAACAGCGTTGGATAACCATGAATCAGCCGAGCTCGGGCTGAAGTAAACAGTAGTGTCGCCGGCGACCGTAGCTCCGCCGAGGCTGACAGCTACTTTGACGTTGGGATGAGCTTCCTTTATGGCGGAGACATCCGCAGGGGAGAGATTGGCAGAGTCCCAAAACACACTGAAATCTCCGTTTGTCGGAGAAGGAGGAGATGTGTTGGTGGTGTAATCAATAGCGAAGGAGAGGATGAAGTGGAAGTCAACGCCGGAGTTTATGGGGACGTCGGAGAACTTGACGTCTTTGAACTGCGCTCCGATGTACTCGGAGAAGTGGTTGGAGTTTTGGGCTCCGGCGGGAGGAGAGAGGAGGAGGGACATGATGAGGATGGCTGGGAAGAAGAGAGGGGAGAGGGTAGTTGAGGAGATGGTCATGGTGATTTTGCTTTTGAATGAGAAAGCTCTGAGAATTCAATACATATATATTAAGCGGAGCTTTCAGGGTTGGGTGAAAGCAAGCAAGAGCTAAAGGTTGCTCATGCCCTTTAAATGAAATAAAATTATGTGATAATTTATGAAGTAAAATAATGTTAGGATAAATTTAATATTTATTGTATTTTATTAAGATTAGTGTAAATTTTTGATATTATATATAATACTAATATTGAAGTAATTAAATCTAACGGACAATAAAAAAATCCTAACACAATTTAGTAATTTACTTGAGAATTTTCTTATAGAACTTTCCCTTTAATTATATTTAAAAACTATATATATTTACATATACATAATTGGAAAACTTTTAGTTAAATTATGTTGAAGATTTCTCAAAATTGCATTGATCTAAAAACTTTAAAGTCCATTCTAACCATTTTTTAATTAGGATGTCCTAATATAAAATTTTTCGGTTCCTAACGTATAAATATTTAATGAGACTATAAAAGAAATAATAAATCAATAATAAAGTTTGATTAAAATAGAAGATATTTTACATTTATTTTATATCATAAGAGAATGATTTATTTTTTTGCTTTTTATAAAATTACATTAATTTGTATTTTAATCAAATATTCTCTGTTTTAATATTTATCATTTACTGCTAATATAAATTTATATCACCAACTCCAAATGAAATATTTTTCTGTTATTTATGGATAAGTTTTATAAAAAATATCACAAATATACGTATTTTTTTCCTTTCAATTATTGATATCTATGATCATAAAAGTGCTAAGTCACTACCAATAAATCAAGTTTTTACGGCACATTTTATAACATATTGCAGGGGTTTAAAAACCTACTAATTTATTAACGTCGGTTTAAGAACCTTTGCAAATATGTTGTATTTACGTTCGCTGGAAAGACTTTAGCAGCGATTTCACGACTGCTGCTATAGGAAGGCTTTAGCAGTGCTTTTAGCAAGGGTTAAAACCACTATTAAAGGATGACACATATTAAAAAAATGGATTATACCAAAAAACCAAATTTTTTTATCAAATTGAAAATATCAATAAAATACTATATAAAGATAAATTGAGTGAATATTAACAACACATAAATCGGCAATTAATCGAGGTCAAACCTTGCAAATCTAACAAGCAATCCATAGCTCTATAAACTAATATCAACTTGAGAAAGCATAATCAAATTGAGGCACAAAAAACTCAACAAGCTAAGCATTTATCATAGATATTTGACATCCACAACAACAGAAGCATGCGTAACAACCACATCCATTACAAATGTAAATCTACGACAGTAAAAATAAAAAATGCTTGACTTTTTTTTAATTGATATTATATAAAATAATTTTAATATAATTAAATAGTACAAAAATTTTACTTGGTATTGACACCAATTTATATTGAACATTACAAAGCCCTTTTTGAAGAGAGATTATTACAGGCAGAGTTCGAACGTAACTTTTAGTTCATATTTCAATCACATAAAGACACTTATATTTTCTCTCTCTTGTATATACGTACATATCTTGTGTACAATAGAGACAAAAATTCGCGTCCAAACGGCGCCCACACTCCATGCCTACAAAATTTTCCTTCTTGAGACTTAGACTTGGATTTTTTACAAATAGAAGGTTGGCTGAGAAAAAAGATAAGCTCATGTGGTAAGTTTGGCCCTATTGACTTGACTTTCATTAAAGACTTGGTAAGGAAGAAAAGCAACTATATTAAAATTATAGCGATTGAGTACTCTGCCAGCATTAGAATTCGAACCTTTTTTATGATGCATTTATATGGAAGACTGAAATAAATAAATTATTTTTGTCTGTATGAATATAAATTTTGGTATATTATTTATTAAAAGTTTTTTAAATTAAATATAAAATCATCTTAATTGTATTTTTAATAATTATATAATTGAACTGAATGCCTCGATGAGAAGAGCATAATGACGTCAAAATTATTTCAATCTGGCTATAAATAAGCACAAATCAAGTGCTTGAAATATAATTGAATATTTTGTAATATTAATTGAATTGTCAAATTGTTTATGAATCTTATGTGTTTTTGTGATACCTTTAAGGCAATTCAATACAAGAAGAATTGTATATGGTCAAGGGAATTAAACTAAATTTTTTATGGAGTAACTTGAGATTTTGACTAAAATTATTAAAATGATACTCCAATAAAACTATAAATAGTCCATGTTCTCTATATGAATATGAATTTAAAAAGAGCTAAAAGATCGAAATAATTCTGCAGTTATGTTTAACACTAGACTCTTAAGAATCACCAATTGCAAACATCATCACCCAACCTCTGTTGCTCGAAGATCATTATTCAATCGTCATCACATGACCACAATTGCTCAGTTACCATTAATGTCATCCACTGTCATTCAAACTCATCTCCCAACTTATATAGCTCGTCCACTGTCACCAACGAGGCGTCACTAGACCACTATTACTTGGCTACTGTCACTAGACCATCATCACCACCCTTCACTATTTATCTAATATTCTCCACTTCAACAATCTAAGGCTATTAGTAGGTTTTTTTCCACAACCAACTTGATTGAGATTATATCACCCTTATTCCTTCTCCTTATCTAGAAATTAACAATGATGTGTATTGTTATCTAGGGGTATCAATTTTTGACACGACCCGAACCCGACCCTGAAAAATCCTGGTTATGGTCAACTCGGACCCGCAATGGGTCGGGTTCGGGTTGACCCATCAACCCGAAATTGACATGAAAACTCCTATTTGACCCGGAAACCTGAGATTGACCCGTTTTTTACCCGATTTTGACCCGAAAAATTGAAGATTGACCCGATTTTGACCCGAAAACTAGCAATTTTAGGTCAACTTCGGATCATTCGTGTCGGATCGGGTTGACCCGGACTCAAATCGGGTCGGGTTCGGGTCCGGAAACCTGACCCGTTTTTAAAACGGGTCGTGTTCGGGTTGACCCGAACAGTGTCGGGTCAGTTTCGGGTTCGACTCGAACCCGACCCGTTGACCCAAATTGACACCCCTATTGTTATCCAAATGGTTGCTATCTTCTCATATGGTTGGTGCTATCTTTGCCTTTTCATATAGGTTGTTGATAACTTGTTAGGTTTGGTATCAAACAATTGTTTATCATGCTCGTTAAAAGCCTATAGTTATTATGAATTTAATGGATGTTGCATTAACTTTTTCTTGTTTTTGAGAACATTACTCTGGCTAACATTAATAACTTACCTCTCAATAGTCAAGATCACCCTATAATATTTATTGATCTGAACATTATTTGCAATTATTTGATCAACTTGTTATAGCTATCATGACCTTTATTAGTTCATTATTTACCAAACATACACATAAAATAAAGTTAAAAATTAGGATGCATGGTTCAATATTTACTCTAAATTAAATGCAATCCTTGTCTTGTATATCGATCTTTAATTGTAAATAAAACATTTTAAAATACTCAAATTTAAACAAAAAAAAAAAATTGTAAACTTAATCTATTTCATGTTTAAAGGATTTATGCAAATCTTTATATATCATAATGAGTGTACTATAAATTTATTTTGATTAAAAGTTATAGTTATTTGGAAGTTCTATCCCCAACTAGATTAGTTAATGATGCATCTTCACCCCTTACCCTGCATTCTGGAAGTTATTTATGATAGATTTCTGTGTTAGTATCCAAAATTATTGTTGATTTCTTATTTGTTTGATGATCTCTATACCTTTTCGTGGCCTTCTTCTATATGTAATTGTTAGGATTTAATGGATACACAAAAATCAATTCAATCGTCTCCGAACGACATGTCAAATCATCGAGAAGAATTTTCGGAAGCGTACATGAATCCATTGAAATGCAGAATTAAGGTTTTCGATCTTCCACGTTTAGAGCGGCGTTCTCCAAGAGAGCGATAGACCCCTTCTTTTCACTCAAGATGGGAAATCAGGGAAATGAGAACTTAACCGCTTAAACTGAGGACCATGACCCTTATATACTTTAAGTGTAAATATTTTATTTCAGCCCATCATAAAAATAAAATAAATATCCGGTCTCTGCACAAATTAATTCCATACAAAATTAATTGAGATGCCACATAAGCCAAATAATAATTTAATACTCAAATAGATCACAAATTTAATTGGCTTAATTTTAGATAGCGTCTAATGTATAATTCTTTATTTATATGTATAAAATATATTGGCCCACATATAGAAATTTCCTAACAGTAATTGCATACAATATGATGATAACCTTTCTGACTAGGGTTCATCATACCACTAACAGCTTTGCCCATTATGAGTCTAAATTCATGATTCAGTTAATGAAATTTATAATAAAATTCTCTTCTTATAACATTATGGCATGTCAAGTTGTGTATTACACTAATAACTTAACATACCTCTCAACATGCTATATCATGTTATAATGTTTTACTTAGTTTGCCCTACACTGTTTATTAGAATGAGTATTATTTACATTTATGTAATCTATATTAGGCGAGCATGGAGTGGGGGTATCTTGATCGAGCCCTCAATGATGGGTAAACTTGATGAGTCTATGATCGTGAATGTCCTGGTTGAGTGGTGATGAGTATCTCATGAAAATTGTTAAGAGCTAGGGTGTAGGGAAAAACATATATAGTTGATGGAGCTTGGACTTTGGGCTTTATAAATGTGTCTCGTGTAATTTAGATAACGATATTCACGGAAGATGAATGATCGTTAATTGGGAAGAGCAATAGGAAAGTCTAGTCCTCATCAAGCTAGCATGCACCTCCTCGAGTGGAGGCTTGTTGAGGTGGAATCTGTAGTTGAAGTTGCTTCGAATTTGTGCATCTATGATCTAATTTCTTGGGGGGGGGCGAGCACTTGTAATGCGAGCTCCCCAATGCAAGAAATACCTGCTAGTCCCTAGCCTTGCTCCGGGACATGCTCCTCAAGGCGAGGTTCACTGTGGGCAAACATGTCTCTAAACCAGGCTCCATGGGGGAAATTCTATTTTGTGCATAAGAGTTAATTATATGGATTTATGTAGGTATACATTAATCTCACCTGGATGTCATCGATGGCATAAGTGGCATTACATTTGAACCCTAGTCAATAAAGAAGATGAGAGGAGGACACATCAGGGTAAGTCATCATTAATGGAATGTTTAAGTGCAACTTAAAAAAATAATATTTTTAATATTACTTCAGGAATTGAGTGGTATGAGAGTAAATATATATTAAAAAAATTATAAATAAGAAGATTTTGAGTGCTATTTATTTTAAGTTTTTTTTTTTTTTAATTGAGCCCAAATTATAGGTTAAAAATTAATGAAGTTAGCGCGTATGGAAAAAATTTTGGAAAAAAAAAAGTAAGTGTGTTTGGAACTATATTCCTTAGTAGAGAGAGCGAGAACCTCAACAATGGGAGAAATTATTCTGTGTGGTGATCGGACATAGAACGTCGTATGGAGACCAACCAGAATACATCATGTCACCAGTACCAAGTTGCGGTACCAAACAAGAGGTGATGTGGCGCATTCTAATTGATATCCGGAACGACGCATACTCACAGAATAATTAATCCAACAACAGACCAAGCTACGACCACAGAACTTCAGACTTCAAAGAAGTGGTCACATATATTTTCCACATGAACAACTTCTAGAGGTTGCGATTTTTATGTAATGATATTGAGGTCTAAAATAATAATACAACCTAATTGATCGACACAATCAGATTCTACATAAAACTAAAACTGTTGTGACTTCCGTGAACGTGTGCAAGAAGATGACTGCACGTCGAGCGAATATGATATTTAAATTTTATTTTTATTAATCATTTAAAATGTATTTGTTATTTAAATTTCATCAAATCATGACATATTACACAAAGTTCATATCAAAGAAAAACATCGCATAAATATTCAGTAATATATAAAGAAAACTCATATAACTCCTGAGCAAATTCTAAAAGAAGCTTGACCCTCGCTCACTGCTTTGTATACAAGCTAGCTCGCCAACAAGTTCTGCGCCTCAGTCTCATACTGAAATCCATTGCTCTTGGAGCTGTCCGCTGTCCACGCAAATATCCCAGCGAGCTTGCCCTCCCCCTTCAACGTCTGGCAAGCATCAAAGAAGCCATTCGCCGGTGAAAGCCCGCCACTTCCATCGGTGGTGAAGCTCGCCAGCACCTGCCCGCCGGCGTAGTTAGACCTTTGAGCGTCGTAGTAACTCAAGAATTGTGACTCAGTAGTGGCTGAGCTGTAGGCGTAGAATTGGAAATTGACGAAGTCAATGACATTGCTGTAGCTTGCCCACAAAGCCTGGTAATGTCCCTGCACGTCGCTGTTGTCGAAAGGTGCTATGGAGGCGAAGGATATCACATTGTTGGTCTTTAACGTTGAGATCAGTCGACCGATGCAATCGGCAAATGTGGCGGAGTCAGCCTGCAACAAATGGGAAAATTTTTAAACTAGGAATTATTAAAAATTTAATAATTTAATTAAGTATTGAAAAAAATATATTTAAAAGTAGACAAAATTGCCCTTCAAACGGGCGACTTAGGCTGACTCAGACTTGATGAGTCATGTGCCAGTTGCTTACTATTGTAAGTTGCTCGTTAAAAGGGCGACTTGTTATAGTAAATTTTGAAAAATAATTTAAAATTAAAATTAATGAAAATATATATTAAATAAATATACTTGAAAAATAATTATAAATAAAAAATAGAGACAACAAAAATATAGAGTTATGATATTTACTTTCGAAGCTTGTGTTTAAGGAGAAACTTTGAATCATTATTTTTTTTTTTATGTCGCTTTAATTTTCGGTATAACGCCTATCCATTAAAAATACCAATTAAATTTTGAATAATGTCAAAAAAAATAAAAATATTCATTTTTATCAAATTTTGATGTATATATATTTTTAAACTATTAACCTCTATTAAAATATAGAAATTATAGTTTACATTAACATTATATTTTTTTTTTTGTTTTTTCTTCTATTTTTTTATTTTCAATTATTTTTTAAGTATATTTATTTAATATATTTTTCACTTAATTTATTTTTAAATTATTTTTCAAAATGTACTCGTATCATTTTTTTTAAATAAGTCGTTTGTTAGTTTGTTGATTAAGACATGACTCAGCAAGTCTGAGTCAGCATAAGTCGCCCATATTTTGTCTATTCTTAAATTTATTTATTTTTCATACTTAATTACATTTTTAAAATTTTAATAATACCTAGTTTAAAATTTTGTCCTTAGAAAAGAGGATGAGAATTTCATCAAAAAATCGAGTGAAAATCATAAATTTGAATGAATTTATATATATTCTCAGAAATCTTATTAATTAATAAAAGTAGCAGAGCTTGCTTGCCTGAAAGTTCTCATAGTCGATGTCGATGCCATCAAGGTTGTATTGCTGGATGATGCTTGTTAGTGATGAAACAGCGTTGGAGACCCACGAGTCAGCTGAGCTCGGGCTGAAGTAGACGGTATCGCCGGAGACTGTAGCGCCGCCGATGCTGACAGCCACTTTGACGTTAGGATGAGCCTGTTTTATAGCAGAGACGTCCGCAGGGGAGAGATTGCCAGAGTCCCAATACACATTGAAATCTCCGTTTGTGGGAGAAGGAGGAGATGTGGTGGTGGTGTAGTCAATGGCGAAGGAGAGGATGAAGTGGAAGTCAACGCCGGAGTTTATGGGTACGTCGGAGAACTTAACGCCTGTGAACAGCGCTCCGATGTATTCGGAGTAGTGGTTGGAGTTTTGGGCTCCGGCGAGAGGAGAGAGGAGGAGGGAGATGATGAGGATGGTTGGGAGGAGGAGGAGAGGTGGGAGAGGAACGGAGGAAGAATTCATGGTGGATACGTCTACGTGTTTGAACTTTGAATCACAAAGCTCTGATCGTATTGAATGTGTAGATATAGTGGAGCTGTGGAGGTCTGTTGGGAAAACAAAATTTTGTGAGGAACTTCTAAAATATATTTTTTTATTCAAATTTTAAGAGAAAATAATAAATAAATAACGCGTGCAGATAAAAATTTAATTCTGTTAAGGCAATGAGACAGAGTCATATCTAAATCAAAGTATAATTTGGCCGAAAAACATTTCAAAAGAATATATATATATATATATATTATTAAATATATTATATAATGGGTGAGTTTTTTTACATTAATATAAAAATTAACTAAAAATTTGCTTTAATAATAAAGCTCAAATGAATTTTCAGATTTCGTTTGGAACTGTTTTTCTTAATTACTATTCTTAAAGCAATTTTTAATATAAAAATTAAAAACTGCTTTAAGAAGCAGTAGAAAGTCATCTCAAATGAAACTTTAATTAGTATGATTAATATCAAAATCATCTTATTTACAATATAAGATTTATTATGAATGATTGGTAATATTTTGTAAAAAATAATTGTGAAACTATTATGGTAAAAAGTAACTAAATGAAAGTTATTATGAATAATAAATTCTTAAAAATTGAAAATTTTACTTAAGAACATTTTAATTGTAAAAAATAATTTATCATCATAAAAATTTCTAAAAAATAGTTCTCATATGAATATGTTATAGTGAATACAAAATAATAATCTGATTCATAATTATAAAAAAATACTTAATTACTGAACTAAAAATAATTTATAATAAAAATTCTAGATTAAATTTTAAAACATTTTAATATAATATTTTTATAGGTACTGAGATAAAACATTTGGAGCAAAATTTTCTCATCAATTGCGTTAGAAGAAAAAAAATGATATCGTCATGCATTTATGATTTTATGCGTTGACGCAGAGAAGGAGGAACCTGTGAGGGGGTTGTAGAATTTTAGAAAATTCAAAGGGCAGTCGCGTCATTTTCACAAGAAGATGCTTCTGAGGATGGCTGGAAAGCGGGGGCACGACGGCACGTGCCAAATTAGTTAAGCAAGCCAAAGTTGAATGGGAGGAAAACGATTTAAGATAGTTAAGACTTAATTTGATTTATGTCTCAAAATATCTGAAAAAAATATATCAAAAGTTTACTGAGCTTGAACAAAGGAGCTACTTGAGCATTCCGCTTTTCAAATATATTTGAAATCCTAAATTCAGAACATATTAGACTTACTCAATATTATATATATAAATTATATAGGGGTGTCAATATTTGACACGACCACGAAAAATCCAACCCGAACCCAACCAGTGAATTTTCGGTTGACCGACCAGTTTCTAAAACGAAGGAAACGGGTCGGGTTTCGAGTTCCCGGATAACGTTTGAAAAAAACGAGTAGGGTTCGATTTACCTGACGGGTTAACGAGTCAACCCGAAACCTGTTTGAACTGCCTGCCGCGCGGATCTGCCCGCCCCCTGCCAGCACGCCCGCGTAGGCTGCTCTCTTGCTCGGCGGCTGCCCGCCTGGTGCTCGCGTGGTTCTCCCGCCGGCGGCGGCTCCCTCGGCCCGGCTGCCCGGCGACTCCGCCTGCGCGGGACACCGCACTGCCGCCGCGCGACCCCCACCCGCCCTGCGCTTGTCACCCCGCACGACTACAGCTTTCCCAGGGCGGGTCGTGTCAACCCGGTAACCCGCCGGGTCGGATCCGGATTCGCATTTCCAACCCGTTTACCTAACCGCCATGTATATATATCATACATCACATGACATATAAAAAATAAAATAAATAAAAACATGACACTAAGCTTGAATGAGTCCATATCATAATTAGAAATAATTTTTCCCACTTGGCTTTTAGCTTCATTTTTCATTACACCATGTGAAGGCCTTCTAAGAGCTTTGAATGAGTCCTTCCTCAAAGTATTACCCAATTCCTTCACCTTCACTATGAATATATAGTTATTTGCCTCATGCGCACAATCTTAAACATTACACCGATGCTTTCAAGAATTCTTAAAGTCTTTTTTTTTTTTTTTTTTTTTTTTTTTTTTTTTTTTTTGTGACGGGGAAGTACTGTTCTTAGGCTAGTGAAAACCCCGATCGACCTAGTATGCAACCATACCAATTTACACGAGTCAACACTTAAGACTTTCACTGTTTGTCAAGGGATTCGAACCAGAGACCTGAGCCAGCCGGCTCTTCACCACCAAGACAAACAGCGATGGGTCTTAAAGTCTTTCAATGCCTTGAATTGGGGGTGCAGCTTCAGCTTTTGACCCTACCTCAGATGGCGCGCCATTCTTTTCTCTACTTCAAGCATTTTTGGAGTCCTTTGTCCTTTCATGAATCTTCACTCAGGCTTGCACTAGCTCGTCACAAGAACAATCAATCTCCCATAGCTATAAATTAATAAATTATAGTAACCATGTTCTCCAACTATTCATGACACTTGATCAATTAATCTTTTAGCGATATCACCTGTAACAACTTGAAAATGTTGAAACTATTATTAAAAAAAAAATGAAAATTTGAGATTCTTGATATAGTGTTGTGGCACTAAGTAGCGGGGTGCCCCGGCGTTGTGTTCTCTTGAATTTTAAAAATTAATAAAACACGGTGGCATTGTTGACAGTGCTATGGCGTAGTGCTGTGTTGCATGCAATGCTGTGATGCTGGATCACTTGGGCAATACGGCGTCGTCGGGCTCTAAAATAACATTTTATATATTTTTTTCTCTCCACTCAACCATCTCTCCCCTCACTTCAGCTGGCTTATCATTGAAGGGAAAAAGAGGAGAAGAGAAGGAGGAGAGAGAAACAAAGCTTTTGACTGTCAATTTGTTACGTTACTTTTACAAAATTTCTTCAGATCATTATATCTGATTTCTAACATACTCCTATTTCAAAATTTTTTATTTTTACTTTTGATTTCTCCCAAATTAATTTTTATTGCATATTTCTGATTGTAGGAAGTTGCTACAATATAACTTTTTATATGTTGTAGTATAATTTATTCTATTCATTTTGACTGGCTGGTTTTATATTTTCATCAAAGAAATGTGATGTTATTACTTTTTATATGAATCATATAGGAATAGTGATTTGGGCATTTTGTTATGATTATACTATTAATGCAAGCATTGTTAATGAATACCGACATGTGAATAAGTAATAGCTGATCATTATTATTTTTATAAATTATTCATGTAAGAACAAGAAAGGTTGGTTTATTATTGAGGTTGGCTAGAGATTGTTTTATAACTATACAAAATGGTGGGCCAATGAGTTTCCCTTTAAATATTATAATTTATGTTGTTATCCTCTACCGATTTATGTGATTTGCTAATTAGGTGCGTAAGTAGTAAGTATTATGCCGACGAACAAGAGTGACAACTCTGATACTGAGAGCCAACTATTACTAGTTCAATGTTATTGAGTCATTGTTATTGGATTATTTACTAGAAAAACACCACGCAAGCTAGAATTCATAACTTGTTTAATATGATTGATTGAGTATGCATATTAGATACTGATATTTACTGCTACTGATTCATTGTACTGATTTATTGTTAATGAGCACGTGATTTAGATACTGATTTGATACCAATTCAAAATAATTGAGCATTATTTTTTTTCTTGCACGATTCCTTGATAATATTACAATGACATAGATTTCTGATAGTTTTTATGGATACTTTTGCTTTGTTGATTTATACAATTTTCTAACTGTTTGGATAATTTTGCTATGTTGGTTTAAGAAAATGATGCTTGCAGCCAAACTATTTCGGCATCCGAACTGTACTATTTTAGATTTATGATCATATTAATTATTCCAATAAAGAACTAAATGAATTCATGCATATTATTATTTTTTTCGTGCTTTTAGTTTAGAAGTAGAGTTTTAGTGATATACTAGGCTTCATAAGCTTGATTTCAGGCCAGGGAAAAGATTCAGGAGTGTAAAGCAATCATATGCATGATTATTCAAGTTTTACAAATAATTTATCTTTTAATTATTCTTTTGAGCTCAAGAATGAGCAGACATTATATTATATTTGTATGACTCTTGACTTTTGTATATAATTTATGAATAATTAATACATGTATATTATTATTTTGAGCAATATATTTACTTATGCTGGTATTTATATTAAAAAAAATTAGATAATTCTGATTATTGCTATAAAAAGATAAAAAAATATAATTTTTTTTAACTTAGATTATGGGACATGACATCGCCTCCTAACCATCAATCTCCCATACATCAATATAAAAATTTAAATAGAGCACTTTGAACTTTCAGTACTTCAAATTCGGAAGTTCTATCTCGCCGAACATTTGACTTCTTACAAAGCTCCATTAAAGTAAAATTGGTCATAGATGAGATGCTATCATTAATTGTTCGATAAAGGAAGCTATAAAATAACTCATTATATCGTTCAAAATTAAGAAGACAAATCCCCAAGATATAAGAATAGAAAGATTCATTAATGATATCCAGTACGTCTTGAACCTAATTCCTTTGACCCTCCAATAAAAAATCTGCTTGCAATTATGTAGCCTAGGAATTCCTGAAGAACATGTCAGGCATATCAAGCTGTGGTTCATTAGTTGACGGAATATTTTCGTCCCATGCAAGTCGTATTTTTTTTTTTTTATATGACGAGGAAGCGTTCCCTGCCACATCCGACTTCATCGAGTTTGTTTGACGGTCCATAAACCCTGGCCGACCTAATGGGCCACCCAGGCCACAAACCATAGTCGGCGCTTTGGAGCACCCACTTAAGGGCTGATTGCCGCTCGAGGGAATCGAACTCGGGATGGGGGGTGCCCAACCGAGCACTCCCACCAACCAAGCTAAGCATTGGTGGGTCATGCAACTCATCTTGATCTCTTGGTTTTGAGTTTTCACTTTCAATCAAGAAGTATTGGATTTGAGTCTCGCGTATATAATATGTATGTGAGTTTATCTTAATTGACTTAAATATCCCTAAAAAATAATATTTTCATCCCGTGTGATCAACATTCGATGTCCTTAACTGTCGACAAAAAAAAAACCAGTCATGTCAAATTTTCTTTCTAAATCATTAGGAAATTTTCTTAAGATATTTTTGTAGTATATATAAAAAAAAATGTAGTACAAATGAAAAAAATTGAGAAGTTCTGATGAAACCACAAGTCAATAACTTTTCATCGGGCTTAGCTTGGTTAGTGGGCGAGCATGATTGTGAACCCCTAACTCATGTACAAATCCCCTCTAAAGCAACCCGGGGAGTAGCAAAGCGTGGGCTGGAAAAATGTTCAGATCATTCAACCGGTTTTAATTTCCAGAAGCTGGAAAAGTACCCAGCCAATGACATTTGCCAACCACATGTAGGTTTCAAACGATGATCCAAAGAAAGTGAAAGGAAGAAGAAGCTTACTCTGATATTGATAGGTGCATTTCCCTTTCATCTTCAAATTCATGATAGGCGCATCTGGCCCCGTTCTCTACCAGTCTATCTTCTGTTTTGCTTCTTTGCTAACAGGTTACAGGGATAAGCGTTCTGTTTCAAATTTGCTTTTAGTTGCACAGTTCAATCTTTATTTTGCTGGTAGCTTTATCTTTTAAAGAATATGTACTAATCCTAGAATTTATTTAATTGAGCTTCGACTGCTAGTATTTTCCCAAAAAAAAATTTGAAGGCAAATTCACACCCTCATCGCATGCACGAGATTTGAACTCAAAACCTCTTGGTTGAAAAAAAGACAAAAATGGCCCCTTAACTCGTTAGGTAAGACCAAATGATCTCCAACTATGTTAAGGTACCATTTTGGTCCATCTACTCTTAAAAAAAATCCAAAATAATAGTGCTTTAGATGCTAATAAGAAATTATGACATGACGAAATAAAATTGCTCAATTAATTATTTAATATTTTTATCCCTGCCTATGGATGTCGACTTCATGGACAGGTCTCCTTGGTGCTGCTAAGTTCGACTTTACTAGAGATCGATTGTTGGGGGCTGTTTGGATGCAAGATTTAACAAGATTTATGACGATTATAGAATTTGGCAGAAAAAGCACACGAAAGGGTGAAGATAGTTATCTTCACAGCGAGCGAGCACCCTTGGTTGCCTCCGATTAAAGTGTCGCGACTTCTGATCCGACAGGAAGGAAATGTCGTTGGAGGAGTGAAGTTGAACAGCAAAAAAAAAAATAACAGAAGAAGTGAAGAACAACCGACTGCTGGGGTTCAATGTTGTTGGAGTTCAACGCTAGGGTTTCACTGGAGTTCGACGTTGCCAAAGGAGGCGAAGACTGGTCGGCTGCTAGGTTTCAACTTTATCGGCAATTCGACGTTGGGATTCTACGCTCACCTCATTCAATTTGATATGGGGTTTGGACGCTGCAAGGAGTTTTGCAATAGGTAAAATTCTCCCTATTTTGATTTCGGCTCTCGAAATTTACTGTGATTTAGACCACAAATTTATAGTATTCCGTATATACCCTCCTGTTATCGATATATCCATTACTTTTTTCACCGTAAAAAAATTTACAGTGTGACTTTTTTTTATAAAAAAAATAGTTGAGAGACCAAAATAATCCCTTAATATAATTGAGGACCATTTTGGAACAATCTAAAGAGTTAAATAACCATTTTGGTCCTTTTCTCCCTCTTTATTGGTAACTAAAGTTCCCAACCAAAAAATCAAGATGAGCTGCATAATCTAAACCCTAAAAATAAAAAGTCTTGCAGAGTTTTCTTCTTCAATGCCGGCACAGCATGTGGAAAATACCATAAAAAAACTAAGAATTAAGAGGCTTTTATTGCATATTCAAAACAAACAAAAAAAAAAATTTAGCTTCTCAAATTTTAAAAGAATCTCTTGAATTTTCTCGTCCAAAACCTTTTCTCTTTTCGCTTAAAATCGAAATTTCCTAACGTTTCAGATTTTTTTTTTTTTTTGAACAAAAACACGGATTGCCAGACAGTATACCTTACATCATTTTAAGGGTTCTGGAATCCAAGATTTTTTTTGGACGATACGATCTATTTTCCACATTCTCGACCTTCAGCAAGACTCTAAAATCAAATTGAGTAAGAAAAAAGGGATTTGTTTTCGAATATTTTGCTTAGGAAGTGCAGCAACGACTTTTGGAAGTCTATCTACAAGGGAAATTCTAACCTAATGAAGGAAAATGACAATTCACAACCGAAAAAGAGGGTTCAAGTCGTCGTCCTACAGGAAATGTGGTTTGGTCTAAATATTTTTATCATTTGAGGACTAAAAAGAGCAGGCTACTTACTAATTTTGAACAAAAATGCACATGCAGCGCCCAATTTGAGCTAAACAAGTTATTAAATCAGTTTGAGGATCAAAGGAACTTCATTTTTTTGCAAACTAGTTGAGATGACAAACTCAATGCAACAATTCCAACAAAACAAAAAAGGGGGATTCATAGCTCGACCAAGCCATGAATAATATTGAACCAGATTAGTCCGAGCAAATAGGGGGAATGACCGACCACCATTCTTTTGTGCAGAGGAAGTGAAGAACAAATGAACAAGAACAAATCTCCATCACTGTCGATCTGATCAATCGGATGGCCAATTGACTTCCACATGGTACTCCTCAAACGATCTGATCAATGATCAATCGTTTGTCCGTCACCCGTCGTAGGGGTATCAATTTCAGGTCACGAGTCGGATTCGGGTCGAACCCGAAACTAACCCAGCATTATTAGGGTCAACCCAAACCCAACAAGTTTTTGCAAACGGGTTGATTTTTTGGGCCCGAGCCCGACCCGCTTTGGGTCCGGGTCAACCCGACACAACCTAAATGACCTGGGGCTGTGAAAAAATTGTAATTTTCAGGTCAAAAAACAGGTCAATCTCCGCTTTTTGGGTCAAAATGTGATGCTCCATAATCTAAATTTGAAGAATTATTCATATAAATCAATTTGAGACTTTAAAAATTATAAAAAAAAAATATTCATAAAATAAATCATTTTATTTAGAAAATATCAATGAAATCGGTTTGCAAAATGGACACCTGAGGGTCCCGAAATCCTCACTTGTACCAACATATACCAATTTCTTAAGGATTTTCACCGGTATCCAAAAATTATGAAAAAATTCGTGCAAGTAAAACACTACAATCAAAATACTATGGAGAAGACGGTTTATGGTTTGGAGTTATAATGACTCTAGAAAAAAAAATTGACAAAGCCAAAATACGAGATATTACAATCTACCAACCTTAAGAAATTGTCGTCCCCAACATTTACCTTAAGGATTCGGGCATAGAGTAAAGATAAATCAAATCAGTTCAATCAAAACTCAAATCAAATCAAAACTCATCAAAAATCATACAATCATACAGTTTATTCTACCAAATGTCGTTCAATTATGCATGCAAACTAATGCACCTGAAACTATCCATTATACCCAACTCTCAATCAAATCATATAGCTCTGGTAAAATCAATTCTTCCAACAATTGTGCTATGATACCAATTGTGATGCCCCAGAATCTAAATTGGAAGAATTATTCATATAAATCAATTTGAGACTTTAAAAATTATAGAAAAATATCCATAAAATAAATCATTTTATTTAGAAAATATCGGTGAAATGGGTTTGCAAAATGGACACCTGACGATCACGAAATCCTCACTTGTACCGACATATACAAATTTCTTAAGGATTTTCAACAATGTCCAAAAAAATTACAAAAAAATCGTGCAAGTAAAACACTACAATCAAAATATTATGACGAAGACGGTTTATGATTTGGAGTTATAATTGTAGAGTTTTCTTCTTCAATGCCGGCACAGCATGAGGAAAATACCATAAACAAACTAAGAATTAAGAGGCTTTTAATGCATATTCAAAACAAAAGAAGAATAGCTTCTCAAATTTTAAAAGAATCTCGTCCAAAACCTTTTTTTCTTTCGCTTCAGATTTTTTTTTTTTTTTTTTTTTTTTTTTTCATCTTCATCTTTTTTTTTTTTTTTTTTTTTGAAAAAAACACGGATTGCCAGACAGTTTATACTTTGCATCATTTTAAGGGTTTTGGGATCCAATTCTTTTTTTTTTAGAAAAATGATCTATTTTCCTCATTTTCGAGCTTCAGCAAGACTCTAAAATCAAATTGACTAAGAAAAAAGGGATTTTTATTCGAGTATTTGGCTTAGAAAGTGCAGCAACGACTTCTGGAAGTCTACCTACACGGGAAATTCTGACCCAATGAAGGAAAATCATAATTCACAACCGAAAGAGAAGGTTCAAGTCGTCATCCTACAGGAAATGTGAATCGGTCTCAATATTTTTATCATTTGAAGTCTAAATAGAATTGAATCGCACCAGAGGAAATGAGGCATTTCCTTGAGACTCAAATATAATGTCAAAAACTTTATGCCATAATGTGATTTTTATAGTCTTTTTATTAGCAAGCTATTTATGGTGTTGCATTGATATCGAATGGATAAATATTTTTATACCAAGATTGCCACCTAACATCAATATTTATCGACGACCACAACAACAACATCAAGCATTTATTCCACCATATGGGTCAGCTACATAAATTATTTTTCTCCATTGTGTCGTATTAACAGACAAATTCTCATTTAAATCTAATAAATAAAGGTCATTTCTAATATTTTTTAACCAAGTCTTTTTAGGACTACCTCTATCTTTCTTAACATAAGTCGAATCTAATACATGTACTTTCCTAATTGGGTCATCGGGAGGCTGCCATTTTACGTGACCAAATCATCTACGGCGACTATCTCTAATCTTATCTTCCACTAGAGCTACTCCAACCTTTTTACGTATATGATCATTTTGTATCCTACCTTTAAGAGTAAAGCCACTCATCCACCTAAGCATCCTCATCTCTCCAACAGTTAACTTAATATTATGCTTCTCTTTTAATGGACAACATTCTGCACCATAAAGCATTGTAGGTCTCACCCACCATCATATAGAATTTTCCCTTAAGTTTGAGGAGGACATTTCTATCACACAACAAGCCCGATGCATTCCTCCACTTCAACCATCAACTTGAATTCTACTAACAATATCTCCATCTATTTCACCATCATCGGAACAATAGACCCAAGATATACAATAGACCTAGGTCTCACCACCATCTTATAGTATTTATCGACGATAATAAAATTTTGTTCTATGCCATCTTAGAATTATTTCAAGCAACCTAATCATTAAAAAATTCAAATTTGTCGACTTCCATGGACTCTTGGAACAACCACTATCAAAATTGTTTGGTCTTCTAGAGCTGATCCTACCCCTTGCAGGCCTATTTGACCAACCCATGGTGAAATCATCCAATCAATTTTTTCAAGTTAAGGAGTGATGTGGACAATCCAATTCAAGTTTCAATTGCGTTGATGTCAGTAAAGAAAGTCAAAATATCCCTCTCATAATTTCTATGTCATATTTTTACACATTTTATACAGTTATCAATATAGAAAGAATTTACAGCTTTCATTATTATAAGGAAGGGTGACTATTTATAATCCCCAGCTTAAATTAGTAGAATTACTTTGAACTAGGATATCCCATGTGATTTCTCTCTAATTTTCCACAATAAAAATTCTATCTCATGTGTAATGTTTGCAACTTTCTTGTTAGAAGGCAATATCTTCTTACAACACAAACAAAAAAAGACTCTCAACCGTCACAAATATTCTAGCTTGTGAAAAAACTGATTAAGTATATAATTTATTACAAGATATAATTAAAAGCCTCATTTTAATATTGATCTTTCACCTCATAGAAGATTTTTAATGACACAAGATATTATCTTTTCTGTCAGTTAATTATTTAAAATTAATTTAAATCTTTTAATAAGTAAAAACAAGAGAGTAAGTATCAAATTATATTTTTACAACTTAAATGACTTTCAAACTAACAAATGCTAAACTTCGACCAAAGCTTATAAAAATTTTAGTCCATCTATTTTCTAGTAAATGCAATAGAGGCCAATACGACGCTGACAAAGACATGCTATGAATTAATGGATTGAACTAGAATAAGAATCAATAAAGTTACCATTAATGTAGCAAATCATACGCTTTAATATTTATAAAAAGATTAAATATCAGTCACTAACAAGAGTTTAACTCGTAGCAGCTGGAGCAAAAGATCAAAATCAGCAAATATCATGAATTCAGTGGCTACATTTAGTTAGTTGTTTTATTTATAAGTGCAGTTTAGAATATATTTGTACCTCTATCAACTTAAAATTGTTACATATATTCTGAAATATAACGAGAATCTAAATCTAAAGAGCTTAAAAGTCTTGCATCCATGAATAAGCCCATGACAGATTGTTCAATAGTTGTTATCAACCTAACAGGAATGGCTATTTTGGAATACACTAACAAGAAGATAATTAAGCTATTTAATATTGGCAGTTAAAGGATGAACGCAGTAACTGAAGAGAAGAGAAATGGAGTATGATATAAAATTTGTGAGAAAAATATCTGCAGGTAAATATATCAACCATAAGAGTACAAAGCAAACAACTCTAACTTCCTGATTAGCTTGAAATCAAAGATATGAGGCTATGGATAAAATAAATGCACTGTCAAGATTTAGCTTAAATTTAGCACTGATTTAGGCAAAATCTTGACAAACATTTTTTTTAGCAGCATAATTCCAACTATCTTCTTAAATCCATCTTTCTCCAATTTTAGTTGAAATCACCGATTTAGTAAATCCGCGGAAGTAGGATTTATGAGTTTACACCACTTTTACTCATTGTGTCACTTCTCCATCATTTATGAGTTTACACCACTTTTGCTCATTCCGTCACTTCTCTTCCATCATTTAAATACTAAATTTTAAGAATATTTGCCAAACAGTTTAATTGGATTTAACCATATCAATATCTTTCATGCTAAACAGTTTTCAAAAATTAACACAGTGAATGCAAAGCATAGTAAATAAATGCTTTGGTTGGAGGAAAAGAAAATGCAAAGCATAGTAAATGCCTTGCTTTTTCACTTTTTGGTGTTTGGTTGGATGAAAAACAAATCCAAAGTAAAGTAAAATAAATGCAGTGTATTTCATTCTAGTTCAATTTTGAGGTTAAGTGTTCTACCCCAATTTGGGCGAGAACACTTTACACCGCTTGCTCCTTGCTTGACCATCGTTGCCGACGACCTCTGTTGCCGACCATTGTTGTCGCCGCCCACCTCCTCCGCCGCCTCCCACCGCCGTTGCCGCCCACCACTGCACACCGACATCCTGCTGCGGCTGACAACCATGGCCGCCAACCGCCGCCGGTCACTGTCAAGCACCGGCCACCCTGAACACAACCTTTTTACAATTTATATTGCATTCACTTTACTTCAAACCAAATAAAAAAAAGGTAAAATCCTGTATTTATTTTTTACTCATCCAAACAACTCCAAAGCATTCCTTTTACACTATATTTCTTTTACATCCATTCCTTTTTCAGGCAACAGAACAGCGCCTTAGTTCTCTGAAAATATCTACTTTGAGCTAAATCGAAACCTGTTTAATGGAGAGAATTTGTGTCTCTAGAAAGGTTCCCACTTTTTATCCTTTGAGAAACTAGGTTCAGTTTGAAGTACGTTAAACAAACAAATAAAATTTCTTACACAAAACACTTTGAAGAAACCTTAAGCACAACAGGACACAATAGATTGAACTTACTAGTCGGTAATCAAATTGAATTTAATAAAGACAGAAAATATTTAAAAATAAAAGACTAAGAAATAAAATGTACCTTAGTGCTGTGAACCTTAGGATCATTCAATTCTCGAATAACATTCATCAAGTACGAATGAGCTTCTGACTTTCATAACTTACTGTTTCAATTAGTATGGGTTTGTTAAAATTTCAGGCCATGATTTTCCCTAAATAACAAACCCAAAAATAGCATCTTTATCATCGCGTGTTCCTCATGATGTATTCTCCCAACTCAAGATTTTTCCTGCAGATAATAGAAATTCTCCTTTTTCTTCGGCTATAGAATGAATGCAGAAGATAGTCCAAGAAAAAAGAAGAAATATATACTTCAATGCACAGCTCACAACCACAGAATACTTATAAATCTTCCTAAATCAATAACAAAACTAATTTAAGGAATTAGAAGCTTTTCATCCGCATGAATATTGTTCCAAGTACATTGATTCTCTATAGGACCCAATTCCTTCGTAAAACTTGGGTATGGACAAATCTCCTTTTCGTTGTTCCTTTTTATTACCATCAAATCCAGTGAAGGTCTCATCCAACCTAACCATTGAGCACATGGCCTTTACCCATTCCTGTAACCCACCCAAACTATCTTTTTCTCTAACCTTTTCTAAACGTTTGATGGCTTCCTTTGAAACTCCCCTCTTGAGCAGAATAATACCAAGAGACTTGAAAGTAGCATCATCAGGTTTTATGCCTATAGACAACATTTGTTGAAAAGTTTTTAGAGCCTCCTTCATTCTTCCATCCGCAGCATAAAAACCAATCAAATTATTGTAGCTAAGTGCATCAGAAATGAGTCCTAAACCATGCATCTCTTGAGCTATCTTATAAGCTTCATCAAATCTCCCCATTTTTTTGTATATGCAAAGCATCATTGCATATGAGAACTCATTTGCTTCTCCGTTAAGCTTTAGGTGATGGAAGATATCCTCAGCCTTCTGAACCATGGCATTGTCACAGTAAAGATGAATCATACAATTTGAAGAGTATAGGTGAGGACCACCTACCAAAGATTTTGCTAACTTATAGGTCTCTTCTGCTTCTCGTAAATACCCAATCTTTGTATAAAGTTTGATCAATGAATTGCAGATGATAGAGTTGGGAACCAAACCCATACTCTTCATCAATTCTACATATGTAGCAGCGTCTTGAGCACTCCCAACTTCAGCAAATGCATTTATCAAAACAGAGTAGATGATGATATCAGGCTGCACACCAACCTTTATCATTTCTTTAAACAAATCTTCTGCACTTCTGACTTCACCAAGCTTAGTAAAGCTACTTATCACCATAGAATAAGGTACACAGTCACTTACCAGGCCAGCCTCCTGCATACTTCTTACAAAGGTCACTGCTCTGTGTGGAAGTTCAGCATCTGAAAGAAGCTGTATAAGCGAGCAATAGGTGCATATATCTGGCAAAATACCATAATCATCCATAATGTTAAACAAGTCACAAGCTTTATCATATTCTTTCCTTACACCATATGCTTTAATCATCACATTGAACACAAGCACACTAAGCTTACATCTCTCTGTACAGTGAGAAAATGCTTTCTCAGCAAGAAACAAGACCCCTTTCTCTCCAAAAGCATCTATATTAGCAGCATAGCATTCTGAGCTCATCTTAGCACAGAATTTTTCAAACCAAGCCCAGGATTGCTCAAGTGTTCCTACTTTAACATACATTCTAGTCAAAGCTGTTTGACTGTACTCATCAATCTCAAGGCCCTTTATCTCCATTTCCATGACGAGGGATTCAGCATCCTGAACCATGCACCTTACAGACAAAGCATAAAGAAGTGTTCGGTAGCTCACAATATCTGGGACCAGATCAGCGTCCTTCATCTTTTTGAAATAACTAGTTGCCTGAGCAATATCATCACATTTTGCATATAATGAAATAAGTATGTTATATGTTCTTGTATCAGGATAACACTGCAACTCATCCATCATTTCTACTAAAGAAACAACTTCTTCAAACCGTTCATGGTTTCCGCAAATATGGATCATTGTATTAAATGTAACAGTGTCAGGTACAATACCTTGGCTTAGCATCTGAGCAAATGTGTCTGAAGCTTCTCCAAGAAGACCTGCCTTCCCATAAGTATCTATCAGAGTGTTATATGTGTATAAGCTGTAACTATTGTGAGTTCTAGGAGCATAGCCCATAGCCATTGACCACCTCTTGAAGAAATCCTCTGCCTTACAAAACTCCCCAGCCTTCTTGTATGCTTGAACAACAGTCCCCATTGTCACCTCATCTGGTTTCACCCCTTGCTTGTACATCTCACAAAGCCACATTAGGGCTTCCGTTTTCAAACCACCTTTGCTATAAGCATTAATTAATGTGCCATAAGTTGCATTGGTGGGTATAATGCTTTCACATTGCATCTCATTCCAAAGAGACCACATGAGATTCCATTTTCGGGCCATGCCAAGAACTCGAAGCATGATATTGTAGTGAATCACATTGAGCTCATAGCAACCCTTGCTTTTAAACCAGTTGAATATTTCCCATGCCCTTTGCCAATGAGTCTGTTCCTTGAGGATTATGGTTCTTTCCTTGTTGCTAAGGTTCCCTTCCCATGGCTTCAAAGCTTCATCAATATCCTTGACATCTTCCAAGGACTTTAATATCAAGGGCATGCAACCTCCATAGGAAGAGCATTTCATCGTACACTTCGCTTCGACCTTGCCCACCAAATTTACGCCAGCAAGATTCAATTTTGAGCTAAACCTATTATTTTGAATAGATTTCCGCGACAAATTTACCACTAAGAGCTGCTTCTGTGATTTCCTAGAATTATAATCTACAAAAAAAACTTGCCTAGAGTCCGATGAACGCTTAGGTCCGTCGAGTTGTAGGGAGACTAGAGTACAGCAGCAATTGTAGGAGTATAACATATCTAATTCAGATTTTAATTGGCTCTGAAAATAGCCTGGGAAGAAGAGGAAAACATTCCAGGATTATGCAAAGCTACGCACAAAGGGGAGATCGTAGGAGAAGAAAAGGAAAGTTTTTTTTTTTCTTAGACAAATAAGGGCTTAGGTTTCCATATTACAAATTGAAATCGGCGATAATTCCATGAACGGCTCACCTCCTTCCGAAGGGACTCGGGCGACTTTTCAGACCTAAAACCCTTCACACAACCCGACCGGATACCTCGGCTCCCACCTCCGCTCCGCTCTGATCCCTTCGAGTTTCGAAGTGAATTTGGCTGTTTGATTTACCTGGAGGGAATGATCGTTACTAACGCCTCATTACAATGAAATTTTTAATCGCAGGGTGAGAATAAAACAAAGGCCACTCTTTAATTAAGGGATGTAAATGGACCGAGTTTGAGTGGGTTGAATGCTTGATCATATTGGGCTCTTTTGAATTTATGGCTGCTCCAAGTTCGTTCAAGTTCCAAAATAGCTCGTAAGAGTATGGTTTTTTTCTTTTTTTTTTTGGTTGGGTTTTTTTTTTTTTATTTAGATCAATTAAAATAAATTCACACATATCATATATACAAGACTCGAATATAAGACCTCTTAGTTGATAGTCAAAGTTTCTAACCAACAAACCAAAAATAGTTGAGCGTTGGCGAGCTAGTTGAGGTATGTTCGGCTCATATCTGACTTAGACGAGAAAGAGGAAGACCAAAAAATTCGAGATAATGTTGACTAGCCTAAGAGAGCTAAGAGCTGAGAGAGAAAGAGAGAGAAATACGATAATTTGAATTGGGAGGACAAGAGCTTCTAATAATGATGCAATGAACGAGTGAAACAAGATCACTAGTTTGTTCTTAGTTAGGGCATGTGAGGGTTTATAAATAAGGATGTCGGATATTTTTGGTAGAAATATAAGATAATTAATTATTTTTTATTTTAAATTTTATTAAATTTCTATTAGCTAAGTTATCTAAAAGTTTTTAAAATCAATTTAATATAGACATATAATTAACTTACTTTTGATAAAAAATGAGCAGAACACCAGAAAAAAAGACTTGTCATTGTTGCAACAACAATCATAACAACATCAAGCCTTTGCCCCACTATGTGGGATTGCGCTCATTTAAAATTTCTCAGATGGTTGACTTAAAAGGAATGAATTGACGAGCCTAGCTCGAGTTATTAACGACATCCTTATCAACAACACTACGGTCAGCATATCCTTTCTACTAAAAGCAAATGGGATAAGAAATGATAATTTTCCCTAAGCTAACTTATCATCATCCAAAATTTCATGAAGAAATTGGTTCATTATAGATAAGTCAACCTATATATAAAAATGATAAAATATTATCAATTATTTTTGTTAGATTTATCTTTTTTTTTTTTATGAAATATTATTGTCAACGCCTCCACTGAAATTTTATTTCATCAACACAATTTATTTATAAAATTTCTAAAGTTTCTTCTTAGTCATATTATATTGCACATAAATACTATATTGCACATACATGTTTTTAGTAATATTTACTCAAGCTACTTAATTTATCATATGCAACAAAATCAAGGGTTATTTCTATTTGATAAATGTAGACAACTATGAAGATAACAATCATTAAAATTTTTTGGACTAATGATATTTAAATACTCTAAGTTTTCCTAAGTAGACTCTCTGTGATAATTATGAATAAGAGTATATGCATTCATTTATCTCTATCGAGCTTGAAGGAATGTAAAGAAATATTTATGATCTACTTATAATTATTATATCTCTAAAGACCATAGATATTACATATCCAATGTCTAGACATACAAGCATTCCATTTCAATTTTGCTATTGAATTCAATATTTCTTCATCGAGATAATGTATTACACTAGATATTAATTTTATATATAATCACTATATAAATTAAATGAAGAGCGAGCGATATTAAAAATAATTATTCATACTTTAAATCACAATATTCTACATAGGGATTACATAAATATTCATATAATTAGTCCAAAATTATGAGTTTCACCACCCATAGAAAGAAAGAAAGAAAAAATTTTCACACACAAAAATAGAAAAATTATTTATACTTATTATATTAATGAATTCAGGAGCTGACATGCTCGACAAGGTAGCGCCGTGGCATCAGTGTTATAAAATGTTCTCTCAAAAATATTTTGATGCATTCTATTGAATGCGCCAAACATTTTAGTGTATTCGTTCACTAAAAAATTTATTTAGTATCTTAATAAATTTAATTTCAGAAAAAGCGCCAAAACTTTTGTCGTATTACATAAAATGAACCAAAATATTTGATGTGTTCAATTGAATGCAATAAAATATTTGATGTATTAGAATGTATCAAATATAAATTTGCTCTTATTTAAATTTTTAAAAGAAAAACTCCTAAAAAAACTAGTGTGCAGCAATAAGGTCTCGGAGAACAGTTTCGAACGACTACTTGCCTCTCCTCACAAAGGGCAAATTGTTACGTCCGTACATCAATTCAGATGCGCCACGTCATCAAAATACATCAGATCTCAGTGTATTTAGGTGATGTGGTGCATCTGAATTGGATGTCCGAACGTCCGATGACCAGACCTAATAATTCGCCCTCACAAAGAGCTGCTCCAGCTATCCCTACCTAATAGTTTCTATCAAATAAAGAAAACCAGGACCCTCTCAGAGCTTGCTTGCATTAATTACAAGCTAGCTTGGTGGGGAGCAGATGGCATTATTGCAGGTTGTTCCATGATGAAGATTCTCAGTAAAGCCAAATCTCTTTAGGCCGAAGGTGGAAGAATTGGCATCATTGTTTCCATGACAGAAACGCCTGGCCTACTCATGTCTTTGGAGCTTAGCCAAACTAGCCCTCTTCATTGTTTATAATTCTTTATGGCAGCACATTCTTTGCTGTGGTTTTAGACGTTCAGAGGTTTGTGCATTATCTTTTCTCTCATACAATTTGCTTTTAGATGATTGTACGTAGAGAAACTTATATCAAAAATTTTTTAGGAAGATGGTGTTTAATTTAAATTAAAAATAGAATCAAAATATTAAAATAATTTAAAAAGAATTAAATTAAATAAACAACACATTCCACTGAACGTGCCAAATTATTTGGTGTATTTAGAATAAGTCAAATAGTTTGACACATTCAATGAAATGCACTGTTTTGTTGAATGCGTCAAACTGTTTGGCGCATTACTACAATAATTTTAGGCTTTTGTCCGACTGATTGGGGTGAATGCACATAATCATTTGCGGCATTTTTTAGAATGCATCAAATCATTTGATGTATTCTTTAGAATGCGCCATTCTATTTGGATAGTTTGCTTCTAACTAAATTTGTTTAATACTATGCTCTTATTCCTAATTTAAATTAATCGCCATACTCCTTTAAAAAATCCAACTTATATTATATTTATTTTAAAATAAATTTAAATGATATTTATCATGATCAATGCACATGACAGACATAGGTTTTGTTTGAGACGATTTTCTTTCTGCTTCTAAATTTTTGTATTAAAAATCTGCTTTAAAAATCAGAAAGAAAGCCGTCCCAAACGAAACAATAAATTTTGAACTCAAGACCTCTTGATTGATAGTCAAACCTCAGTAATGCATTAACTATCACGGGTGCATTACTTGAATGAAATGAATTCTAATTAGATGATTATTAAGTGTAATTAGAAACTAAACATAATTATAAATTTATGTTTGAGACGTAGTTAGATTTGTCGGGGGAGCAAAGTAATGATTATGGAAAGAATAATTGATGAGCAACCCAAAGGTAGATTTGTGGCTGAAGATTAGGTACGGGGAGACGAGCAGATCGAGACATGCTAATCAGACATGCGCTATGGGGTCCAACTTAGCTGATCCAGACTTGCAAATCAGACTTGGCGATGGGGTCCAATATTGATACAGCTGGCTAACCATCAGAAATTATTGATATGAGCACTTACGCAATTATTTTAATAAAGACATTTTTTTTTTGCTTAATTTTTTAATTAAAAACGTATTCAAAAGTAATTATTTAGATTCAAAGTTTTGTTTATGAAGATATTTGAACTCGTGAAATGATCCTTGATCTATGATACTTAGTTCTCATATTCCGGTTGTTGTATTGCACTAATATCATTTGTAACAGCAAAAACTTTTAATTCTTGAGAAATGGTCCACTTTAGTCTTAAGGTCTCTCAGTTTTATCTTATTGGTGTAATTTTTTAGGAGGTCACACATCCCAACATTTTTTAAGATGAGCATGCTTAACTGCAAAGTTTCTTAAATAAAATTTCAATTATTGCATCAAAAAGTGCTTTGATGTTGAAGAGCTTAACTTTTTTTACTTAACAGATTTCACAGTAATAAATGAGATTGATGTGAATGATAAAATTTGGTTCGTTGTTGGGGAGAAGCCATACGACTTTTGAAGGGGAATAGCTCCCCATGAGAAGATAGATAATGATACACAAATAAATGAGATTTATTCACTAAGACTTTACACGTTATAGTGATAAGGTAATTTACAATATAAAAGAAATACACATAGAAGTTCTATCTCATCTAAGTGGAATATAACGAGCGAGAAATGAATTGGCGAAAGATAATGAGATATATCCTCCTTAACTTCTTTACATGAGTTTTTAAACTTCTTGAGAGAGACATGAGAGGTGCTTTCATCCTTTAGCAAATGGTAGTTATACATGGAAGACAATGTCACTTCTATGGAGGAATCAAGTGGAATATATTCTAACCAACTCAATAAAGGCTCCTCATGTGTTAGGATTTTTACATCAACTATGATTTTGATCGAGACATACCAACTATTAGGCAGAATACTTTCTTTTTGCTCTTTACATAATGGACATTTGTTATATGATCAAAATGGTTAAATTTACATATATTCTCATTTTCATGTTGCATTATTGTTTTGCCTTCACGTCAAATATGATTTTTTTTAATCTTCTCCCTTTTATTTTTGTTGTGTTTTGTTCCTAGTTTTAGGTTGGTTTTTTGTATAGGTTTTTGTATGGCAAAGTGTATGGTCATTTTGTGTAGCTCTTAGGTGCCTATTAATAGGCTTTAGCTTGTATTAGGAAGGCAGCCAAGAGAAATAAGATTTGGAAAAGTTTGGCTCACGTTCTCTCCTTCTCCCCTCTCCCTCCTCCTCTCTCCCTCTCTAGATCTTGCAAGAAGATCTTCCTCAGTTTCTACAATTTTAATCTCCATTTTAAATAAGAGTACTCAAAAGTCAAAATTTTAAAAATTTTGAACTCTATAAATTTGTTTGAGTACATATAAAATATTTGTAAAATAATCATAATTATTAAGAACCTCGATAATTTTGGAATTTTTTTATGCTTGATAAGCTTTTCAATTGAATCATGCATGATAAGCTTTTCAATTGAATCATGCAATGAATTATGATGGCTATGTCATACCTAATATATTTAGCAATATGGCAATGAATTATTTCAATTGTATAAGAGTTAAATTAAATTATTGTTAACTATTCACTAAGAAAAAAACTATTTAAAATATTTAAGTTCCCTTAATTTTATTTTCTTGAACTTTTTTATATAACATGATCAACCTTCTCATAGATTATTATTTTCTTAATAAAAAATATATGATATAAAAATAATGATTTATTTAAATTAATCCTAATGATCACAATATTTTAATCACTATTTATTTTATAAAAGAAACTTATATAAATTAAGAATTTATTTAGGCAACTCTCTCACTACTTATTATTATTATTTTTTAGATTTTAAAAAATCTATATGATATGAAGTTTTTTTAGTATAATTCACAAAAATGTAATAGGTATAAAAAATAGATATTTTATTAAAAATAAATTTATAATGTCACAACAATTTTAAATAATTTATAATAATTTTATCATCAATTTTATAAAATTTCAGATACATCTTCAAGTTTATCTTAACTCACTAGAAGTAATTCAAAAGTGAATTAATTTAAAATTTCAGGAAATTTTATTTTTAAATATTTATTGATTAGCTTATTATTTAATTTAAAGAAATTTAAATTAAAAATTAAAATAATAAAGCATTACCACGCGCTTTCAGGTTCTTGTCCTTTTTCTCCTCGGCCTTCCCCCTTCTTTTTAAAGTGCGACAAGGGACGAGCGATAATGAACAATCAGAAAGGCTACTCTATCTCTTCCCCTACTGTATCGAATGATTTTTAGCGATGATCAAGTGAAATCGGAATTCCTCCGACTTCCCCATTTTCTCCAGGTTACATAAACTTTCTCCCGTCCTTCCCATCGATCTTTGCTTTTATGCGTTTTGACGATTCGAAGGAGGCTGGGGGTGATTGTTCGCGGAAGTTCGCCGGCATGGAAGCACTGGCGAATGCTTGTCTGGCAGGTATGGCTGCCGACTTTCTCGAGCAAGTCTTCTATAGGCATGCTTCTTTCTCCTGGGACGACTCAGGCGTTGCCGTGAAGGCACTGTGGCTCGGTTCCGGCGAGCGGCCCGCCTCGTCTGCTGGAGGCGGCGTAGGGTTTGGCCTAGGGTTTAATTTGGCTGAGAGGAGAGTGTTTGCAACCTCGGAGGAGGGTGATGGTAGCGAGAATAAATCTCCTGAGGAGGGCAATGTGAAACCGTACACGGTGAGCCGCGTGTCTGTTGAATGTTGATTTTCCATCGCCATTTTCTCGTAACAGAAAAAAAAAAAAAAACTAGAAAGTGCGTAAACCAGTTTTATTTGCCGATGTGGTAATACAGACAATCACGCAGTGACAAGCAGCTATTTTGTGCAGGAGGGAGAGACACTGGTACAACTACCGACGAGCATGTCTCTGGAGTTCGGACATGTGCAGTCTTATCAAATCCGGCCAAACTATCCTCCAAAACAGGTCATTATATATACATATATATTTTTTCTTACCTCATATTTTTAATATTATTTTAGGTTTGATTTATGAAGTAGTTTTCTATTGATCTGTATTGTTTCGTGGTCAGGTTTTGCACGAGCAAGCAGCTGAGCGGGGAGCTGAGCCGCCAGGGCCGCGCCCCAAACTGCGGGCGAGGGGTGGACAAGCCACTTATCCTCACTGTATCGCCGAGCGGGTAACTAGCTAGAATCATGCATGTTTTCTCTCATTTTGTGATTGAAGTTTGGTCTACGAGGATTATTAAAAATAAAAGGAGTTTTACGTACATAACATTGAATTCTTACGAGGGAATACCTAAATTTATATTTACTTACATTACACTCAATCTCTAAATCGCTTAAAAAAATGTCACTAATGTTAATTTATCTAAATGAAATATACCTTTTTATATAATATATTTATATGAAAGTTTGCTTGAAAATCGAATCTATTTTTGGCTCGAACTGAAGTCAAAGAGCCGAACAATGCAAGCTTGCTTTGATTGAATTTGAATTAGCCAAGCATGGATTGAATACAGTTAGATCAAAATCAATTCAAAAAATATATGCACATGTATGGATGCATATTCACATTTATTTATGCATGTATTTATATTAGAATTAATTTTTATACATACATCATTTCATTTATATTATATGAATATGTAGAATATTATGTTTACATATGTTTGTCTAAGAATTTATCTCGGAAGATCCAAAATTGATGCATATTTGATTGGTTTTTGGCTGTATCAAGCTTGAATCAAAGTGATCAGGCCATTTTGGGATTTAATTGAGAATGACTGTAGTCATCCCACCAAGACCTAGTTTGACTTGAGATCAGATCATTACAACCTTATTTATGAACTCTTTGATGTTTTTGATAAATCAATGAGTTATTTTACTTTTAAGGGCACACCTAAAGTTTTGTATGCATAATTTGATTAGTAAAGGTTTCTTTACTTCACTATTATATTTATGGCTCATTTGGAGTGGCTATAAGTATTTGCAAAAATAGTTGTAGATCTATTGTGGTAAAAATAGATTTTTTTGAAGTTGTTGTGGCTATTATAGATTTATTTTCTTTTGAAAAAGTTGGACAATAAATTTTTTATAGCTATCACACTTTAGGATATCTAATTGTAAAAGGTTTCTAATCATATAAAGTTATAAAAATAACAAGAAAGTAGTAGCTAAATAGAGGTGTGACAACAATTTGTAAATCAAAATAGTAAAAAAATTGGCCCAAATAAATCTTGATAATCTAATTATGTTAAGAATCTAGTAGCTCTATCACATATTTCACTAATTATTTTTTGGGCCAATGAACTTATTTGATGTAGTACCATAAGAAATGCAATCCTACTGTGGTTTTACGGTCTCTCTTCTCAACTTTACCCTATGATACACCAACACTCCACTTAAAGAGTGAATGCAGTGACGGACATGTGTCGGACACGGACACTCATCCGACACAGCATGAACACGTGTCCAACACTGCATTGACGTGTCACATTTTAAAAAATATTAAATTAAATCAGACATGCGTGCCCTAATATTTAATAATTAAATTAAAAAAAAAAGAAAAGAAAATCTTTATGTATACATGTATCCACCCCCCCCCCTCTCAGCCCTAATTTTCGTTTGGGCGGCTTTCCTTCGTATTCGTCTAGGGCGAATGAGGCGAGCTCCCGTGGCCAAACCGCGAGCAACGAGCAACCGAGCGGATCTTCGCTTCCTTCGTTGTTTCTGCTCGCACTCGAGGCCAAACCGCGAGCAACCGAGCAAGTCTTCCCTTCCTTCGTCGTTTTCGCGTGCACCTGAGGCCAAACCGCGAGCAACCGAGCATGTCTTCCCTTTCCTTTGTTGTTTTCGCGTCCACCCGAGGCTAAGCCGAGCATAAGTTTTCATCTTCTCCAACCCCTACATGTTGCTTTGTCGTTTTTGCACGCAGCTGAAGCAAGCTGCGGCCACACCGAGCATCTCTTCAAGCCCTCTAAGTGGATTTCACCATTTCTTTTCTCCATTCGTCATTTCTTCTCTTCATTTCTCCATCTCCGCCCCCTATTACATTTCAAACCTTTAAGCATTCTTTTTAAGTATGAAGTTTGGGATATAAGTAGTAGTTTAGCAAATTTATTTCTCTTTGTCATCATCCTAAGATTCTTTTTTGTAGGATCCAAATCTTTCCTGTCAAACTTTATTAGGAGTTAAGATTTAATAGTTGTATACATAAACACATGATGCAATAGTTCTTTAATTTTTCTTGAACTTTGTTTGACAAATTTTAAATGTTTTACAATATGTCACCCAAATACCCAATTTATTAAGCCTTTAGTTCTTTAATTGTTCTTGAACTTTGTTTGGCAAATACCTAATTTATTAAGCCTTTATTTTTCAAATTCTACCTAGAGTTCTAGTCTTCTAGACAAAATACGAGCACCTGGAATGCAAGATGTGGTTGAATATAGATAGTACTATTTATTTTTTGTGGATTTGTGTATAAATTTTTTTCATCCTTTGTTTCAACCAATTTCATAGGGTTTGTAAAATGAGCTCTAGTGCTGATGAGAGTGGTTCAAAAGAGTCATATGTAGAAATTGATAAGGAATTATGGAATCATGTTACCAAGTTAGGAAAAAAAAACATTACATTTGAAGGATGGAATGTATCATTCAAATGCAATTATTGTGGTGGCACCTACAAAAGATCATATTCTAGGGTGAAAGCACATCTACTTAAGATTGCTGACCATGGAATTAAAATGTGTCATAAGATTACTACATCGCAGTTGATTGAAATGAACAGATAAGTTGAAGAAGTTGAATCTAGGATAAAAATGATAATTCCTAAAGAGATACCTTTGCTATCTATTCATGGTTCATCCCACACTTCTTCCTCATATGTTAGAGTTGATCATTTATTATCATTTATAAGTGAAGGATATGAAACAAAGAAAAGAAAGGAGTTGACAATAGTTCTTTAGAGAATGCTTTTTACATGCAGCAGTAAGAGGAATTGGATGGTGAAATTGCAAGGATGTTTTTTTCAGCGGGACTTTCTTTCAATCTTGCAAGAAATTCTTATTATAAAAATGCATTCACTTTTGCATGTAATAACAACCTTGCAGGTTATGTTCCACATGACTATAATGCAATAAGATCAAAATTATTAGAAAGGGAAAAACACATATTGAGACATTGCTTGAACCAACGAAATGAGTGTGAAAAGAAAAATGTGTCAGTTTGATGTGTGATGGTTGGACTGATCCTCAAAGAAGACCACTCATTAATTTCATGACCGTTATATAGAATTATCCAATGCTAATTTAAAGCTGTGAATTGTGAAGGATAATACAAGGATAAATGTTTAATTGCCAATTTAAATAAAGAGGTGATAGTCATTATTGTGCCTTCAAATGTTGTGTAGGTTATTACAGATAATGCATCGTTATGTAGAGTTGTAAGATTATTTGTGGAGCAAATTTATCCTCATATATTCTACATTTCATGTGTTGTGTACACTTTAAATTTTGCTCTAAAATATTTGTGTAGCAAATAATACAGAGACTAATGAAATCATCTAAGCTGAATGTCATTGGATAGCAGTGGTTGCATATGATGCAGTTTTGATCAGAAATTCGTTATGAACCACTCAATGAGATTTTGAATGTTTAATAATTTCTCACATTTGAAAATGTTAGCTGTTGCTTAAACTCATTTTGCCTTTGTCATAATCATTTTGAGAAGATTCAAACAAATAAAAAATGCTTTTCAATCTATGGTGATTAGTGTGAAATGATCTTACTATCGAGAAGATGATGTTGGTAAAGCAAGGTATGTGAAAGAAAAAAATATTAGAATGAATTGTGGTGGGATAATGTGGATTATATTTTAGCTTTCACTAATCCAATTTATGATATGTTGAGAGTGGTTGACACTGAAATTATGACTACATTTGATTTATGAGATGGGGGACTATATATTAGCAAAGGTGAATGAAATTATATACAAACATAAAAGAAAGCCATAATGATGAAGACTCAAGTTTTGAAGCGTTGTCTATACCATTTTTTAGGATAGATGGAGCAAAAACAACATACATCTGCATTGTTTGGCTCATTTAAATCCAATATACACTTGTATTCATCTTTTAAACTAATTTTAAATTTATTGGTAAATGAATAAATAATTTTATATACTTTGTATTAGTAGAAGGTATTCAAATAAATAATAGCTTCAAGAAGATCCTCAACATGTCTCACCACAAAAAGATTTAGAAGTTTCAAATATGAGAAATATATGCTTGAAATGATATTTCCTAAATGAGAAGGAGAGAAGAAAGATTAATATAGAACTTGCAAAGTTCTTTGGATATTTAGAGGATTTTAGTGATCAAGAATCTTTCGTTGATAGATGGAGGATGGATCCAAAAATGTGGTTGTTGATTCATGGAGTTTCAACATCGCATTTTCAAACAATAGCAATTAAAATTATTGGTTAAGTATCATCATTTTCTTGTTGTGAGAGAAAGTGGAGCACATACTCATTTATTCAATCGATAAAGAGGAATAAAATAACCTCACAACGAGCTGAAGATTTAATTTATGTGCATACAAATATTCGTCTTTTATCAAAGAAAAACTCACTTTATATGACAGGTGATAACAAGATGTGAGATGTTGTTGGATATGAGTTTGAGTGCCTTGATAATATGGGATTGTTGGAGGTTACAAATCTTTCTCTAAATGAATCGGGGTTGGAAGCAGTGATATTCAATGATGATGATATTGAAGGTCAAAGACCAACTTCTGAATCTAATTCTACCATTCCCTCTATTGAGTAGTTGAACCTTCATGTTGTACTAAATGATTTTCTTCTTATATTTTTGTGATTGTACTAGACATTTTGTACTAAATATTTTTATGTTATAAGCTAAACAAGTTATCATGACCTTGGTTTATTATTACTTGTCATTTCTAATATTATGTAACCTTAATTTTTATATATTATATTAAAAAAATTATTATGCCGTGTCCACGCCGCACCCGTGTTCTATATTTTTAAAAAATGTCGTATCTCGTGTCTGTGTCGGCGCATCATAGACTTTACCTCATACATTTTAACTCTCCACATCCACACTATCTATTACAAGCAAAGTACTAATTTTGACGATAATTAGATATGTTTGCTTCTTTTTATTGCAACTAAATATAAGGTCTGCATGATTTTTTTCCCTTCAATGTTTATGAGAACCAATTATTAGGTTTCTTTCTCGAGATTATGTTAGTATATCATAATAAACATTATTTTTCTCATAAACTTGCATTGAATCCTCTTAAACGTTCTTTTAATATATTGATGATAGGGGAGTGTGAACGGAAGTGGGATTTTACGAAAAGAGAGCAATCATGGCTGACCAACCACCCCCCAAATTGCCCAAAAAACATGAGTTGACTAGGGCTTATGCGTGCATGTTGTTGATGGTAGTTACTTGATCCTTATTTTTGGCAATTGAAGATAATCTTAGCTTGTTTTTTGACCCTTAACAGATTATCATGCCCATTTTATCAAGATTATTTGAGTATGCTCGGATAAGCATTATGGTCTTGATAAGCTTGCCTTTTCTCTTCGTCAACCTTCTTTTAAGAGATGAAAGAGTTGGGTTAGTGAATGAGAGTGGGATCATATAAAAAGTGAGCAGTTGTGGCTAGCCAACCGCCCTTAACCCACCCAAAAACATAAGCTGGTTAGGAATTATGTGTGGATGTTAGAGACATTATTTTATTTGGGTATGTATATTACACACTTATAGACGCCTATGATGCACCGACACTTCTCCTTAAAGAGGCGTGCAGTGTCCGACACCGTATCCGACACGACACTCGTCCGACACTCCTCCGACACGTGTTGGACACGATGAAAACGTGTCCGATTAAAAAAATATTAAAAACAAATACTATATAAAAAAATGTATTGCCGTGTTCGCGCCGTACCCGTGTCCTATATTTTCAAAAAAAAACCGTGTCCCGTGTCCGTGTCGTGTCCGTGTCGCCGTGTCCGTGTCCGTGCATCATAGGTAGACGCATGTATATTTTTACAAAAATATTTTTTAGTTATATCTAGTTATTCTTTTTGATATTTGCATCTTAAGTATTTCATATAAAAAGATAAAATAAATCATCAAATAAGTATTTAAATTCTTGGTGAGCTACTTGTTGAGCACTAAATAAGCATGCCTTCAAACATAAACAAACAAGTGAGTCATTGTTCAAGATTGTTCATTTATTGAATTTTAAAACTATGTTCAAACTTATTAAATTACTTAAATAAACAAACATAATTGAGTTTTATATGAATGATTATTGAGTTGTTGATTGGATGCAGTTGTCGATTCACATGCATATGCATGGATAAAGCATATAACATGAGTTTGATTACTAGTTCCTTGCTACACCAATAATGCAATTGGCGTGTCTTGTTATGTTGTGAGTTATATCTAACACTAATTTGTGCTATTGACATTTATCTTTGTGAATGCGTTGATGATGATTTTCATGCTTGATGCAATGCTCTGGTATATGATATTGACATTCGTTTATATATGTGCTTATGTTATGCTACATCATTTATTCGTCTTAATGTTGATGATATTGCTAAACTTCTTGGATGAATTTAATCGTTGGAGTGATGTAGAGCTATGAATGCTGTTTTAACTAAAGGTCTTGGGCCATACAACATTCCTAAAGTAATGTACTCAGCTTCAGCAGTGCAAAGTGCAACAGAGTTTTCCTTTCTACTAGACCAGGAGACTAAAGACTGTCCTATAAATTGACAAGTTCCAGAAGTGCTTTTTCTATTCACCTTACATCATACAAAATCAGAATCAGAATATCCAATAATCTCAAAGGAATTGCTGTGCCTAGGGTACCAAATTCCTAAGTTTTGGGTCCCTAAAAGTTATCTAAGAATTCTCTTAACTGCAATCAGGTGGGATTCCTTAGGATCAGCTTGAAATCTAGCACAAAGACAAATGCTAAACATTAAATCAGGTCGGCTAGCAGTCAGGTAAAATAAAGATCCAATCATCCCTCTATATTTCTTCTGATCAACAAACTTTCCACTTTGGTCCTTATCTAACTGAACATTAGAGGTAATGAGAGTATTAATTGGCTTGGCTTTATCCATCTCATACTTCTTTAGACACTACCATTCTACCTTAGTTTAGCAGAAAGACACCCAAGTAAAATTTGAGTTATTTAGAAGCCTTATTTTTAAAAAATGAATCTATTAACAAACAATTAATCGTTTCAATTACCGCTTTAGAAATGCAGGTCTCTCAGGATAAGAGAGAGAGAGATAAATATTTAAAGAGTATTTAATAACTTGCAAACTGCCAGCAAAAAAGATAAGTTTTTGTTTCCCTAATCCATGAATTAAGCTTATTAAATGGTGGTTGATAGACGCACATCTTAAACTTCTCATTTGAAATTGAAATAACCAAGTATTTGAAAGATAGGCAACCCAATTAACCAAGATCTTGGGAAAAAATAATGAAAGACTTTTCCAAATTGAAAATGATGGATAAGAATATGCCTGCTTTCAAGTAAGAGCAATAAGAATTAAAACGTTAGCCACTTAACGAAAATAGAAAACAAGGGGTGCCTTAATTTAGGCCTAGTGATGCAGGACAGAAAACACCGGCTTTGCTACGGAGAGGATCTCCTCTCCAAAATCTGAAATTTTTTTCTTTCAGGAAATCTAAAAAAGGAATTCAGATTTTCCTCTCAAAAGTCTGAGAAGAAAATTGAGCTCTCAACGTTAAGAAAATTTCTGCCAGCAAGGGGAAGAATAAGAGATTAAATGTTTAAAGCAATTTCATTACTGTCATTAAGCAATTTCAGTAATGAAAGCAATTTCATGAGAGGAAATTCTATAATTAATTCCAACGGGAAAGCTGGCAGCAGCAATCAGGTTTTGGAAGCTTTCCAAAACCATAAGCTGTTACGGGAATTGTAATGGGGAGGAATTTAAGTCTCCAACTCAATTTATGTAATAGAATAGGCAAAAAATATATGAGGGGGAGAGCAAGACCAACGGGATAATGAGTTGGGAAGCTTTGTTATTTCCTAAACCAGGGATTTGATTTAGGAATCAAATTAGGAAATATGGCATTCCCTTGCATCCGTGAAGTCACGCCTTGGGATTTTCGGAATTATTTCCAAAACGTGGAGGACTCTTTAATTATGTGTTGGAAATTTAATTTCCAAATCCCACTCAGATTTTAGAAGGGATATCACGTGGATATCTGAAAGTTGATTTCAGATTTAAAAGATTAGGAAAGTTTCCTAATTTAAGAACAAGTCATTTGGAAAGAATTCAAAATTCAAATGTCATGAAATTTGGATTGAAAGGGGCTTAATTTGGGGAGTTACCAAAGAAGAAAAATGTATGGCAATAATCTGTTACGATTCCTATCAGAAAATCTGAAACATTTCAGATTTTTCTCACAACATCTGAGAGAAATGGAGGTGGGGAATAGCTTCACGTTTTTTTTTTTTTTTAATATTCTGATAATTACTTCAGGTTTCCTTTCTAAAACCTGAGAAGGAAATCTTAAGTTCAAGTAGTACGGGTTGAAAAACAACCTCAGATTTCCTCTCCGAAATCTGAGAAAAAATTCTCAGATTTTGTGCTTTAGGAATTAGAGGAAACAGATGAGGGAAAGGCTTTAGAAATTAGGTGGGGAATAAAGGAGGAAGAAATCAAAACAAAAATAAAACGAAAGATAGAAGACATGAACCGCGAGCCTCGGGCTCTTCCGACGACTGACGGGTGATGCTTTTGCCCTTCTCCAAGGGACTTCAAATCACGAGCCCGGACCCATCCTGCGGCTGGTGACAACTTCGATTCCTTCCCATAGGAATCTCACTCTCATTCTCTCACAAGAACAAAGTGTGGAACATAAAAATTTTCATATCAATTAACCCTCCTATTACAATGGCTTAAGGCCCTATATATAGGCCATAACATGAGAAAAATAATAGAAAATTACAAAAATGCCCCTTGGACCAAAACACTCACATAAACTCTCCTAGGGGTAAAATAAGAAATACATAAAACAAGAGCTAAAATAATACATAAATGAAAATTTAAATAATGGCCGTCGATTTACGACGCCGCCTGTGATAGATGCGCCAAATTTTCGTATTGATGTCCGCATCACCTAGTCACACAATAATAGTTAGGATCACAAAATAATTATAAAATTCAACATAAACAAATATAGAGGATTTCCAATAACATCCCTATATTAATAACAGAATTAGATGCATAGAAGTCCATCACTTATTCCCTATATTTAGTAAGCTTTGGCGGAGAGCTTTGCAAAACTCTTTATGCTTGATACACAACCACAATCGAAGGAGAATAGGAAGGAAATTGAGGAGGGGAAAGAGTTCACCCTTGTCTTGGTGTGGCGGTGATTTGACACTGAACGGTGGAAAACTGTTCTTCGATGGCTTCCGAAAGAGTGAATATGATACACTCCAAGTATTCCTCAACGGAATTATCTATCTCTGAATTGACGTCGAAGAAGGGTGATTGGAGGATGTCGACGAAGCCTTGTTCATTGTAGACGAAGCTGGAGTCAAGGCTTGACAAGTGGGGAATTTTAAATTAAGGAAGATTATTTAAATCAAATCCTATTTGAATTTGAAATATGTTTGATTTGAATACTTTCCTAAGATAAGATAACTAATTTAAGAAAGGAATTGAAATTTAAATTCAAAAGCTTTCCAAAATAAAACAAATCCAAAGTTGGAAAGAAGGAAACTAGGATGAGAGGGCTAAGAGAAGTGGCGATTTGATGGATGAGGTGGCGGTTTGGTGGGAGTTTTAGGGTGGCCGGCGGATAGGGGCTTGGGGAAGGGTTAGGTGGCTAGGTGGGGGCGGATGCTAGGGCCGGCAGCTAGGATAAGGGGAAGGGTGGTGCTATAGCCGGTGGTTGGGGGCTTGATTTCTGGATGTTGGTTGCTAGGGAGGGAGAAGGGAAGAAAAGATAAGGAAGAAAATAGCCATGAACCCGGACGCTTCCAAGGTTGGTGGGTGATCTGTTTCCCTCTCCTAGGGATTTCTCTCCAAAGCTCTCAAGCTCTCACAAAAATACAAATTTGCAGAAATTTTCATTGTAATTCTTCATTCCTTGAAAAGAAACATAAGGGGCTTATAAATAGCCTCATACAATGAAAGAAAACTAAAAGACAACTTGAAAAGAAACATAAGGGGCTTATAAATAGCCTCATACAATGAAAGAAAACTAAAAGACAACATGGCCCCTAGAGCTTACATATGACCATACCCTTAAGTAAGGGTAAAATAGAAAATGCAAATAAAGCAAATACATAATGCAAACAAATAAAATAAATACATATAATGAATCAAAAATAGATCGGTGCGATCGTGGCCGTAGATCGTTGACCACGTCTCTGATATACTTTCCATGATCTGATGTCCCCATCATGGAGTTTGTCGGTCTTCTTCTTAGTAATAAACTTGGTCATCTTGTTAGCACTTTTTTTTTTTGGTTTAACAAATTGTTGGCTGGTTGGACATTAACTTAGTGACTTGATACGTTTAGGTTTACCTCAGGCATTTTGAATGAATTTTCATGTAAAACATAAATCTTAATTCATAATAAAGTATTATTTTCGTTAGAAAGTTGCCTTTTATAAGGGAACTGATTTGGAAGGTTCGAATAGGATCCATGTAGGAGATAAGCACTGTTGTGAGACCTTTGATTGGTTATAAACCTTCGTAGTTTTTTCACGGCCGTCTAGAATGAGATGGATGATTGATATCAAAGGAAATTTTAGTTGCCTAGCCAAAACTCCACCAAGTTCACCCTCACTAATGTGACCTAAGGTTGAGTTGGTATGTTAACAATGAGATAATAGGTTGACACCATGGCTCATAATGCATTACAAAGAGTTCTATCAAAGATGTCTTGGTGTGCTAATTGTGCTCTAATGACTATGAAATTCACTTGTTTGGTGTCATGACACAAAATATCACCCGCACACACAAAAAAAAAGAAGAAGAAAAAACTCCAAGGTAATGAGGGTATTTAAACCTTTTCGGTTTTTAGATTCTTTAGGAAACTCAGTCCGTTATCTCAAACTGTAGATTATTTGAATCAATGCCTACTCTATCCACAATGTGAAGGAAAAGGATGTGCATGGAACTTCTTAAATCGATAAAGATCCAACATACTTCAAACTTCTTGTTCAATTTCTTGATAATCATCACATTATTTGAGATCTTGTGGTTAGTTGTTCAAGCCTCATCTGCAAAATTGATACGACTTTAGTGAGGTTGGTTGAATTTACTTCATAGTCTAAATTTAGACTTAGGCTTGATCGTCGGGCTACTTTTCATCTAGCTCCTTAGCTTTGTGTCAATTATTTTAGCAATTGTATATATTTTATGTAACATTGACTGGTTACATCCTTTTTATTTCAATCTAGGCGCGCTTTTGTTAGGAACTTCCTTAAACGTTTGTCATTTAGTAATTGCAACAAGGATTTTAAGTGAAGACAATATTCTATTTTATGGCTATGGTTTTGTGATATTGGCAAAACTTACTCAGGTCTCTCTTTTCAAGTAGGGTTTAGATTTTCTAAGACATTTTCCGCACTCTCAACCTTGGATGGTTGCCTTAGCTACAACCAAGGAGCAGTTGAATCAAAGCAATGGCTCAATCAATCCTATATGATCAAAAGGGAAAGGTTGTGGGGCTCCTAAGTGAGGAGGGATTCACAGCGTTCTGAAAGTTTGGTGTCTACAAAAATCAATAAGGCAATCAACACAAAACTCTTGTATTAATTCTTATATGGCTGCATTAGATGTCAGGAAGGAATTCTTCATCATTGATGTATGTGGGCTCTAAAAGTACTTAACGGATTTTTGGAGTTTATTGATTAGTATCATGGATTTTTCAAAAGTTGACTATTTTCACTTATAAATTTGTCCTAGATAATGATTTGGACTATCTAAGAGTTATATTAGATATGAGAGGTCTTTCATATGGATATAAGCCCTCATGATCAATGACTTCATATCTCAAGGTTGTATTTTCAATTAAGGACCTCAAATGCACTATGGATTAGTGGTGTTTAAGTTTTACTTTGTATTTGGGGTGTACCTAGGAGATGAATTATCAACTTGTTTAAGACATCGTGGTTTTGTTGTCCAAGGTTAATCTCGTGGACCCCATTTGTTATTACTAAAGGAATTTTATGACGTATTGTCTAGGTAGTTTAATTTTCAACCAAGGTGATGGAATGTTTTGGTGAACTTCAAATACTTAAATTTAAATCAACCAATCTCATGTAGCCAAAATATTGTTTCCAATGGATCATAGATATTTTTTAATTACTACTCGAATTTCAGTGTGTTAGGCTTAATCAATTCATGTTGAGGTTTTTTTAGAGGCATAAAGCATTGTCAATAGAGTGATTTAAATTCAAACACTTTGAAAGGAATTAGCCTAAGGCATAGAGATGAAAATAATTTGAGTGTTGTAAAATATTTCGTGAAACTGGTTTATTTATGACATTTGGCTTAAGACAGCTGATGAACCAGAGAATCTTGAAGTGGTTCTTGAAAGAGTAAAGTGAAGCAGAGAAGAATCCGGGTAAAGGAACAAAGCAGGAAAGTAAAGTGCAATATTTTCATTCACCGAACCAAGTCTAGTACAAGCTATATATAGATAATATGTATGTGTACATCCACGTGTACAGAAATATTGAAATATATTATAGTCTTTAATCTGAACTGTGATTGGCTTTGATATTATTATTACACTCTAATACTCCCCCGCAAATGGATGGAGCTTGCGATACAGTTAGTTTGTCTCGAAGACAATGAAATCGGGGTGTGGAAAGTGGCTTTGGGAAGATGTCGGCAACTTGATCTGTTGTGCTGATGGGAAGAAGCCGAATGACATTGTTGTCGATTTGATCTCGATAAATCTTTGATCTATCTCTATGTGTTTAGTTCTGGCATGAAAGACCGAGTTGTTGTCCAGCGTTATGGCCGAGGTGTTATCACAATGCACATATGTAGGAGTATCGATGTTGATGTTGAAGTCCGAGAGAATGCGACGAAGCCAAATTGTATATGCAGTGACAGCTGCCAATGCTCTGTATTCGGATTCTGTAGACGATCTTGCTATGGTATGTTGCTTCTTCACCATCCATGATATTAAAGTGGTACCTAAAAATGAGCAATAACCCGAAGTAGATTTGCGAGATATAGGATCTCCTGCCCAATCGACATCGGAGAATGATTGAAGAATAAGATTGCTTTTAGTGATAGGTATACCAAAAGAAATTGTACCTTTTGATATATCGTAACAAGCATTTAAGCATGTATATATGTTGAGGGAGAGGGTTTTGCATGTGTTCAGACAATAAGTTTACATTATATTTAATGTCAGGATGCGTTAATGTAAGGTATTGTAAGGAGACGGTTAGTCTTCTGTACAGAATAGGATTAGCCAGAATCTTATCTTCAGGAAATGTACATGGCAGTTTGGTGCTAGTAGGATTTGATAAAGGTTTACAATTTATCATATATGTTTGATGTAAAATTGAATTAGCATATGAATATTAGGATAAAAAATAGCTGTTAGTATGATGAGTTATATGAATACCAAGAAATGAGTGAACATCACCCAGGTTTTTCATAGCAAACCTACTATTAAGCTGATTTAATATATCAGTTATAGCATCAGGATTATTACCTGTTATCAAGATATCATTAACGTACATCAATAGGAAAATGTGTATCCGAGTGATTCTTGGTTAGCAAGGATGGGTCCGATTTTCTGTGAAAGAAACCAATAGAAATAAGATAAGACGTAAAAGTATTGTACCATTGACGTGGTGCCTGTTTGAGGCCGTAGATGGCTTTTTTTTGGAGACAGACGTGCTCAGGATTGGATGAGTCTTCAAAGCCCTTTGGTTGAGTCATGTAAAACACTTCGTATAAGTGTCTATGAAGGAATGCATTTGCCATGTCTAATTGTTGAACTGGCCAGTTATTGTGAAGAGCCATTGTTAAAAGGATACGAATGGTAGGAAGCTTGGCCACTGGACTGAACGTTTCATTGTAGTCGATGTTGTATTCCTGATGATTGCCCAGTGCTACTAGACAAGCTTTGTGAGTCGCGACCGAGCCGTTTGCGTGACGCTTGGTGCGATACGTCCATTTGCATCCTAGAATTTGCGCATTAGGAGGTGAAGGGACAAGTTGCCACGTACCTTGTTTTTGTAAAGCAAAAAATTCATTCGCCATGGCCTTGTGCCATTCAAAATGTTTGCTAGCCTCAGTATATGAGGTTGGATCGGAAGCCATAGTTGAGCTTATGTGTTCGTGAAGAAGATTAAGCTGTTGACAAGGTTTGAGCGAACCTGTTTTTGTTCGGGTAATCATTGGATGACGAGAAAGATGAGATGGTATATTTGGAAGTTGAGAGCTGTCATCTGATCTGTGCGGTGGAAGACTGGAAGAATGCAAAGGAGAGGCTGGTATTGGACAAATTGTTAGTTGAGTTAACTTTGTGCTGATTAGTAGCATTAGGTGGCTGTAGAGTGGATATAGGAGTTAGGAGAAAAGGAGAATAGAGCTCCGAGGAAGAAAGAGATTTAGAGTTAGAGTTTGCAAATGGAAAAGATGTTTCATTGAAAGTAGTGTGACGGGATATGATCACCTTGTGAGTGGTAAGGTTGAGACATCTATAAACTTTGTAGGTCTCCGAGTAACCAAGAAAGATGCTAGAGGTTGCTTGGGTTGAAATTTATGACGGAGATGATTGAGAATTAAAGGAAAACATTCGCATCCGAATGTGAGAAGATGAGCATAGTCGGGCTTGCGGTTATAGAGGATTTCGTAAGGAGAGATGTTTTTGGTGTTGGAAGAAGGCATCCGATTAATAAGATATATAGTTGTTACGACCGCATCGGGCCAATATTTGTATGGGACAGATGATTGAGAAAGAAGAGTTCTTGTGGTTTCGATGACATGGCGATGTTTACGTTCCGCCATGCCATTCTGTTCGGGAGTATAAGGACACGAGATTTGGTGTGTAATGCCTTTGGGTGAGAGATTGAGTGAAGTGGTGATTGACGTATTCAGTCCCTCCATCAATCTGTATAGTTTTTATTTTGTGAGATGTTTGATTTTCAATTTGCATTTTGAAATTAATAAATATATTGGTAACTTCCGATTTGTGAATCATAGGGAAGATTTATGTAAAACGCGAAAAATCATCCACAAACAAAAAATAATATTTATAATTTTGGTTCGAAGTGACCGGTGAAGGTCCCCAAACATCAGAGTGAAACAAATCAAGAATTGTTTTACTTATATTATTGGAAGATTCAAAAGCTAGCTTATGGCCTTTATTTGCTCTACAAGAAGTGCAAATAAAGTCAGATATGGGTATGTTGAGGGAAGGATTTCTCTTAGCAATAGCATCAAGTGTCCTTTTGTGAGGATGACCCAATCTGTTGTGCCAAGTATTGGAGATGTTGCTGCGAACAACAAGTGCTGCTGAAGGAGAAGCACCTGAGGATATAGAGTTAATTGGATAAAGACCTTCTTGACAAGGTCCTCTAAGAAGTACTTGCTTGGTCTTCAAATCCTTCATAGTAAAACCTAACAGATCAAAGACAATAGAGATATTGTTATCTTTGGTTAATTTTGAGATAGATAGAAGATTATAATGTAAATTGGGAATGTGAAGAAGTTGCGAGAGATATAGCTTACGAGACGGTGTTGGAAGTATTCCAGCATCGGAGTTGGCTATAGGAACCAAACGACCTAGGGGTGTAAATATCTGACACGACCCGACAACCCGACCCGGACCCGACCCGAAAAATCCGGGTTGGACCCGACCCGTTTGATAAACGGGCCGGCCGGGTCGGGTCCGGGTTGAAATGTTCGACCCGTTTGTAAAAAACGGGTCGGGTCGGGTTCGACCCGAACCCGGCAGGTTGACCCGAATTGACACCCCTAAAACGACCATCACCAATTGTGACACCATCGTTTCTTGTGTAAGGTGTAGAGATGTGGAGGTCGTCCAAAGAATTTGTGAGATGCGACGATGTGCCGGAGTCAAGAAACCAGTCTGTCGTAGGTGGTTCTGAATTTGCGACCAAAACTTTGGGCGATGAACTTCCAGTTTGCTGGACATACTGGCTGTTCATTCTATGCCGGCAATTGAATGCCGAGTGCCCCTTTTTGTTGCAGATCTGGCATATGATGAGGGCACTAGATGACGATTTGTTTCGGTTATTTACATTATGCGGAAATTTCAAGCGATTTCGTCGTCCTCGACCACGATAGGAAAATAACGCCAGATTTTGGATCGGGTGTGGACATTGCACGTGATGCGTTTGAAGCAATATTTACCTCTTCGCTAAGAAGCAGAGCGTAGAGGTTATCAAGACTGATCGGAACCAACATGGTTCTAATTGCCGTCTTGAAGGACTAATACGGTGGTGGAAGACCATTAAGAATATATAAGATGATGTCTTCGTTGTCCACAGTTGATTTGGCTGCAACAATTTGATCGACCAAGGATTTAACAGCGGTAAGGTATGGAGTCATTGATGAGGTCTTCATAGAGATGTTGTGCAGCTCATTTTTGAGCTGAGTCATCTTGGAGTGGTTCAAACACTAAAATCTGCGTTCTAAAGTCTCCCATAGTTCAGCGGTAGATTCAATATTCACGATGTAGGGTAATACCGATGTAGAAATTGTTGAACATATCGCTGCCGCTAGGTTCTGATTCGTGAGAATCCATTGATTGTAAGTAGGATTCACGATTTTGGATCCATCGGGCTGGGGTAGCAGACGACAGGGTTGAGGAATAGTCGAATCAGAACCTTGATTATCTATGACCGCCAAAGAGACTAATTATCAATGGATAGTTGAGTGGTGACAATGTTCTTTAGGTTGGAGACGACGAATTTCAGTGAGGACGTGATCCCCATGACTGTCGATCCCGTGTGATCTGAGTGATCGCCATCTCGCCGAGACTCGAATTCGCAGACTACGCCATTGGTCTCACCCCATCTTCACTCCATCTATGATACGATGATGAACTAGAGAATCTTTAAGTGGTTCTTCAAAGAGGAAAGTGAAGCAGAGAAGAAACCGAGTGAAGGAACAAAGCAGGAAAGTAAAGTGCAATATTTTCATTCACCGAACCAAGTCTAGTACAAGCTATATATAGACAATATGTATGTGTACATCCACGTGTACATAAATACTAAAAGATATAGCAGTCTTTAATCTGAATTGTGATTGGCTTTGATATTATTATTACACTCTAATAGCAGCCATCGAGGTTTTACTCTAAGGTTAGCATCTATGTGATAGAGGATGCCTCAAATAGGCTATCGAAGTTGTCCTAATCCTCGGGTTGGAATACAATTAATTAAAAGAATAGGCTTGAGCACAAGAGGTTTGATGATTTAGTTGATTTGCTCTAGTAATCATTTAGTTTGCAAGAGAAGTTCAATTCTGATTTTAGGAAAGGCGGGTCCTAGAGGAAGATTTGCATATGTATTTGGATGTTTGGTGGGACTTACGGGGTTTTTACCTAGCCCAAACATTGATTTGTTTATATGAATGATCATGCATCTCTGTATTTAATAAAGTGGTATCAAAGATCAAAGTTCATGTATTTGGTTTGAACTTAACCTAAGAATTAAACAACAGTGACTCTTAGATCATTATATTTGGTAATAAAAGCATATGATGCTTGAGAATCATGCATTTAGTACAAAGTTTGCTCAAATGATTTAAGGATTTGGTGCATTGTTTGTGGTGAAGTCTTATAGGCTTAATGTCTGTGCATGTCTTGTTGGAGTCTGTGTAGAGATGAGGACTTTCGTCTTTGAATTTAATGGATATAGTTTGAGATGTGAGAGTTACCTCCCTAGAAATGTTGAGCCACCCAAGGACTTTGTTGTGTTTGTTTATGTATTGGAAATATTGGGCTTACATGCTGACAGTTCCAATGGCGGGATTTACGTCATTGACATTAAGGTAGCCGATAATCAGGACTGAACAGTTTTGTTGTGTTGCAGAACCTAAGGTTTGTTGGTATTTGTTGAATTATATATTTTTTCAATGGCATTAATTGATTTAAACTTGATTTGAAATATTGAATTTTTATTTTGATTAAGAAAGTTAAGTACAAGGCTTTTAAGACCGGAGCGGTCAATGAATCGGAAGAATAAGAGGTTAGTGGTTCGATGGTTCGACTGGGGTCGAACCGGGGTCGAACCGGATGATGTAATAAATATTAATTATATTTAAATATTATAATAATGACACAACTATTTATAAATATATAGCAAAAATTGAACATAATTTAAGTAGTAAGTGATGGTAGACAAGGCAATATAATTTAAGATAAGATCTGCACTTCAATTTAAACTTTATCGAAATCCTAATGAGCAGCATTTCAAGATCACTAAAGAGCAGCATTTACATCCTAGAGGGATTAATTACATACTATTAGGCCCACAAATCATTTCAAAACCCATATATATATATAAGACAGCCAAAAATTCAATCAAGACAAACCAGTAAAACAATCAAGGAGAAACCCGAATTATGCCGTTCCATTGAAATAAAGAGCAGCTTGGCAATGGAACTTTCCTAATGATAACATGTATGTCGTTCCATTGCCCTAAAAACAAAAAGAAAACCAATCCACGAATAACAGATGATAGAACCCTAAATGCATTTTGCATTTCAAAGTTTTTAAGAGGGCACAGGAAAATGAAATTTAAACGAATATACATACAAGAAAACTGTGCAGATTAAAGTTTAATGACTACATTCATCATGTCTCTAAATTTTGAAAAAAAAAAAAAAAACTCATTTAGAAACAAACCAGAACCAGAGATGTTGGCTTATGGTTTCGGGAAATGAGTAGCTGATGTTGGCTCCTCTTCGTATAAACAAACAACGAGAGACAAGACGTCGAACGAGAAGAAGAAGGTCGGAGCGGAGATGCCGAAGGAGAAGGAAAATGCCAAATGAAATAGGGTTTTTTGTTTTGTTTCGGCTTCATATAAGCCTCCCCACTGGCTCGTCTTCGCGTAATAAGCTTCCCACATCACGCCTTTGCCTTCAGATCTCATCTCAGCGGGTTTAGGGTTTAGGGACTATGGAGTCAGAAGTATGAGTTGAACTAAAGATTAAACAAGTAAACAGTCAATGAGGTGAATGAAAATAACAGAACAACCCTTTAATCAATGGTGAATGAAAATATTTTTTGGATCTACTACAAGGAGAAACCCACAAATCATTTCAAAACCCATATATATAAATAAGACAGCCAAAAATTCAATCAAGACAAACCAGTAAAACAATCAAGGATTAATCCGAATTATGTCGTTCCATTGAAATAAAGAGCAGCTTGGCAATGGAACTTTCCTAATGATGACATGTATGCCGTTCCATTGCCCTAAAAACAAAAAGAAAGCCAATCCACGGATAACAGATGATAGAACCCTAAATGTATTTTGCATTTTAAAATAGAAACAAAAGGGCATAGGAAAATGAAATTTAAACGAATATACATACAAGAAAACTATATAGATTAAAGTTTAAAGACTACATTCAACATGTCTCTAAATTTTGGAAAAAAAAAAACTCATTTAGAAACACACCAGAACCAGAGATGTTGGCTTCTGGCTTCGGGAATGAGTAGCCGATGTTGGCTCGTCTTCGTATAAACAAACAACGTCGGAGACGTGACGTCGAACGAGAAGAAGGTCAGAGCGGAGATGCCGAATGAAATAGGGTTTTTTTTTTGTTTCGGCTTCGCATAAGGCTCCCCACTGGCTCGTCTTAGTGTAATAAGCTTCACACGTCGCGCCTTTGCCTTCGGATCTCATCTCAGCCGTCGGATATGAACCGACCGGTTATAGGGAATCGAAACCGGTTTGTCGGTTCGGCGGTCGAACCGGCAGTTTGGCCGGTTCATTAGCGGTTCTCTGTGAAACAGGTTATAACAAGAACCGTAACAGGCCGGCCGGCCGGTTCACGGTTCAACCGGTTGAATCGACCGGTCTGGTTAAGTTTTAAAAGCCTTAGTTAAGTAGGTGGTACTAGCTACTCTTGTTTTAGAGAGACTCACAATTTGGGGCTTATAACTCTAGATAAGATAGATGTTAAGAGAGCAGGGTGTTGATCTGTACTGGTGCTTGTAAGGATTGTGACTTTTGTGTTCAACCTTGTTGTGCTGATGAGGTTGTTAGATCGTTCCAGCTGGTCAATCGGGACCTGTGCCTGTTTGAGGTGGAAATTTTACACGCCCCTTTTCTTCATGTCGGGCCCATCAACTAATTAAAGGGGGATTAGGAGGGAAAATATTCAACTAGGGGGGGGGTTTGTTTTCGGTATTTGATTTCTATTGTATGCTTTAAGTATTTTCTGTTTTGAGGGTTAGGGTATCTTGTGTTTGTTGAAATTTGGAGAGTTATTAAGTTTTTTTGGGCTCTAGCCATCGGTTAAAGATTAGGAGAGCCGGATCATCCTCTCCAATTGAGGATTGTTGACTAATACAAAAAAAGAGAAGCATAAAAAAAAGAAAGAAAATAAAAAAAATTATGAAAAAATTGAAATGAAAATTTCTCATGATGCTTTCTCCGATCTGGTCCCACTTTAATCGATGCAATGTTTCGTTCAAATAACTATCGTTCAGCCACTTAATCAATAAAAAAGGCAAATAAGTGAAAAAGTATTCACTGTTCTCATTTTCTTGCTTCCTCTTACAATTATGTTTCACTCCAGTCGTCGCCTCCACCCTATTTGTCGGCACATAGAGCCAAGCCCCAAATCCTGCACGATCTGGTTTGTCTGAATTAGCCGAGCCCATGACAGCCGGCTCTGATCGCTACTTCAACGTGTGCGAACGATCTCTTCCCGTCAAGTCGCTCCTCAAGTGATCAACGCCTCAACTAGAGGTGTCAAAATCAGGTTTTGGGTCGTGTTTTGGAATTAACCTAGGTTCACTCGGGTCGACCTTAACCCAATCCGGGTAGGTAAATAGGTTGGAAATTCGAACCCGGACCAGACCCAACAAATTGTTGGGTTTACCTGACCCGACACGAAATGGCGGGCGGCGGGCAGGCGCGGACGATGACATGAACACAGGCGACATGTCGCGGACGCGAGCTGGCTGGCGCGGCCCCGCGGGTAGGTGCGCAGGCATGGACATGCGCAGGTAGCTTCGGCAGGAGCGCGGGCAGGTTAGGGAAAGTCGGCGAGCAGCAGGGCAGGGGGAAGGCAGGCAGGGGCAGGTCCACGGGAAGCTTGGCAGTCATTTTAAACGGGTTTTCGGGTTGACCCGGCAATCCGTTGGATCAACCCGAACTATTTTTCAAATGGGTTGAATCTGGGAAACCGAACTCGACCTATTTTGGAAACGGGCCGGTTCTAACCCGAATTTTCCGGGTCGGGTTTTCATGTCATGTCAAATATTGACTCCCCTAGCCTCAACTAAAGGCGCTTCTGACCACCGTGCCGACTAGATCTTATAGCCTTGATCCCCTACCTTTCGTTCGATCGAACCTGAGCATAACACCCAAATGGACACTTCCATCCGTTCTGAACATCAAGAGTTGCTATGCCTTGTCTTCCCACATGAACACCCTAGTTCGATTGCACTTGCTGCCTTCGTGCTCGTGCAATTGTGCCTCACGTTTACGTTAGTCTCTATTTGGTTATCTCTGCCTATAGCCAAACTTAAATGTGTGAAACCTCTATCTATACCCAAACAACTATAGTAAATGATCTTTTATAGTGGCTCGCACAAGTTACTTGAAGAGACAGATTTTTGTCTTATTTATTCATATCTAATTTAAAGACAACAACAACAACATCAAGCCTTTGTCCCACTACATTAGGTCGGCTACATGAATCCTTTTTTGCCATTGTGCTCTGTTAAAAGTTAAATTCTCATTTAAATCTAAAAAAGAAATATCATTTCTAATATTTTTTTAACCAAGTCTTTTTAGGTCTACCTCTACCTATCTTAACATAAGTCAAATCTAATACCTCAACTTTCCTAACTGGGTCATCAGAAGGCCTCCGCTTAATGTGTTCAAACCATCAAAGGCAGCTCTCTCTAATCTTATCTTCCACTAGAGCAACTCCAACCTTTAACGTATATGCTCATTTCATATCCTATCTCTAAGGGTAAAGCCACTCATCCACCTAAGCATCCTCATCTCTGCAATGCTTAACTTAGTATTATGCTTCTCTTTTAATGGCCTACATTCGAAACCATAAAGCATTGCAGGTCTCACCACCATCTTATAGAATTTTTTCTAAAGTTTGAGGGAGACTTTTCTATCGCACAACAAGCTCGATGCATTCCTCCACTTCAACCAACCAACTTGAATTCTGCTATCCCCATCTATTTCACCATCAATCTGAACAATATATCCATGATATCTAAAACGTGAACTCTTATTAATAAATTGATCACCCAAAGTCACAATCCCCTCACTAGGTCTATTGCTACTAAAATTACTTTAAAACTAATTTAAAGTCGATAATGATAAATTGTCTATAATTAGAATGACACAAGCTAATGGCTGTCATAAGCAGTCTAAGTAATTTTAATAAATATTTTATGTATAGTTACTTAAATATTATAATATGTATTTAATTTTTAAAACCCTAAGCCATCGTTCTTAGATCGGGCTAGGAGAAAAGCATATCCAAGACCTCACGCCCTCGATCTTAGATCCAAGCGAGATGACTTTAAATTCAAAATATCGCACCGTTGATCTTAGATTTTCGTCCGCAATGATTTCAAACCCAAGAGGTCGCGTCGTTGACCTTAGCTCTGGCCAGGAAGAAATCAGCATCAAGTGCTATCCTGGCGTCCCCTCCACATAGGGGGAGATCGGGAGGTTGCCGAAGTTCCTTTGGAAAACTGTAGGAAATTCCTTTTTAGAGTAATTGGAGAGCAATTCAATTTTAATTTTAATTATTTAGTTGATTAATATTAATTAAAACTAATTAATAAAAATTTATTAATGGAAAGAATAATTTAATTGAAATTAATTATTCAAATTTAATTGAATTTAGTTAACTAAAATTAATTGATTAATTAAAAGCACCTACTAAAATTAATCAATTAGTTTTGTTATTTTCTTTCGTATTTCTTGCAATAAGTTCTATGGTGTCTTCTTCCCAATTTTTCATTACAGTTTTTTGATTTGGTTGAAAAAGCACGTACATCCTATCAATTTGGATTTAAGAGCCCCTACTTCCTATCAAATTGGTATCAGAGCAATTTCCTGGGCTTAAATAGAAGTCGACCTCATTGATTTTTTGCAGTGTTTCCTTTTTGATCTTGTTGCTTTTGCTGTTTGGAGGCCCGATTCACATCAAAGTTTTTTTTTTTTTTGCTATTGGAGCCTAACTCGAGTACTTATGATAGGACAAAAGGTGGAAGTGTTGGAAGGGGAGATCAGACAATAGTAAATTGAAGGTTCAAATCTCTTGACTCAACTTTCAGGTGTCAAAAGTCAAATTTCAACCATTCCTGAGAAGATGGATGAGAATTTTTCCATCTTAGAGGAAATGCTGAAGAAGTTGCTCGACGGTCAACCCAAAACGGCATTGTCAGAGGCGAGGTAAGCCTTTGTCAACCAAGAAAGTGGGGAAAGCCCTAATCTAATAAGGCAAAGGGAGGATCAGAAGGTGGAGGTTCGGGAGGGAGAAGAGAGCATGCTTCCCCTAGAATCTATTCCTAGGAAGGAACCGGGTAAAGGGTATGGTGAGAGGTGTGAGGAGGTCGAGCATGAACAAAGGGTAGTTAAATCTTAGATTAGATGGGCGAAATTTGAAAGGAAGGGCTAATTATGATCGAAGGGGTGCTGAATTTGAAAAAAGAGAGGTTGATTATGATTCAAGGGGTGTTGAATTTCATAGGAGGTGTGAATTTGATCAAAGGTTTGTGTATGAACGTAGAAGGGATGATTGAGACAATTGGAGGGAACCACCTTGGGAATTGGAAATTGTGGAGGAAATAGGAGATTCGAGGATGATGAAGCTGAAGATGCCGATTTTTGAGAGAGATGATACCCATGGGTGGATCTACAAGATGGAAACATACTTTACTGTCAATATGTTCATGGAGGAGGAGAGACTGACGACAGCCAGGATGTGCCTGGAGAGGAAAGCTTTAACATGGAACCAATGGAGGGATACGAGGCGACCCATGCAGACCTGGAGAGAGTTTAATGGATTGCTTGTTGGAACATTTTCAAACTGGCATGTAAAGGGACTTTCAGGAGTAATTCTTTGCCCGACACACGAGGGGAAGGTGTTGTAATACCGTAAGTAGTTTGAGCACCTGCCTAGCCGAATGGACTGGCTTCTAGAGATTGTACTTGAGGGGAACTTTATGGAAGGACTCAAACTATAGATTCAAGCATCAATTAGAGTAATGAGGCCTCGTGATTTGGGAGAGACTATGGTGTTAGTTCAATTAGTGGAGGATCAGAGGCATCTGGAAAGAGAGACTGGAGGCAGCAACTTAGGAAGTTTGTATAGGAGTTAACCTTCACCTTTTTTGGCACCCAAGGTGCCGACACTGTGATGCCCCCCCACCCCACCCCATTGGCTTTCGTGTGATGCTTCAGTTTTCCCCTTTTGGCAGCTATTTTTGCTTCAGTTTTCCCCCATTTGCTGCTGCCTTTTTGGTTCCTGTTTGCTGCGATTTTTGAGAAAATCCTAGTGGTTGTTTGGGTGGTGCATTGATTACTTTACATCAAAAATATTTTTTTCATTTTCTTCCCTATATATAGTGGCTTTTCTTGCCGTTAGAGTATAGTTATTTGATGATTTTTGGATTGTAAACTTGTGGGTTTTCACTAGCTTGCTAGCTAGCCTCCTTCCCCTTCCCCTCTAAAACTTCATCTCGGCCTTCTACCTCCTCATCTATCCATGGTTCCCGCCCCATCTGTATCTTTCTTCTCAAAAAATTTTTGTAAGCTTTAAGGGTGTAGTTGTGTCAATGTGTCAAGTCTAGCATTTGTCAATGAAAAGTGTCTTTAGGTTGTAATCTTTGTTTTTATATTTATGTTTTAAGAAGGAAGATCTAAGTCCTTTGCAATCTTGTTTTTTGGTTGTATCACACTGAGTACTCCTTGGGATACCCCGAAGATGAAGATTGTAGGAATAAGACTTGGGGAAAACTTCAAGAAACTCACAGAAATGGAGTCATAGGAAAAGAGGGCGACGGGGCTCTATTTCAGATGTGGTGAGAGATATACATTGGGGTACAGATGTAAGGACCCAACTTTTCAGATTCTCACCGTTTGTGATGATGAGGAAATTGAGGAAGGAGTTTCCTTTTCACCTTGCAGACAAGGTGAGTCTGCGGGAGGGGGATATTATTGGACTAGTTCAGCCGGTCAATTGAGATTGGTGCCTGCTTGAGGCAGAATAGTTCCACCTGTTTGAGACGGAACAATTTCGTCTGTTTGAGGATGAACTTCCACCTTTTTTAGGTGAAACTTCCACCTGCCCCTTTTTTGCATGTCGGGCCTAGCAACCAATTAAGGGAGCCATTGAGAGAGAGAGAGAGAGAGAGAGATTTCTATTGCATGCTTTGAGTATTTTCTTTTCCTAGGGTTAAGGATATCTTATGTTTGCTGAAATTTGGAGAGTTTTTAGGTTTTATTTGGGCTCTAGCTAGCCGCTGGCTAGAGATTTGGAGAGCTGGATCCTCTTCTCCAATTGAGGATCTAACTGTATCTTGTTATTTTCTTTCGTTTTTCTTGCAATAAGAAGTTTTGTGGTGTGTGTTCTTCCCAATTTTCCATTACGATTTGCTGATTTGGTTAAAAGAGCATCTACTTCTTATCAATTTTGATTTAAGAGCCCCTACTTCCTATCAGAGGCTTACAATCCTTCACGTGTTTATGATATTTCACTCTTATTGGGCACTTTTGTATAAAAGTTAAGTTTCTTTAATAGCCTAAACTCAGAAGTTAGTTTAATGGTCCATTGTCTGCTATCAATTCTCCAGTGCTGCAAAGCTTTCTACAATGGAGAGGGGTATTAGTAACCAGGGGCAATCAAAATGATGGAAAAATATAATAGCTTAATTGCTTTAATCAACAAATATTGTCAATATCTCGAATAGTTGGAACATGAGTTTTACCGGGAAAATCAGAATTATGGTGTCACTCCTGCCTTTACCATTGTCTACTGCGTTGGCCAAGTTCCAACTTGCTGCCTTTTGAAAATGTTTTATGGAAGTTATACTATTTCTCATTCATTTCACTCCTGGATCTGATTGAGAGAAGTAACGGCTAGTTTCTCTCTCCCATACTCTGTAGTTGTTTACCATTTTTCTAATCAATTTTTTGTTGTGTGATCATGCACAGCATTTTACATGAATGCAGCTTTCCTGATTAGCTGCGTTTATTTGTGAGAAGCTTTGGCCTGCTTTTTTATTAGAACGAGGCTGACATCTATAATTCTACTCTTAATTTTCCAACTCGTACTATCTCGCTTTGCAGACTGACAGAGACGTTATGCTTGATGAACTTTTGGATCATTTGAAGCTTTTAAGGCTCCGAGTGAAGGTAAATGGTAGTTTTTTTAGTAAATATTAGAACTAATTACACTTCCCTCTCCTATTGATTGTCCGTATTAGTATATTATAGGGGTGTCAATATTTGGCCCGACCCGAAAATTTTGGGTTAGGGTTGAGAAAGGGGTCGAGTTTGGGATTCTGACCCGTTTGCAAAATCGGGTTGGATTCGGGTTGACCTGGAAACCCGAAATCAACCCGGCTTGACCCGGGAAAATGGCTGTCTTGTCTGGTCGCGTCCGTAGTTTTCACACTCATGCTCAATCACGGACTTACGTGCCATTTCCGCACTCACGCTTAGTTACGACCTCACCATGTACACGGAATCGCCAAATCTTTGATCATGTGATTCGTATCTTGTTCGCATGGCTCCATGTCTGAATCCTACCACTCAACTCACAGCTCTGATTGCCATAATCAGTTGCCTCACCCGATTCACGTGAAAAGACCTGGCTGGCATGGATGCCGTCAAGAAGAGAGGAGAACGACGCCTGAATGGAGGTATTGTTTGACGGACAGAGCTGATGGCCGAACGTGCTTGATCGCCGGAGAGGAGGCTGTTGTGAGTTGCTCGGCCCTTGGAAGGGAGAGGAGCAGCGTGAGGGAGAGAAGTTTGCTTGGCTTCGGGGAAGCGTGAGTTGGCTGGTGACTAGGTGGTCGGCAGAGCAAAAGGACTTGAGTGGGAGGGGGCTCGAGTCGGGGATTCCATCTCCTGCACGTGAGACTCAGCTCTAGTCCTACAATCAGTGGTGGGTCATGTCGGGTTGACTCGGACCTTATGCGGGTCGGGTTCGTGTCCGAAAAAGTGACCGGTTTGCAAAAATGGGTCGGGTCAATTTGTGTCGGGTCAATTCCGGGTTGGACCCGAACCCGTAACCCGATTTTGACAGCTCTAATATATTACACATATCTTCTCAATGTTGTTTGAAACTACACTTGCATTCCATTTCTGAAACTCTTGGTTAATAGATTAGGTTTAACAATTCTGTAATGTTTAAGAAACTGGGAGGCAAGTGAAATTTAAAAAAATGGATTGGATTGGCATATTTTATAATATCTAACATCAGTGGAGGTAATTACAATTTCAGAAAACACATGGAAGGTATGCATAATATTGACCCCACAAGAAGATAAGTATAATTAATTCAATAATAAAATTTATTGGTTTTCCATTACCAGGTATGCCCACTTCATAGCAGCTTTCGAACTATACTTGTTTGTCTTCAATGCATGATAGGGAACACATATTTTGGTTACACCCATGCTATGGAAATTCTTATGATAGCTGATGCATTCAACATAATTCAACTTTCTACTTCAGCTTGTGATTCCATTTTGATCTTGGGCATAGTTACGCTTCTTGAACTAACAATTACATGTCAGGAATTGTGCTAGGTTTAGTATAGCATGATTGTTTTGTTGATTGAATTCTCTTTAGCATTTGAGGAGCTGTTCAAAGAGATTTATACTAATTATTGTAGATTTAGTAAAGTGTTGGAGAAATTTTGTCATCCTCAATAGATTGCATATTTTGTGATCGAACACGGCCAAAAAAAGATGATATATTATGTCGGAGGACAAAAATATTATTTCGTTATGGACTCAATAAAAAAAATTACAATTTTAATCGAGATTTTTCCATTCAATATTTGTTTGAATGATGTTTATTTTATTCTGAGATACGGATGCCTTGTAGGGGCAAGCTTCTATGGTTAATTACATCTCAAACATTTGATACTTGAGAATTTTTTTTATTAAACTAGTAGTTTTCTGAAATTTGTGAAATTCTTGCTCAAGGAGTTTTGGTCATTAGGAATTTCAAAGGAAAAGATCAAACTTTAAATCAGATTTTGGAATGAGGGCGAAAGGAGTGAAGTAGGAGCACTTGATTCTGAGACATTTCAGAGGTGCTCAGATTATTCTAAGTTGAGCTTTACACTTTAGAATCTAATTTTTATTTAAGTTAACAATTTTATTTAGAATGTTGGGGCTTACAATTGAACTACACATATTGTAGGAAATGCCCGGATTGATAGGGCTTATTTGGTGATTGAAATCAATCATTGCCTCAGACCCTAGAACTAAGGTGAGGACTGCGGAGGGATAGTGCATTGAACTTAAGTCTTACGGAGTGCAAGGGACTTACAAATTACCTCTCACATGAGACATAGCCAATATGACTTCTGGATTTATTACCCTACCTGGAAAGGGCTACCGGTTAATCCCCACTTAGTCTCTTTTAAAATCATGGCGTCCAGTCTCAATGCATATGAAGAGTAGAGATGTTGTTTTTGTTTAGAAAGTAGAGCACAGACGGGTTCTCTTCTGTACATGCTGGGTCTCGTACAGGTTTGGTGCAGACAATTTCCACGTGGAGAAGTTTGACATGGGCGGGGCGACCGCGGACGAGGTTGGTGCATGTGGGGTCGTGCAAACTGGGTAGGTCGAGGGATGGGTTCGGCTGAAATTCTCCTCTCCTGCTCTCTCTTGTTTGGTTTGGGATGCACACGCACAGAGATCCTCTTCTCTCGTCTCCCTCTCCCTCTATATGCAAAATGAGAGGGGATTTCGCTCGATTAGATTTCCTCTTACGATATCCTGCTTTAGCCACACAAATCAGAGGGAAGTGACATGTGAACAACAACCTTTTGAATCTCAGTCGTTTGATTTTGTTTCTTGATGTGGGAAAATGATTACAAAAGGCCAAGAAACCAATTAAATCTATTTGGGGTTAAATTGAATTCGAATTGGGTCAATTGGGCTAGAATCAAGCCCAAATTTGATTGATTTGGGTCGATTCAGGTTCGATTGGGTCCGACCAAGTCAATTTCACGAAATTAAACTTGAATCGGTGCCAAATTGTATTGAATCAGGTTCGACGAGGGTCAATTTGGATTGATTTTGGGTCAGCTCAATCAATTGGCCCTTAATTTTATGTAGTTAAATTTAAATTAATCTAATAAAGGGCCTGATTTAGGTAAATTGATGCTAGACGACCTTCGTTTGAGTTGATTGAGTGCGATTGAGTGCAGTCAGGCTCGAATTGGCTCGATTTGAGCTCGACTTGAAAATATATGTCAACATGCAGTTTGAACTTTGATGGGTGAATAGGCTCGTACAACTAAACAGAATATAATGACTTTTTTATGCTGTCGCTGATGATCTCATTTGATAGATCTTTCAGCTTTTCAATAACGTGATGAGATAATAATGAATCACTTATTTTGTCAGTGATGCGATATGAGTTTGATGGAACTTTGTGCTGATTCTTCAAGTCCTACTAATAAACTCAAAAAAATATTGTAAGACCATAAATCTGAATGGCGAAGTGGGAAGTTTTCTTTTTACCAAACCTTCACCAGCCTAACAACTCTTGCCTCTTCTATAGGGAATCTTGTATTCCCGTTGAACTTTAGAAAAATCATACATTATGAAATCTTTCCAGCTCGTCACTCTGGCTATCAATTCCAAATATACCCCTGAGCACTTGTTGACTTTTGAACCTCTGTGATTTCATCAGGATCTTTGATAATTTCCCTCTTTATGGTCAACAACTCAGCACGATTGTGCAAGTCTACTTACTCTGGTTGCTTTTATTTGTCACGTCATTATCAATAAACATGTGACATTTTTTTTATTCCTTACTCCAGCAAACGGTGATAGAACATTTTTTTCTACTAAAATAATATATTTTATTGTACCGATGCTTTAAGAATCTATCATTGAGAATTTTGAAGTCACAAGCAAGCGGTGAGATAAGCTACCATAAGTGGCTTAAATCTTGCGGCAGTGTTTAAGCTGCAGAGATACTAAACTAGTTTCCTTTTTTCTTTTCGTTATTGTGTTGGTTTCTATAAATTCACAACGGTAGGCAGTGCGGTTGGCTCATATTCTTTAGTTATTTTTTTGCTCTGCATCTGTAAGAAATATAAGTTTTTATTGTTTCTTTCAACTTAGTTTGAATTTCTATCGAGTTTTCCAAGTTTTGCACTGTTGACTCCATTTACTGATGGTAGGTTCTAAGCATGAGCATGCTGAGTGGTGCTAATGTCGTGGCACAGTTTCTGGCAAACATCCCTCTTCAATTGTTCGAGGTATTAAAAGAAAATTGTTGTAAACTACTTATCGCATCAATCATGTAGTTTCCTTTCTGTTCTTTTTTTGTTTTTTCAATGAAATTTCTCTAGTTAATTTGCAATGTCTTTCAGCTGATTGCTAGATCTCTGCTGGTGTTCTCCACAAGTTCTCTAACCTCGTTTTGTGATTGCTTTGTGATCTAGTTGACTTTTATTTACTCTTCTTTTGTGTTCTCCACAAGTTCTCTTACCTTGCATATCTCATTTTACCTATTATTTACCAAAATAAGCATAATTTTGGCTAGTTTTTATTCATTGTATGGTAAGGTATAAGGAGTAAAAGAGCAGCAATTGATTTTATAACCAAACACGGCAATTATTTAATATAGAATTAGTGTCCAGTAACTGCAATTGCGGACTACGGACTACCCAATGAACAATCGTTACAGATGAAAAAGGCAAATCATTATCCTATTTTAAAATATTTTCTTTGTTCTATAAAGGCATAAACCGAGATTTCCCTAATCAGTCTTTTCACCATAAACAATATTAACTTTCTTAGCTAAATTTATACCAGTTGGATCCCATTTTGCTTGACCTATGAATATGGCTACTTGGCCTTTGGTTGCATCATTGTTATAAATATAGACGTGAATCTTTCTTCTACTGCTTTCTTGCCGGAAGAGCGCTTTTGTCATATACATGCGCTGCCTCTTCTAATCATGTGTGCATTGGTCTGACGTGCAATGCATAGAAAACTAATACTCATGGTAATGCTGACCGATTGTCTGCTAAGCTGATCAAAATCTAATCTTATATATAACTGAGTGTTTCAGTAACTTCTTAACATGAGCATCTAGTTGCCTACTTGTATCGTGGTTTAATACTTATTGACATGTTAAATCGTTGCCCTCAATATTTTTGTTGGGGGGTTTCTTGGCAACTGCTCTGATATGCTTGTAGCTTAATTTTCCCTTGTACTCTTTATAAACATATTCTCCTTTTGCAGACTTAAGTTTCTATTATTCATTCCGAAATGTTAACTATGTGTATGCACCTACATTGACATACCTCTAAATTAGACTTCTTGACGTTTTCCTTTATGTAAAGCATTACATCATCTTTTTTTTTTTGAAATTTGTGGGACTAGCCCCTTTCATTACTATAATAAAAAATTACAGAGTTATACTTAAAAAAGAACAAATAAAGGAAAATTACATTTGTGAGTGTTGGATCTTCTGGAGAAGAAGTCTTGAACTTCTTGAGATAATATATATATATATATATATATATAATATATAATATATATAATATTATATTATATATAGTATATATTAGATTTTAGGAGGAAATCTAAAATTTATTCTATATATAGAAATTAACAATGGTGTGGTGTCTTGTGAAATGACTTAACCTAAAATTGGACTAATTCTAACAATCTCCAACTTCATCCATATTTTACAATGAATACCAACGAACCATCATGCCGTTGCGATCCAATCGCTCGTTCTTCCATCTTCCAAGGGCACTCGTGCATACTCCAACCTGCGGCTTCGCACGAGCCACCCATCCAACTTTTACTGCAGCCACAATTTTAATTTCTAAGAATCATTATTGAATGGTTTAAGATTGCGACTCCCAAGCCTTCATGCTTCGTCGACCATTGCTCTTGGCTACCGATGATGGTGTTCCCAACACCCGCTTTTGTTTGCAATAGCCACGTCGCTGTTTGCCTCTCGGCACCCACTACACACCAAAATAGATTCACAACGCCGCATGTGCGACTAAGTTTCACGCGGCACCGCGCAGCCTCCCCTAGCACTGCATATGCCCTACTTGCTTCTACACACATGAGCCTAACTTGCGTTCAGTCCACACACAATCCCCTGCTCCCGCATGAATGTGTTTACTGTCCATGTGCAATCTCTTGACTCTATCCACGACCACCTCCTGCGAACCAGAAGCCGCGGGTTCTCCTTCGTCAAACACACCTCCCTCTGCGAAGACAACTCCAGGTCCACCTGTTTCCTCTGCATCTGATCATAATTGAACGAGCGCCTCATTCATCTGTAACAAAACCCACATCCGACAGACTAAGGTCGCAAGGCTTGCGAACAATTCCATCAGCGACACTTCTCAAATCCATTTTTCGTCCTGCTCTGTGAACTCGATCCACAGGCCAAAGAGAGACGGTTTGCCTCCCATCAGCAACCCGAGCCATGCCTCTCGATCCTTCACGTGAACATCACCTCCTGGTCCACTCTGTCTCACGCAATGAAACAATCCATCTGCATGTGGAAACTTACGACCTGTGTACTGCCTGCCAGTCCGCATGCCATAGTCGTTTACAAATAAGGCACTTCCTTAGGGGGAAGGCCTTCCTCGATCCTCGATGTAGCAAATATACATTATATAGAGTGCATTCATTGTGGGAGTTGGAAGAATCAATGTTAGCATGTTTGTTTGGTCGGTAGGATCATAGTCAGCGAGTGATGTAGGTTGGTAGGCCTGCTGTCGGGCGACAGTGGTCGGAAGGATCATAGTTGACGGATGATGGAGGTCAGAAATATTGTAGTCGGGCGATGGTAGTTAGAAGGATCGTAGTTGGCGGATGATGGTCGTCGGAAAACCGTAGTCGGGCGACAATGGTCGGAAGGATCATAGTCGGTTGATTGTGGCCGGAAGAACCGTAGTCGGTAGTCGACGGTGGGCATAAAGATTATAGTTGGATGAAAGTAGTATGAAGGACCATAGTCGGTGGGAAACAAAGATCGTAAAGACCATAGTCGGGTGACGGTGGTCAGAAGGACCGTAGTTGGTAGGAGACGAAAGTTTTAAAGACCGTAGTTGGACGACGGTCGAGCGACGGTGGTTGGAATGACCATAGTCAGGTGACGGTCGTCGGAAGGATTGTAGTTGGCGGGCAATGGAGGTCGTAAATACCGTAGTCGGGTGATGCTGGTCGGAAGGACCATAGTGGATTGAAATTTGGTTGGAAGGACTGTAATCGGAGGGCGGCGGAGGTCAGAAAGATCGTAGTAGGGTGACAGCTGGTGGCCGAGCAGGGTCTAGCGACAGTTAGTATCTGGGTGTAAATCCGACGTTTGTTGGTGGTCGTGCAGAAGTCTGATGACAGTTGGTGGTTGGGCGGAAGTTCGACGATGGTCTATGGTCGGGCATTAGTCTGTCATTAGTTGGTGGTCGGGCAAAAGTCTGGCAACAGCTGGTGCTTGGGCGGATGTCTGACGACGGTCAGTGATCGGGTGGTGGTCGAGGAGTTTAGAGGCAATAGAGATCTCAAATGTCTCGACCTGCATACATCCCGCTAGCCCTTAGCGGTGGACATGCTCGCAGATGAAAAATCTCATCTCTTGTTCGCTAGGGTCTCTGTCCAGGTTGATTGTAAATCCCGCCTCCTGGATGAGATACCTATTCTGTTGCGAGGAAAGCTCAAATCCTTAGCATCCAGTATGACTGTAAGCCATCCTTGTGTGAGGCTTATTGCTCTTTTGCTCACACATCTAACTTTTGTCATTTGAAATCTCGTTCTAATCAAGGAAAGCTTAATCCTTGTGAGGCCTATTTTTGTTGAGGTAAGAGTAAAAAAGCCTAGCAGACAAGGCCTCATACAACATTCCTTGAAAAGCTTCATTCCTGATAGATCCTACTCCCAACATCAGATTATTCAGGCTCAAAACCTTGTTGTTGACTCCTAGAAATCCAAGGACCCTGTTCTACCTGGATCAGCCTAGCATAAATTGGTATAGGATCCCTGTAACCCTTCTCAGAAAGAAGAAACAGCCACCTCTTCCGGCTTACCAACTGGTGGTGTGAACTCGTTAAAAATTGTTTAACAAGTTTGGTCCACTAAATCAGGAGGGGCAAAATCTTGTTACCTCTGACTCTAGCTCCTAACATTCTACTCAAATCACAATCAATACTAGATCAAAAGGGGCTAAGAAGGCGTCAAAACAATTCTCCAAAACCCAATGACCCAGCCTAGCTTTATTGGGTGGAATGTGATACACTAGGCGGCCCCATAGCCAGGAAGGGGGAGCGGTTTAGAATGATTCTTATTTAAGAGAGAGTTGTTTAGGAAAATTTTTAATTAAGAAAAATTATTTAGAAATGTTTCTAATCAAGGGGGGAGTTGTTTAGAAAAGTTTCCCTAATTGTGTTTATTCTATTTAGGTAGTGTTGAATTGTTTAGGAATATTTCTTAAAATATGTTCAATTATTTAAGAAAGTTTACTAAATTATGTTTTTATTGATTATGAATGTTCTATTTATTTAGAAATGTTTCATAAATTATGTTTATGTTGATTAGGAATGTCCTGATTGTGTTATTATGTTCTAAAGCTATTTAAGTGGGAGTTGTCTGGGGTTTTAGGTTCCTGCTATTGATGAGTTTTGTGGGTGTTTGCTGTAGCTCTTTTCTTTGAGGGATTCCTAGTGACATCTTGGTCGATTGGAAGAGTTGCTCTACATCTCGAATTGTAGATCACCTCTATCTTGTTTTCTCTTATTGAAGTTTTAATGAAAAATCAGCCACCGTTTTGATTTTACTGCAGTTTTTATATTATTTTTTGTTGTTTTTGTTTCCAAGGCGTATCAGAATGTTTGTGGCTTCAACAGTCTGGAAAAAATTTTGCAGTGCAAATTTAGCCCGTTTTTATAAGCAGGCCGTGCTTTATATTTTGAAAACAAAAATTCAGCAGCATTCATTTGGCGATCCTTATTTAAAGCATTTGATAATCTGTTTCTCCGAGCTATCTCATTCTAAGAATGTTTGAAAAAGCTTTTCCTACAGTTTTGTGACATAGATCCAAACTTGCATCAAAGAAGTCATAAATTTAGTAGTTAAATTCTTTCAATCATTCTAAATCGTTTCCCTTTAATTCTTATAAACCCTAAACTTAGCATTATAAACAATCTTCAGTATCACCAATCTAACTCTCTTAATCCTGAACTCACACAGGCCAATGGCTGTAAACCGACCAAGCAGCAGGTGTGGAAGATGAAATGGTTAAATGAACGCTCTGATAGAAAAATAGCGAAGCTAATGGAACTGAAACCTCCTGAGCCTAACGCCCCATTATAGAACCAGGTTAGACCTGCACGTGCCCATCAACTACTCCTATACAGGTACTTCTATAGTATTATCAGAGCTTGCATTACTTCAGAAAAAAAAAGATTGTCTTAAGATACTTTTCCCTTCGCCATCTTTTGCTTCATATTGGATTTTCTTTTTGTTTAACCTTTTTGTCAAAGATTTGGTTCACAGTGCAAAGAGAGTGCTGATTGCGATTTGGAGAATGGTTTTTTTGTGTACAAATACCCATCAAAATGTATATTTTGTGTGAAGTGGTGAATGCATGTGTGTATGTGCTACCACATGCCTTTATTTTGTTGGTTGATTGAAGCATGCAATCGAATATGAGATATTGAATGGTTTTTTATAATGAATTCTTTGTTTTTTTATTCTGAGTTGGAGTGGATGTTGGCTGTAATGGGCGAAATTATTACGTGCGGTCAATGACATTTCTCGAAGGCCAATCAGGATGTGCCATGCACCAATACGTTGTGTATATCAAGTGATATGGCACAACCTGATTGACCTCAGGATGGTCCGGTGACCACACGTAATAATCTCTCATATAATGGTGATGAGATTTGCATAAAATGCAAAAAAATTTATAAGGGGTTGAAGATTATTGTAAATATTCTATTAATCAAAAGCAAGGCATACGATCTGTTGCAAATAAATATGCCTGAGCCTGGAGTTTTTACTCATCGTTGATTTCAGAACAAGTGCGTTAATTTATGTTAATTATATAATATATTAATATGTACATTTTGATACAAAAGTAATGCAAAAAAAAAAAAGACAAAGAAGTTGGAAACGTGCTTTAAAAAAAGCTCGAAATGTGCTTATTTTATTATATTGGGGGTTCGTTTGAAGCAGCTTTTTGGTAATTACTTTTAAGGAGTTTTTGTATATTAAGTTATTTAAAAAGCATGATCTCAAAACGAAGCTTGAATTCAGCAATCAGCAGTGCCCTTTTCGTAAATGTCTATTATAGTTAAAGGCTTCAATTGAGATAATTTTTTATTATTTTATTTTTCAATTTTTAATTAGAAATTTTATTTGATTATAGTTTTTTAATAGCTTTAAAAAAATTTCTGCTAGAAGTTGTTTTCTGTTTTAGTTTTTAAAAAGGTTTTTTTTTATATATCAGTTTTAAAATCATTTTATAAAAAGATGCTGTCGTAATGATGGAGCTCTAAATGTAAAAAATATACGATAAAAAGTATAATATTTTGGCTTAATTTCTTAAATTTATGGTGGTAAATATGTGAAGAGTAATTTGTGTATTTTTCTATTTGATGATTTATTTAAAATAAAATACATATCCTTTCAAGACAGCAAAAAGTTTAAAAACGAAGCATTGCACATACCATACTACAGAGTGGAAGAGAAATAAATGTACTTTTAAAGTATAAAGTATTTGTATACCCTATATGAAGCGTGAATGGAATGAATAATTATTAGGTTTGGACACCTGACGTAGCTCTACATTCGGATGTCAATAACATGTCGTCACGTGCTCTTACTCTTTACTGTGCTGCCCGACGACCTGGACCCGATATTGTTATGTATTGGCTGATTTGTGCAGACCGGGATATTAGTAGGTCTTGTTAGGTTTTGCTCGGTATTGCTCGGTGTTGGTCGGCAATAACGAGAAATGTCAATTTGTCAATACCAATACCTAGCAATACCGAGCAATATCTAGCAATACCCCGGTTTTGCTAGGTGTTGCTCGGTATTGTTATGTATTGTTCGGTATTGCTAGGTATTGGTCTTGACAGAGTGGTATTTCTCATTATTGTCAAGCAATACCGGACAATACCTATCAATAACGAGCAATATCTAGCAATACCCGAACATAGCAATATCAGATTCCGGTTTGGGTCGGGTTGTCGGGCCGTGAGGTAAAGAGTAAGAGCATGTGGCGACATGTTATTAGCATCCGGATGTAGAGCTAAGTCAGGTGTTCGGACCTAATAATTATTCGAATGGAATAGTATAGATTGCCACTATGATGTGCGTTATTGTTCAAATGGATCAGATTGAGCAAATTATTTTAATGTTTTGAGATATTTTTTGGGATAATTTTTTTACTATTTTTTAAAGTTATTTTTTAAGAGCAATAAAAATACTGTCCCAAACAAAGTTGGTATATGATTCTACAAGTTATTAATCAATCAACTCGAAACTGCCAAGTTTAAAGCCTTTTAAGAGTTTGTCTTATTTGAATCTCAGAATTTGAGCACTCTACTTGTATTAAGAATTTACTCATAAATCGTCAGTCAAAAGTATTCATCACAAAATCTTAGCTATTCGTCAAGAGTACTTATATGCCGATTATGGGTTCTTAATATAACAACGTATAGGGATTTATCATTAACTTAGGCTTCATTTAGGATGGTTGGATGGTTGGATGGTTCATTTATTATTTTTTAAAATAAAAGTATAGTTAATTACTTGTATTTTTTATTCATTTTTTTAGCTCTAATTTTTATATGGAAATAAATTATATTATAATATTATAATCAAAATTTTATCATGATAATACTTGGCTCTGCCACTATATGCAACTAGATGCATTGGGTCAATTAATTTTTTTTTTGGTCATATAGCATATTAAGTGCTAATAATTTAAGCCATGTCACATATACAAGTGGTGAATGAGTAGGTGTAAGCAAGACATACATATATACTGAGCCAAAATATTACAATTTTTTCATCTTAAAGTTTATCTAAGATTCTCTCTCAAACTTCCTATCTCTTTTTCGTGTATTTCATCTATGATTGCGGTAGAGTCATGATGCTTTCATTGATAATGTCGGATCCAACATCTTCAAGGGTTTAATACGCATGAAAATGTTAAAGAAATTTTTTTTGATTATTAGAGTGTCACAAGTAAGTGTCATTGTAGAGTGACTTTCATAATGATTACTCCTCCTTTGAGCAATTGGAGGATCAAAACACAAGTATGATTCAGGGAATCCTTGAGCATTTTTCAAATTGCTCCTCTCACTCAGTTCCCTCAAGAGCACCAATAAATCTATCTATTTGATGTGTCACCACTAGGGGTGTCAATTTCGGGTCACGGGTCGGGTTCGAGTCGAACCCGGAACTGACCTGGGTTCAATCGGGTTGACACTAACCCGACTCGGGTAGGCAAACGGGTCGATAACTCGGACCCGAACCAGACCCGTCGGTTTGCCGGGTTGACCCGACCCAACACGGGAGCCTAGCTCGGACGCGGGGCGCGTAGGCGGGCGGACGGTCGGATTCAACCAGGATTTTTCGTGTCGGGTCCGGGTCGGATTTTCGCGTCGTGTCAAATATTGACACCCCTAATCACTACCACCTCAATCCCATGGTTATTTCACATGCTCCTTTAGATGGAGAACTATATCTCCCAAAAGAGAATACCAATGAAACTACTCTCATTAACCATAAGTGTCAAGCCCACCCTACAAACCTCTTTTTTATGGAGATCATAGAAGAACCTTCATATTAGGGCAAGATGCACCCAACCTAAAGCATTCATATGCCCTACATTATACAGTATTCAATTTAATGATGACAAACATCCATTAAAAATTAATCTAATGTCTTATTTAAGCTTGATAATTAAGGACATAGGTTTAAGTCATCAAAATTATAAAATGAGCATATGAAGATGCTTTCGAACTTCGCTATATTTATATTTCTTCATATCGAAACGGATAAGACTATATATATTTTTAATCTCTCAATATCTAGCTCTTAAAAAATAAAGCATTAGGATTAAATTAAGAAACATTTAAAATTTGGTTTATTTTGGTACTATAAAAAAGATACTTTGAATTATAAGACATAACTATTTTGCCAAGGTAAAATCAATGTAAATTAATAAAAAAATTTAAAATTCATATGCATGTATATTGCTCTTTAGTAATCCTTCACATGTTGCTAGTAAGTTAGTTGTTGACCATTAAGTGATTGTGCTATATATATATATATATATATAATAACAAATCTCACTTAATCTATACAACTACACGTGCCGAATTAAGCAACAAAGTGATAGAGTAGAGTATCGAACCTATGAGAAAGTATGCTTTTTTGCAATCAACTACTACATTGTACTCTAATTACAAAATTATTCTACTGAAATAAAAATATTGGTTATGGAGATTCAATCTCTGAATGAAATAATAAAAATAAAGGACATTTTGGTTTGGTCACATGAAACGGAAGACTTCCGATGATCCGGTTAGGAAATTGAGGTATTAGATTTGACTTATGTTAAGAAAGGTAGAGATAGACATAAAAAAGACATGGTTAGGGAATATTATAAACGATCTTTCCTTATTAGATTTAAATGAGAATTTGGCTTTAATCAAGACACAATGGAGAAAAAAGATTCATGTAGCCGACCCTACGTAGTGGAGCAAAGTCTTGATGCTGTTATTTGTTGTTTGTTTATTGATGAATGTAAACTGCATATCTTTCATAATGAAATTTTTATTTGTAATATGATTTAGATCATATGCTTCTCTAGATCTCTGTCAAGCTTGTAGGGGTGAAAAAGATATATGCTGACCACATACAGTTATATCATCTCCTTAAGAACCTAGCATATTTTATATCTCATGTATGTCTAGGCATACAAACATACTATTTCAAAATTCCTAGTTATTATTGCATTAATATTTCCAAGGCTAAATATCACTCTAGATTTTAACTACATATATGCCCACTATGAACATTAAATAAAGAACAAAAAAATATTAACAATATCATCTAAATTTATAACATAAGAATGTTTATTAGTACTTAATATGTTCTCTACATCATCAATCCAAACTAGAGAATTAGCTAGACGTAAAAGAAAATATAAGCAAACTCATTTTCATTAAAATCATAGAAGAACAAAATTACAAGTGAATGATATCAAAAGGAAAGATCAATGTATATGCTCTACACTCATTCCTTAAGGTACAAAATAATTCAAACAAACATTAACTAAAATACTCTAATGATTGTATCTAGCACTTCTCTTATCTCCCTTAGAATTGACTATAAGAGAGATCTAGAGAAGTAATATGAAAAATATTGAAATTAAACAAATGATTGAACTCCCTTACAAATATAACATCATTACTATTTATACGAAAATACAATAAATGCAAGTGGTACTGTGGCGCTTGAAAGTAGTGTTGGTTGCGGGCAAAGACACTGGAACTTCTGCACCGCTGTGACGCTTGCTGATATGGAATAGTTATTTAGTGACTAATCATGTCGCTTCACTGGTAAATTGTGTCATTTGGAAGTTACAACAGCTATGTTGCGACAATACTAACTTATGAACGATGCGGTGCTCGAGTGACAAATTTGATGCCAAGATGTGATAGATTATGACGCCACGAGACTTGAAAACAGTAAACTATAGATAATTTTTGGTCAAAATCATTTTATTTTTGAACTACCATGAATAAGTAAGAATCCATTATAAAAGATTGCAAGTGTAAACCTCTAATAGAACAATACTAATTAACTTGTTTTGACAAATAATGACTAAGTTCAACTAGTTATTGAATACAAATAATATTATTGAAGTGGCTTACAGGAGTTCTAAGGGGAGACCATATTGACCTCTTGTCCTCATAGAGTCTTTATTATGAGGACTTTGTCCAACGCTAGTTATCATTCGAGGCTTCTTCATTTCCACGCCTTAAATGGGGTTTTTTTTTTTTTATTTTCATAACTAACGTATCCCCTCTAACTATGAATTACAGTTCATCATGGGGAGGGTTATCCAAAAATTATCTAATAAATTTGTCTTTCCTTAGGTTGTTAGCTTTGGTATATATTACTTATGAACTTAACCTATGGTGGGAGAGGCAAAAAGAAATCCATCAGGGCTTTTTGGCTTGTCCTATGTTTTTGTCAAAAAAATCCTCGATGAGGTATTTGTAATAGAAGAAGTTAAATTGAATCCACTTCAAAGTTGATTGCCCCTTGATTGAGATTGGGGACTATATATGAGAGAGAGAGAGAGAGAGAGAGAGAGAGAGAGAGAGAGAGAGAGAGAGAGTATATATAAGATGGATTAATATGTTATGATCATTGCATAAGTTATATATATGATGTCTATTATTTTAATATACATGATATGTAATGTGTGTAAAAGTAAAAAAGACTTGCTGGAAATGATTGATTGATTCAGGTTGGCTAGAGACATGCTATCTTATATCGGAGGGTGGATCGACATGCTTTTCTTTAAATAAGATTTTTTGTGTAATCCCAAATAATATGAAAAAGGAGGCATAAGAAGATTGACTGATATGAAATGATACATCGATTGACATGAAGTGAAGACTTCTTATTTGAAAGCCATATGACTTGTGATATGTAATGAGACTGATTCCTAGTAATTACACTAACATGGTTGATATTGATTCCTATAGGTTTGGCTTGAACTTGATGCAGAAAAATATCATAAATAGTTAAATATATTGTCTTGCTTATATATGTAAATGACATAAGCATACATGATAAATTGCGTAAGTGATATGATATAATATGATATGAATATGATATAATACACAACTGATACAATCATATGCCAAAACAAATAATATTGATAAACTTTATATAAGGGTATATGATATATATGTAATATATGATATACATGATATTCTGCTACTTATTCATATTGCTACAATTTTGTGCTGATTTGAATTGAATGATTAAATGCAAAGTACTTGTATTGATTGCAGTTGTAGGTTCTAGCAACCTACTAAGCTATTAATTCATTACAAGATTTTTATATATTTTTTAGGAAGTGATCAATATCCCATGGAGTGAGGTTAATTATGCTTTTTAGATTTAAATTTCTATAGTTTATATTGTATTCTTTTATAGCCAGAAGTATTAAAAGAAGATTGATGTATTGATTGAATTTCTAACTATTATAAATGAATTTTGGATAAATGGTGAATATAGAAAAATATGTTGGTCTATATGGTTGCTTTTGCTGATTTTTATTTAAGGAAATGGAGATTAGTGGCTCTAGTACATTAATTAAGAGATATAACAGGCAATTCTTTCATCTTGGATCTTGTGATGCCACACATTAGTGGCTCTGTTAAATTAATTAAGAGATATAATAGATAATTCTTATACCTTAGATCTTGGGGCGTCATATGTTGTAGGTTCACTCATACTTCACTCCACTCGTCACGCAATACTCATGACTAGGTGTCCAAATAAATTTCTAATATTCTCCCCTAGAACCCCCACCAAAATGGCTCAGAAGATGTGAGATCACTTGTTGCATGTTTGACAAGTGTATAATTGAGATTGACTTCTAAGAGTATGTGATTTCAGAATGCAAAATCTTGAAAAGTTAACTTTAAAACTATTTTGAGGTTACAACAAATTAAGTTTGCTTTCCCAATATTGACATGATTTCTATAGTGCTAATACATTAGTGGATGACAAAAGGAAGGCATTGCTTGGCTACAATTGTGCACTTGTTGTTATCACGAGTGTACAAAGGTTTCCCCCAAATCTTAACTTGCTTCTCACAGAATTCATGCATCAATTAATAACAAAGGAGAATATAATAGTGCTTAGAATGTTTATGTAAATGTCCTTTCAAGCATCTATTTAAGGTTGGCCTAAAGTCATTTCCCATAGATTGTGCTATACTATTGTATGCTAAAACATTTCACAAAAGGTAGGGTAATTGAGTTCATTGGTTTAACATTGTGTGTAAATCTTGCATACATATAGATACAATAAATTGAGTGGCTCATAAAATAACATAAGATATTTTTTTTGGGTGGAAAACACGGGTAGTCGAGAAACCAATGAACTACCAAATTGAAATGATTCAATTAGTTTCACTTGTATATTACAAAAGATATACTTCTCCTTAATTGACAAAAAATATTGATACAATATGATAGATGCAAACAATGGAAGGTTAATTTTGCTGTAAAAGAAGGAGAGGCATTGAGGTATTGGAATTATGATTAATGAATCATTAATGATCTACTTGATCATTATACTTATAAGAGAGAAGACCATTGACCAATAATACCAACATTCGCCTTGGTGTTGACGACAAACATTTGTGATAGTATTGTTGGTAGCATGCATGTTTATGTCAATGGGAGAAATTGAGTCTATTAGCAACTTCAAGCATTGATAGTGGTGTTGGTGGTGAGCATTGATGTTAGTGTCGACAGTGGGCCTCGACCATAGTGTTGGTGGTGGACGTCAACTTTAGTGTAGAGGACGGGTGTTGTCCTTTGGGTCAACCTTAGTGTTGATAATAATCATCAACTTTGAGGGCGATGTCATGCTTAAATGTTAGCGTCGACGATGCACATCGAACCTGTTATCGATGATGGATGTCAAGTTCTAGCATAACGAGCTATAAATTTCTTCCTTTAGAATCTTTATTGTGACTCACATCACAACTCTTTTGAAATTATTTAATTTATCTCATTAACACGTTTGCTTAGAGAGTTAGACTTATAAGTTGACTATGAATGGCCTTTTGATAATCTAAAATTTTATTCTAAATTTTTTTAATTCAAATGTTTGAGGAGATGAATTTTCATATTTATCAATATTCAAATAATTAATTAAAACACGTGTTAGAAAAAGTATTCAATGGATTGCAAACATTGCCTATCTTGTATTTTTTAAATCAATTTAGCATCACATGGTTTCACTTCCAAGGCCGTCCACTCGCTCTTCTCCGCTTCCATCCCCGTCGCATTCTTCGAAGTTCGCGTGTCGAGGTTCGGCTCTCAATCCTACCCTTGCAGGTATTATGGTGATGGTGGTTCAGATGCATTGTGCGGTATCAAGGAGCTCTCCGTGCCTTCTCGTGGTCGCATCCACTCAAACTCATGCAGCGGCGCTACGGAGGTAAACCTAGGATGGTTGTTGGATTAGAATCACCGTTTGTGGTTTAATCTGATTCCTTTTCCCTCGATTTGAATCTGATGACCTTTGATATGGATGATAACGGTATTTGAAAGCTTTAATGACTATTCAAGGGGATTTGAACTTGCTATTTCTTTAGAAGATTATGCAATGCCATTTTGTACGCTGCGATTTCTGGTGGGTTTGCTCCTCAGTTGCCGGCTATACCGTTCAAACTGCGGTTGTTTTCCTTGCGGTTATGTTTAGTATCTTCAACCATGCCATGTACAGCGTTCCTGTAGGAGGAAGTTGTGTGCTCGAGTGAACTAGAAATGCAGGAATACTTCAAATTCTGCAAGAGATCCAGAAATGTCATTTTTTGGCACCATGGGTATTGCAGCTGATCTTGAAAGTTGTAAAATACAAGCAATTTTCTCTGAATTATTTTACTAAAATTCCTTGTAGAAGAGGCTTGTTCATTCGTGTTTATATTATGACTAGCCACTTAGCCTGAGATGTGGGCTTTACAGCATCAGGAAAAACGAAAACTAGAAATGATAATAAACAGAGGAGTAGAGAGATGTATAGAGGTAGCTAGTTGAAATAGTATTTCATCCACTGCCTGTTGTGTAATATCTTGCTATGTATATATAGAGGTTGTTTGGCACAATGATGTTCCAAGGCGTCAGGAACGGTTTAGAATAAAAATATAGGATGGTCTTCCACGGCAACAAGCCAACAAGTGTTCTGTGCGGATGGCTTTGTGAATATTCTGGAATACATGATGCTGTTATCTCCTCCCCCCATGGTCTTGGTCAATCTTGGAATGTTAGCTTGTGTTGTAGATGGGGATAGCATTTTTGTGAATAGATCCACAAGCTGGTCTTGCAAATTGATTTGATGGACTATAATAGTACAATCCTTGATGCATTCCCAAATAAAGGTGATGATGGACCTCAATATGTTTGTTACGAACATGGAAGATATGATTGTTGGCAAGAGCGACGGTTGAGACATTGTCACAAATGAGGGGTGTTGGCAAGGAAAGGTAGATGCTAAGCTTGTAGAGTGATCTTTTGATCTAGATGATATCAATATCAGTAGTAGCTAATGCTCGATATTGTACTTTAGTTGATGATCTAGGTACCATGGACTATTTTTTCACACTCTAAGATGTTAAGGTGTGTCCCAGAAAGTCACAGTATCTTATATTGGACTTGCAATTTGTTGTGTCTCTTGCCCAATCAAAGTTTGTGAAGGCGTATAGATTAAGGTATGTGTGGTGAATTAGTAGGCCATGGGAGTGTGTACCTTTTATATACCACAAGATTAGTTTGATAAGAAGATAATTTTGATTAAAGGATGATGCATAGATTGACACACTCTGTTGACGATAAAAGCAAGATATGGGTGAGTAATGGTAAGATATTGCAGAGAATTTGCAAGGTGAAGGCAGAGCTCAGGTTGAGCAAATGGATATTGAGAATTTGTTGAGAGGGATGGATTGAGAAATATAGGTGCTAGGAAGATCGATTTGCAGCTTCACATCCTGACTCTATCCAGTATTTGATGGGCATAAGTTGTCTAATTTAAGTTTAGGATGTGAGATGTTTGCTGAGCTTACAAGCTAAGAAACACTGAGATTGAGTCTAGATCTTTCATATGGAATTTGCTTTTGAAAATTTTGTAAGATAGCAACCATTGTTTCGTTGTTTTTTCTTGTGAACAAGATGTCTTCAACATAGATTATAATATATAAGGTTACCTCATTTTGGTGATCTAAGGGAAAGGAAAGGTTGGCATTGTTCTGGTGGAAGCCTAATTGTTGAAGGTGCCTTGTGAAGGTTGCAATCATTTGCGCATGGCTTGGTGGGGACCATATATTGCCTTTTTAAAGAATTAAACGTGGTGGGTGAAGCGGATCGATAGAACCATGAGGTTGCATTATATGAGTTGTCTCTGTCAAAGAATTCTGAAGGAAGGCATTTGAGATGTCTAGTTGATGAACTGGCCAATTTCATGTAAGAGCAATTATCGTAAGGATTCTAATTGTCATTATTTTGGCCACTAGCTAAATGTCTTGGTATAGTTGAGATCGTGTTTCTGTATAGAGCCTTTTGCAACAATTCAAGCTTTTTTGGCATGTTGCAGTGCCTTCAATGTAGTTAAATTGCATCTACTGATCTCCTTCTTGAATTTAATATGCATATGTTAGTTTTACATAGTTGAGGAGATTTGGTTCCATGCACTGCATGATTAATTTGTTCATATTTCTTTTTATTGACTTGAGAAGGGATGTGATCTAAGTATCAAAACAATTGATTTATTGGCAATTAAAAGAAGTGTGTTAATGATATGCACGAGTTATTAAAGCGATGAATTAACATTAATCCTTTTTTTGTATCGACTATAGAGGTGCTTACAAAAGTGATGTATGCAACTTGAAACAAAACACAAAGAGAGAACAAGAAAATCAAGACTAGCTCTTTAGAAATTTAAGACACCACTTGGAGAACAAACAATATTCAATACAATTTTAGAATATAAGTGGCTAAGATCAATAAAATAACTATGAAGTTTATGGGGGAAGATGAAATGAATCAATGATATAGGCGTGATACTTTTAAGTATCTTGTATTTATTATATAGAAGAATGGAGAAATAGATGAAGATATAACTTCTACAGTTAATATTGAGTGGTTGAAATATATAGTACATTAAAAGTTCTTTGCAGTATGATAATGCCATGAAGAATTAAAAGTAAATTTTATAAATTGTAAATTGACCGTCAATGTTAAATGGACTGAAGCATTAGAATATAAAAAATGTCAGCGATAGTTAAGTGTTCAAATTAGGTGACAACTTAGGAATTATAGATTAAAATGATTATGTTAGAAGGAGAGTGGAATTAACACCTATAGGATAATATAGTGAAAATAGACTTAGTTGATTTAGGCATATATGAACTAATATGATGAATATATAATATTAATGCCGACAAATTTGATGGAAAAGGGGTAAACAAAAAAAAAATGATATTGCTAGAAGTTTGGTAAAGAGATCTGTGCAAAATAGTTTTAAACTCCTTTCGTAGTCAACGCTAATGGATGCAGTTGACATAAGGCTAAAGATGATGAGTTACAACATCAGCATCGTTTAAGATAAATTGATGCAAATTAATGACTGGGTCCGACTACTTGTCTGATGGTGGAGCAATTGCCTATTCTTAGCTAGCAATTCCTTGCTTTGAATAATCTAAATGAAAATTCATCTTAATGCCAGCTATATTAACATTTAACAACTGTCCCGTTTATTGAGAGTTTTATGGTTAATTTAGGACTATTTTTTTACTGATTAGTATTATTTTTATTATCACAGTTTTCTGCATTCTTACCTGTACGCATGAATAGATTTATTCGGAATTTATGAGGCCGTGCAAGTTTTGCAGAATTTATAATTGTTCAGTGCATTAAAGAAAGGCTTTTTCTTTTTAACGACAATAATGCAATTTCCTGCAAAAATCTTTGTATTTGGTTATTCTAATATTATATGTTGTAATGGATTTCAGGAGTTCATCTTTAAAACGTTGGAGCCTACGACCTTTGGCCTCATGTACCCTTTTTCAATGCAAGTTTGACAAAGGTGTGCTCAATCTTTGGTTATTGCAAGGATGTAACAAGTTGATTAAAATTTCCGTTCTCTTTCTAAATAATACCTTTTTCCCTATGATATTCTGGATAAATTTCAATTTGTTAGATTTCATAATTCATTTTTTTAGTGAAATATTATTTTTGAGAATTTTCTTTCTGGAGCTAATTTTGTAAATTTTAGTGAATTTGAAACTATGAGGGTCCAAGAGGTATCTATTTGATAATCTATGTGCCTCTGCGGAAACAGATGAAATAAACCACAAACTCAATAAGTTTTGGCTGGAGATATTGAATTTACCCAAACAATATTACGAGAAAATCAATATGGTGACAGCCATGAAATAATTATTTCTATATCAACCAATTCATAGATAGATCAAGAAATCTTCAATAGATGCATTTTATTTTGCTAGAGCTGTCCTGAGAGCATATTTCTAGCTGTTCCGAGTTCTGCTATTTTTCCTCCTGACAATTAGCACATATTCATTTCGATGCTATCTCTTGAAATGATGACGTTGTTTTTGGTCAAGTTGGGTTTAATCTTTTGCGGAGGATATCATTACCATCATAAAGTTTTAAGTAAAACAAGTATCATAAAATGGTCTATTATAGCTAAAGGTACCAATTTTTAACTGAATATCTTGCCATCCTTTCACGTTGTACTAATACTATACCAGTTTTCAAACAGGGAAATGGAAGGTCAATGCTGAAAAGGGGTTAAATTATGGTAAAACTCTTGAAACAAACAACGTAAAAAGTGAGCCTTTCACCACAGACTTTGGAGGTAATCTTGATGAGGAGCGAAATTCATCAGAAAGCTACCCAATGGTGTTCTATTCCATAGTTCAAGATGTAATTTCTCTTAATTATGTCAGTTTAAGTATTATCTGAGTTCAGTTTGTTTGATCAGTGGATAATTTGAGGAACCAATCAAATGGGACTCCGAAAAATTTAGCTAATAAGTTTTAATAATCTAATCAGTTTTCATTTGCCATTTTCTCATTCTTGATGTCATTCTGCTGTTTGAGTTAACTTGTTTAATTTATAGGCCTTGATGTAAAATGTCTCAAGCTCATGTTTATCTTTTATATAGATTAACAATTATAATTAATAGCTGTTTAACAGTCATTTGGAGCAATTGATAAATGAATAAATGCAATATGAAACTTCCTTAAGCCTCAAAATTTCATCCAGGTTCTCTTTGTTGTTTGGATGTTCAATATAATTCATTCGGTGTGCTTTTGAGTGATTCAAAGAGCAGTTTGGGATAATAGGTAGTTTCTTTTCCTCCCTTTTTCATGCCACGCCTATTTTTTAGTTCCCCTCACCATTATTTGGATTCAAAGAATAGTTTATGCTTATAGAAAACAGTCTCCTGTTCACTATTTCTCAAAGTTTTTTGCTGTTCGTATCACGACCCGGCCCGGATGCTCGATTTAACGAGGCGGGAACTAAAAAGTCGGACGATAGGGTCTAATTATTTCAGAAACATAACCAATACAATATTTAAAACTTCAATGTTTTTTTTCATCTGAAGAACCACTAACAAAAAATTAATTCTCAAATACTTAACATTTATATCAAATCATAATTTACCTGTTTTCAATGTTGCGTCGTCTCCTATAGACGAACTCTTCCTTTTCTGTCATTTCAAATCTTTGGTATCTTAAAACATTTATTTAATGGAATGAGTTTACAAAGTAAACTCAGTGGGTAACTGTTAAACAATTAACATGAAATAAAATATACCATACATATAGCCTTTAATATACTTCTTATTCGTTCCCCTTTATCTTTATTTCATTCATTTCAATCATTTATGCATATCATATCACAAGTTTTTATAACATTTATAAAGATTTAATATTTATTCCTTTTTCTTTTTCATTTGTACAGGAGCACCGTCTAAATGTACCGAAGGTACAACAATTTTCATTTTCTTTTTCCTTTTTCATAACCTTTTTCTTTTTACATGCATAGGTACATTATTTCTCCAGCTAGTACTATACGGGGGTGAACTCCTGTAAGTTTTGCATACATATCATTTTCCCTTTATTATCTGTTCATTTATACATTTGTTTATCATATAGGTCATTTTATTCTTTCACAATTCTTTGCTTATTTTCTTATGTCTATAAGTATCATATATCTATTTCCTTTACATATACATTTATCTTTCATTTGAATATTTTCACATAATAATATCAAAAGATAAATAAACCTCACTTTTATAATTTAAACAAAACATTTAACAATAACATATAAAAATGTCTATACATAATAGTAATAACATGTCATTATCATAAACATTCCTTTCAAGAGAATACGAAAATACAATAATAAAATTTATACACAATTATTGTCACGACCCGGCCCGGCTAGCCCGATTAAATCGGGGCGGGAACAGTCGGTCGTACGGAAGAGCATAATACATAACATATTTTCATTTAAAACTTAAGGTCAGAACATAAATATCATCCCAAAATACATGAAAGAGCCACTTATAAACTTCAAACTCAAATGTTACAAACTGATCAACTGTCTCATAACCAATAAAACTTTCAAACCCATCATCATAACATAAACTTTCACAATTACATAAACCTCAAACTCACAAACTACAATGAAACAAATACAAAGACTCAAACTGAAAACACAAAAAGGAACCTTTCATCTTGAGGTCCCATACGATGATGCATATAAGGTCGTCGAGCAGCCATCACTTCTCTCATGAAAAAGATTTCCAAACGAGGAATGAGCCAACGCTCAGCAGGTAATTCATGTCCTTAAATAAAAATTTACATAAAACTAACATAAAACAGTTTCATATGAAAACATGAAAAGATCGTCAAGCTTATGTTATCTCGTATCAGTGCATAAAAAAAAACATTTTCTTAACCTCTTTCCTTGATGTAATATCTTTCATTTATCCTTTTTACTTAAATATATATTTTCATAATTTGAAGAGAACATAAAAGAATACATATTATGCATAATGTTTTAGTAACACCCGTCTCGGATGTGCCCGTAATTTGGTACTGATCAGGTACTCAGTCAAAATTTGGCCATTTCCTTTACCATTGGCTCTACGAGCCTCCTTTACCATTGGCTTTACAAGCCACCATTACCATTGGCTCTACGAGCCTTCCTTTACCATTTTGGGCACTCCGCATCAGCATGCACATTCTTCTAATATATTACTTTTCATTCATATGCATGTGAAAAACAGTAGTAAAAATGATGTATAAGGCATAAAACATTTATTTTTTAAAACATAAGAATGAAGCTTCTTAAATTCATGAAATAAAAGACTTGAACATTCGTATTGCCATAAAAATAAAAATTCATGAATTCGTGTCATATAAAACTTTTCAATCAATTGCATTGAATGTTAGAACAGAACAAAACAAAACCATGAAGTTTTTATTAAAAACATGAGTACCTACCTCAAACCAAGTACGACACGTCGCTTCGACACAAGTCTTCCACTCCACCCTTAATGATTACAACCTAGGAATAAAATAAACATGCACATAATTCCATATTTCATTAAGGCTAATTCTAAGTCTAATGTTAAACCCGTTTATTTCCATTTAACTATTTCTTAAAATGCTTAATAGATTTTTGATTAAAATAACATAAATTTTCGGATTTAATTAATTACTTAATTGTTGGAAAGCCATAAGTCAAAATTTTATCAATGTCATGCTCTAAAAATATTCCTAAACATATAATTAATAATTATATGTTAAATTTTCGGATTAAATAATTTAGGAAATTAAGAAAAATAATTTTTTTTTCTAAAATATCAAAATTTTTATCATTAAAACATTTCTTATGCCTTAAGGAACAAGAATTGTAAAAAGATTTTTCTTAAAATCATAGATTAGGAAAAACCCTAATTTACAAATCTCCAAAAAGTCTTCCAAAAACATCGTTTCTACCGTTAACATGCTTCCCTAATCATTCCCTAAAGGTTTCTTAAAGAAATTTGGAAAGAATTTCAAAATTCTATAAAACCTAAAATTTTCTTTTCCAAAAATCAAGAGATCGAGAGGGATTCGTTTGAAAATAATCATACCGGAGTAACCCTCTCGTCGTCCTCTTCGATTTGACCTAAAATTTTCGCCGGAAGATCGTCGCCGGAAAGTCCTCGCGGAAGCCATGCCGTACGCCCGTCCGTGTTCGTTCCGCTCGGTTCGTCCCTCACGCGTGAAATGAGAGGGGGAGAAGGGACGGTTTGCTCTATTAGGGAGAATTTGGGTTCGCTAATTACCATACTACCCTTAATTGGATTTGGCCTTAATACATATGAGGGGTAAAATTGTCATTACGAAACTTTGTTAAATTTTAATTTCTAAAATAGGCTAAATTAGGTATAAGTGTTCTATACCAAAACGATCAGAATTTCGCGTAGGATTTTCTAAAATTATTTTCGTTAAATTCCGTTAACGTTGAAAATCTCACTTAATTTCATCGCGGTGCTTTGAAAAGCGCGCGACAACCTAATAATGTCGTTTTCGATTTTTATAATTATAATTATCCACTTTGATTCTCCTCTTCCAATATTCATTTGGTATTGAAACTCTTTCAACTGTTCACAATAACATAAATATTTAATTAACATTAAATTCCAATTTGAATGTCTCAATAAGTGTTTGATTTCTTCCACATGAAATTACCTTACAAAAATTTCCTTTCTTTCTTTGTTGAATCGAACTCCTGCAACTTAGTCTCTCCCTTTAAATCCCAATTTGAATGTCTCTATAAATGTTTGATTTCTTCCACATGAAATTACCTTATAAAATTTTTCTTTCTTTCTTTGTTGAGTCTTTGTTGAAACGAACTCCTGCAACTTGAATATATCTTTCATTAAAAAAAAAGTGATTCAATAACATAATTTAAATAAAATTATGCAATAAGAAATTCGCTTACAAATGGGAACTTCCTCAAACTCCCAAAATCCTTATTTCTCTCCCAAATTCCTTTCTCCTCGCTTTCAATCTCTTATTCTTCCCTTATGCAATTACCACTTGTTTTAGATGAAGTAAAACAAGAGAATTTATAACAAAAAATGAAAAAGAAAAGTCGACAAACCTCCTTCCCTCTTTCCTTCGGTCGTTCTTCTTGTTTCTTCCCAATCTTTACTTTTTTAGAGATAAAAATGAGAAAGGAGTTAAGAGGAGTTGTTAGATCTTATCCTCAAAAGCAATCATTCACTCCTTTTTACCCAAATCCATTCTTTGCAAGCGTTCGGTCTACCTAGCCTTCCGCCCCCTGTTCGTGTCCGCTCCTGTTTGCCTGAGGTTTATTAATAACTGTCCGGTTCGGTTGAACTGGCCAGATCCGGTTCGATTCTCACAGTTCGTTCATCTATTTTCCTGCACATTTCTGTTTTCTTGTTTGTCCTTTTGCTTGTTTCCAAGTTCTGTTGTTTCTCTACCTGTTTTTAGTAGAATTCCTGCTTGCTGTCTCTGTAGGCTGCCAGTCGGAAGCTTTATAAAAATAGCTTCTGTCCACTTTCCTGACGCCAGAATCACCTTTCTGCTACTGGTGGGGGCAAGAAATATAGGGGAGCCTATACCCCTTGCCCGCACGAATGAGATTGACCCGAACGACCCACTAAATCACGAATAAAGAAGAAGATGCGACTAAGATGAGGGAGAACAAAAGGAAGAACAAACTCTTACAATAAAACTAAAAAGAAAAAAATTACAAAACACAAAATTACGAGTTAACAAACTTTGACTCATAAACCAAAGACACCATAAAGTTGCTGCATTTGGAAGAGACGAAGAGATTAGAAGCCAAGATGAAAGGTTGGAAAGAGCTCGCAAGATTTCCGGAGGGGACGAGAAAGAAGACGGACAAAGCTCGCAAGCTTTTCCAT
>NW_021318618.1:5905093-5909013 GCF_001605985.2 Dendrobium catenatum | reverse complement strand
TTTGGACATGAGTTGACCCTCCCTTTGTCTACATCAGCTACCCTTTCACCTCCTAGCATAACCTCCTTTCAATTTTCAAAATTTAATTCCTGTACTTCTTCCAAAGCATTCAAAAAAAGTTTGACCTAGTCAGCAATCCTTATCCTCTGGAATTTCAATTGAAAATGTGATTCAAATCGTAGTTTTAAATTTTAATTAAACTTTAAAATTCAACTCTTAACTGGAACAGCTTCAACCTTCTCCTAATGTTTGTCCATTATTTAGCTTTCCTAAACCAACCATCCAATCAGTAACTTTATTCTATCCAACGCTTCTTTAACCTTAAACCAACCAAAAATTTGAATCCTGCAAAAACTTGGTCCTAAAGGAGGTAAAAATAAATCAGTTTTGTCTCCAAAATTCATTGAACTGGTCCTTTCTCTGCACCAGACAAAAGATATTAATGTTTACAAATTACTTAGATTTAAATAAGAATTTGACTTTTAATAGAACACACAAGAAAAAACGATTCATTTAGCTGACCCCACATAGTGGGATAAATGCTTGATATTGTTGTTGTTGTTGTAGGCTTCAATATGAGTCATGAGCATGCACATTCTATTGACATGCTTCCTTTCTCATCCATAATTTCATCACACGGGTATGATAATTCTTTTACGGCAATTGAAAACTTGTCTAACTTTGGTTAAATATTATCTTCATGTCGTCAATGCTGAAGTTGTGCAATAGCCATAACTATTGCTACCTAATGGCAACGAGGTCGCTGCAATGTTTTGGTCAAGTATAGCTGTTGGAGCCTTGGAGGTGATTGCTCATCTCTCTGAATTTAGATCAATGACCGAGGAAGGGATGCAAAACTCAGGACTGATCAAAGATCATGGCACAAAGGTCTTAAAGTTTTGTTTGGATAAAAAATCAATGGGGTGAATGTTTTAAAAATTTTGGCTGGATCGCAGATCTAAGGCTGTCTTTAAACTAACTAGATCAAGGATCAATGTTGTGGTTTTTAAACTAACCAGTTGAAGATCAATGGCCCTTAAAACTAAGCGGTTCATTGATGAATGACCCTTCAAACTAATCAGATCGGTTCAAGTTTTATTGTGCATGCTTTCTACAAAAATGACTAGATGCCTGCACGGGCATGCTCTGTTTTTGCAGTTATGCTACTATTATTTTTACATGTATTCCTATTGCACCTTTTCCTGACTATCCAGTATTTTTGCGGTATTACAGGGTTGCCATGTGAGATTTTTCCAAATGCGCCAGCTTATAAGCTATTTTATATCCAGATCGGCATGGACAAATTCTATTTTCTGGATTATAATGACAGTCAAGATGGTCAAGTCATCGGCATTCCAAAAGCTTGGCAGTGCAAACTTGCCCTTGGCTTGTATGTCTAACTCAATTAACAAACCGCTGCCTCTTCAATTGGATGTATCTCTACCTTCTTTTGAAGATATTAGATGGAGTCTCTCTAGGTTGTATTATTTATTCAACATGCAGCTTGACCGGAACATTGGCACGTAAGTTTAATGTACATAACTGTAAGTTTTCTGTTTTCAATTAAATTTTATTTTTAAGCCTTTCATGTTTACATATTTCAAGTACAAAACAATTTGATCTTCAAGCAAAAAAGAAGAAAACTGTAATAAAATTGAGCAAGTTCAATTGACTCGTACCTAATTTTAGGATGTTGTGCTTTTTGTAGATAAGAAAAGTTGTTCTTCTGGAATACCCCCTTTGAATAAAATAACATTAATGATTTCTTTCTGTCAAAGGGAGATACTTTTGGTGGACATTTTGTAAATTTATAGGCATATTGAAGTAGTAATTCTTTGACGTTTATATTTCTTAGGATCTTGAAGTTACCGTCGGCAATGACACGGCAATATTGTTGTTGTCTAAAATTTATATGCCATTCTGTGTTTAGTCTAGACACAATGGGAGGAGAAATTTTGATATGTAAAATAATTAAGAGATGAGAGATGTAGAGGCTTTGATCCGGTTAGCTACTTGATATACAAATATGATAGGATTTTTTTTAAAATACGAAAATATTAAGAAAGATGAAAATGCCACCAAATTAAGTAATCATTCTATGTGTTGGTTCTTGAGATACATTTACCCTAATGATTCTTTTCACATTTATCTGGTTCTAAAGATACATTCACCCTAATGATGCTTTTCTCATTTCGCACAATTATTTATATTAGTTTGGCTGCTGCTGTTGTTGGGCCTTGTCTTCTTCAAAGTAGATTTTCTAGATTAGTAAAATTATCTAAAATGGGAATCTTATGAACCTTTTATTTCTTCTATTTTTTTCTTTTCTAAAAATCACGTATCTAGCACCTTTATCTGGCTTATGTATAGCGATATAAGCATGATCAGAAGGCATCTTTATCTGGGAGCCAACTGAAGATAGGGATGAATTTTAAATTTAAATTTTAAATTTATCTTAAATATGCTTGTATGTTGAATTTAAATTCAAGGTAGGATTTCCTTAGATTGTAGAGTTTGTTTCCTTCTTTTGGAGAGTTAATTAGTTTAGAAAAGTTAATGATAATTTGAATTATTTTCTTGGCGACCACACGTAGTGGGATAAATGCTTGATGTTAATGATGTTGTTGTTGTATTCTAATAGCGCTGTCATTGTGATTCATGTTTAAAAAAATTAACTATTCACTAATATCACTTTTGTTACAACCCGACTTGAGTACTTGGATTAGGAACAAACGGTCGGACAATCATTAAATTTCTTTCAAATAATCGTTAAAATAATTCAATAAAAATATGATGAGGACATTGACAAGAGGTTTCGACGCGTTTATCAGAGGCGACACAGGAGATCGATGGTCACGATGGAGAGTCTTTACTTTTGATGCATTTTCTGTATTAGCATTTTATGCAATGCTTTAAAAATCGGACCGGACCGGCCGGTCCGACTAGTTCAAACGTGAACCGGTCTAAAGGCCGGTTCGGTTCAACCTGAAAACCGGCTTAGCTTCAAACTGGCCGGTTTTGTCCAAAACCGCTGCGAACCTGTCACGGTTCTCTTGAACCGGCCGGTTCAAGTTTTGTATTTTTTAACATTTAAATTTTAAATAACTTATTTTTAAATATTAAAAAAATATTTATTTTATTTCAGTTTTTTCGTTTTTGCCCTTATGGGTAGTTGGTCGCTATTATAGCTCAAGGGGCATTCTAGTCTTTTGTTTTCTTTGTCATTTTGAGGCCTATATATATATATGACCATCTTCTTATGTATGAGATTATTAATGAATGAATGAAAAATTTCCCTTGTTGATCTCTTTGTGAGTTCGTTACATTTCTCTAGATCTCTTTGTGAGTTTTTGAGGAAATAATATTGTGGATCTCTTTGTGAGTTCTAGTGGAGGAAGAGTTGAGATTTGTGTGTTTTGAATTTCCTTTCCCTCCTCCCAAGATCCGTGACCCTACCCTCTCCCCTTGTTTTTTTCCCCACGGTTCTCTCCAAGAGCCCATCCCGCCGCCCCTCCCCACCTAGCCGCCAGCCGAAACCCCACCGCCGGCCAAGAGCCCCATCCGCCGACCCTTTGCAGCCATCCAGCCTTGCCGCCGGCCCCTCTTGGGTCTTGGATTTGAAATTCGATTTTCTCATGAGGCATTTATTACTTTCTTAAAATAACTCCTTAATTTTAGGCTATCATATTAATTGGATTTCAATTTGAATTTGAAATTCAAATTAATTCTAATTGATAGCCCTCATATTTGGAAACTTTCATTTCTCACAAAATTTGAAATTTAATTCAGATTTTAATAAAATCTTGATTAGTGTTGTGAACCCCACTCACTAATGACAATTATTCTCTTCCCTCTCTATATGTGGCCGGCCCCCTTCATGGGGTTTCTCCCTCTCCCAAATTAGCTTCCTAATCCCACCA
>NW_021318618.1:5880003-5904993 GCF_001605985.2 Dendrobium catenatum | reverse complement strand
AGGCGCCAAACAAGTGATCGACTAGATAACATCAAGCGTATAGGAAACCCCGCTATTTGTAGCCCTTCTAGGCCGCAATCACCTTATGGTGATGACACTCGAACCGATCATGGACTACAACGAGATCACTACCGTCATAACCCTAGACCCAATCAAGATTACGTAGGAAATGAGTCCCCTTGGAGAGATAACGACGCTCAGTTGCTTAAGAACATCAGAATTGATGTCTTGTCATACGATGGTACCCTCGACCCTCAAGTATTATTAGATTGGCTCAAAGCGATGGATAGCTATTTCAGATGGTACAACATTTCGGAAGCTAGGAAAGTTAGGTTTGCCGAAATGAAACTCACTGGTCGAGCCAGCCTATACTGGACAAATTTGGAAAACAGGCGTGAAGTTCGAGGTGAACACCCTATCACCGACTGATGAGCTATGAAGCAAGAGCTTAAAAGAAAATACCTTCGTTCTTCCTACTACCCCAAGCTCTTAGATAAATGGAATAGGCTGATCCAGGGAAGCAAGCTCGTGAAAGATTACATCTCCGCCTTCGACGATTTCCTGATCCGTTGCAATGGCGAAGAATCCTCTACCCCCACACAAATCCTATCAATGTTTAGAGCTGGCCTTAGGGAAGATCTCTGAAATGAGCTTTTTGCAAGAGGAATAGACACGTTAGAAGTAGTATTTATTCTTGTACTTGACCTTGAGGAGTCTAGGACCCATTCTCACTCTAAGCATTTTGACTCCCGCCCAACTCCGTATAGAACTTCCACCGGCCAACCCCAAAATTGACCCACGGGCTCTATGGCTAACCGACCAACTGTTAGTCCAGCCCCACCTCGTCCGGACTTTAAAGGTAAAGCCCCCGAACTTGACACTCCCAAAGCCACTTCGGGAACCAAGTGTTATAAGTGTCATGGGTCTGGGCACATTGCATCGCAATGTTCTAGTCCCTATAAGGTCATCATAATTGAAGAAGTGGATGAAGACGAGGACGAACCTGAGACTGATTTAGTTCATCATGTTGATGAGGAAGAAGACTCCTTCACCGAGGATGCACATTTTCCCAACCTAAACCAAGTGATGACTGGCGTAGGATTTCCATTTTTCATACCTTTATCAAGATTGGAGATAAAAACTATAAAGTCATAATCGATAGTGGGAGCTGCATCAACGCCGTCTCTTCCGCTATGGTTTCCAAATGTAACTTAAAGACAACACCCCACCCAAATCCTTATAAGGTTGCATGGATTAATTCTACATCCATGGAAATAAAAGACAGAAGCCTTAATCCCCTCGAGTTTGTTGGATATCAAGAAAAAGTCTGGTGTGACGTGTTAGCAATGGACGTGGGGCAGATTATCCTTGGTCGCCCTTGGCTATTTGACAACAACATCCACATTTATGGGAGAACAAACACCTGCGTGTTTGAACACAACGACAAGAACATCAAATTAATTCCCTCTCAACCTAAATCCAACAAGATCGAAGTTAAGGCTACTTCCGTTAAACCTAGTAGAGGCTTACACTTCTTAACTCCGAAAGAAGTGGACGTTGAGCTTCACCAAGGATCACCCATGTATGCCCTTGTAGCTAGAGAAGTTGATGCTGAGCAAGAAGAGCTTGTCCCTGATGAAGTTAAACCTCTTATGGAGACCTTTGCTGATGTCTTCCCCGAAGAATTACCCAACCAGCTCCCACCCCTTAGAGACATCCAGCACGTCATCGACTTAGTACCCGGAGCTTCCCTACCAAACCTCTCTCATTGCCGAATGAACCCAACGGAGCATACTGAACTGAAGAAGCAAGTAGATGAACTCCTGCAACGTGGATTCATCAAAGAGAGTCTTAGCTCGTGTGTTGTCCCTGCCTTTTGACCCCCAAGAAGGATGACTCTTGACGAATGTGCGTTGACAGCCGAGCCTTCAACAAAATTACGGTCAAGTATCGTTTTTTGATTCCTCACCTTGACGACATGCTAGATATGATGACCGGAGCCGCAATGTTTTCTAAAATTGACCTAAAAAGTGGTTATCACCAAATCAGAATTCGCCCTGTGGACGAGTGAAAAAACGACATTTAAAACCAAGGACGGGTTGTACGAATAGATGGTAATGCCGTTTGGTCTTAGTAACGCCCCAAGCACCTTCATGAGAGTTATGACCCAAGCCTTTCGACCTTTCCTAGGAAAATTTGTCGTCGTATACTTTGATGATATCTTAATCTATAGCAACTCGGTGGACCAACATTTAGGTCATCTGAAACAAGTCTGTGAGACTTTGAGGAAAGAACAGTTATATGCTAATCCTAAGAAATGTGTGTTCTTCACAGATAGTGTTATTTTTCTCGGGTTCATAATATCATTTCAAGGGATTTCAGCCGACCCTGAAAAGATTAGAGCGATCAATGAGTGGCCTTTACCTAAGAACATCAGGGACGTTTGGAGTTTTCATGAATTAGCCACTTTCTATCGGAGGTTTATTAGGAGTTTCAACACAATAGTGGCCTCGATAACTGACTGTTTAAAGAAAGGGGATTTTCATTGGACGTTAGCCGCCACTAAAGCTTTCGAGGAAATTAAGAAAAAAAATGGTTGAATCACCTGTTATGCGTCTCCCCGATTTTTCTAAAGTTTTTGAAGTAACCTGTGACGCATCAGGTATTGGTATAGGATGAGTTTTATCACAAGAAGGACACACTGTTGCATACTTTAGCGAGAAGTTAAATGATATTCGTCAATGATATTCTACCTACGACAAGGAATTCTATGCGATCATTCAGTCCCTTAGATACTGGAGACAACTTATTGCCACAAGAATTTGTAATATTCTCGGATCATGAAGCTTTGAGATACATTAATTCGCAGAAGAAACTCAATGCCCGTCATGGTCGTTGGGTCGAATTCTTACAAGAGTACACGTACACAATTAGACACAAAGCAGGATCTGAGAATAAAGCTGCGGATGCCCTTAGCAGAAGATTAATGATTACCCGAGAATGAGAACTGAAGTGATCGGATTTGAACGACTTAAAGAAGACTATAAGGAATGCCCTAATTTTAGTGATACTTATTCCCTTTTGACTTCAGGACGTGAGCGTACAATAGATGATTTCTTAGTAGAAGATGGGTACCTATTTAAGGCTCAGAAACTCTGCATCCCCCAATATATCCCTTCGTGAATACCTTATCTGGGAACTACATGCAGGAGGTTTAGCTGGCCACTTTGGTCAAGCCAAGACTATTGCCGCGTTAGAAAATCGATTCTACTCCCCGTACCCAATTGCCCTTGGCAGGATGTGAGTATGGATTTCGTCCTTGGGTTGCCCAAAACTGCTAGGAAGCACAATTCTGTCTGTGTGGTCGTTGACCGCTTCTCAAAAATGGCCCATTTCCTCCCATGTTCCAAGACGTTTGATGCCTCACGGATTGCTAAGCTTTATTTTGATGAAATAGTTAGACTTCATGGCCTACCGAAAACCATCGTTTCCGATAGAGATGTTAAGTTTACAAGTTACTTTTGGAAGACTCTTTGGCACAAGATGGGGACGAAGCTTCAATTTTCTACAGCCTTCCACCCCCAGACCGATGGTCAAATCGAGGTTGTTAATAGGAGCTTAGGAAATCTTTTAAGAACATTGGTAGGAGAAAACCTTAGGGATTGGGACTCTAAACTTCCCATTGCGGAATTTGCTTATAACAACTCTGTCAATCGAACCACTGGCCTAAGTCCTGCTGAGATTGTGTACGGATACCAACCCAAACAACCTATTGATTTAGTACACATGAGTCCTAGTAGTAGAACATCAGAGTCTGCATATGCATTTGCATCACATCTCCAGGAGTTACATACTGAGATTAAAAAAAAATTGAACAAAGTAACACCAATTATAAACTTGTTGCTGATAAGAAAAGAAGGTTCAAGGAATTCAAAGTTGGAGACTTTGTGATGGTACGGATCCGCCCGGAGCGTTTTCCTCTTGGCTCCTTAAAGAAGTTGCATGCGAGAAGCGCTGGACATTTTAAGATAATTTCAAAGGTTAACAGTAATGCTTATGTGCTGGACCTCCCAGGATGTTTTAACATAAATCCAACTTTTAATATAGAAGGTCTAGTAGCCTTCGAGGGTCCTGATTTTAACTCCAACAATCCACTTTATGATGAGCCTTGTGTGACCCCACCAGGTGAGATCCCTAGCCTCCCTGCACTCCCCAATTTAACCCATTTACCCAATGTGGAGAAGATCGAAACCATTATAGATGATGAGATTATTTCCACAAAGGAAGGAGGGCGCTGAAGGTACCTAGTTCATTAGAAAGGAACACCGAAAACAGAGGACACGTGGATTGATCGAGAAGAGCTACAGAGATTGGATCCAGACCTTCTAGAGCTATACGAGAGCTCCCACAGTACTCACTCGACGAGGTCGAGTTTTCTCCCACCCAGGGAGAATGATGGGGACACCGACAAGAGGTTTCGACGTGTTTATCAGAGGCGACACAGGAGATCGATGGCCGCCGGCCCCTCGTGGGTCTTGGATTTGAAATTCGAATTTCTCATGAGGCATTTACTACTTTCCTAAAATAACTCCTTAATTTTAGGCTATTATATTAATTGGATTTTAATTTGAATTTGAAATTCAAATTAATCCTAATTGATAGCCCTCCTATTTGGAAACTTTCCTTTCTTACAAAATCTGAAATTTAATTCAGATTTTAATAAATCCTTGATTAGTGTTGTGGACCCCACTCACTAATGACAATTATTCTCTTCCCTCTCTATATGTGGCCAGCCCCTTTCATGGGATTTCTCCCTCTCCCAAATTAGCTCCCTAATCCCACCAAATCAGCCCCCATTCACTCCCTATTAGCTTCCTAATTCTCCTTCTCTACTTGGAATTAATTTGAAAATTTTAAATTAATTCCCTCCTACTCACCTAAACCTGAAATAATCTCGAATTTCCTAATTTTATTTCCTGGCCTTCAACTCTAGCCGCCCCTCTCTAGCTCTCACGCCGGCCCAACCCTCTCACCCTCCAAGCCGCCACCGCTTCTCCCCTTCTTCCCTTGTTGCTCCTTCAATTCCCGGCAAGGATGCATGGCGGATCCCGAAGTTAATCACGACTTCGCGTACAACGAGCAAGGGGAGATCGATATCTTTCTCTCCCCCTTCTACAAACCGGATTGGGAATACAACATCACCGTTGAACGCTACGTCAACCGTTTCGTGTATTGCCTTTCCCACACCATTGAGCTTCAACGACCACGGACCCTGTGGTCCCTCACCGGAAGATACGTGCCACCTCCACCTCCGGCTACCTTCCCAACAACGACGTTCCTTGGCTCGTCCGTCCTAGTGGTTATTTCATTTCTAGTGTGGAAGATCTTTCTCCGCTCAACCTAGATTCGTAGGGAAGAGTAGATCCTCAAAGGTGAACATCTCATTATTAATTTTTGGATTTGTGTTATAAGCTTTTATATTACTTCACCTTTGTATTTGATTGAGAGTGTCGTTGTTAATCTTCACGCAATTCTTTGCCTAAGCAAGTGGAAGACTGAGAGTTCTTGTAACCTTCTTTGAATTGACGCCTACTTTTATAAAGGTTAAACTTCTATTAAATTCTCTTAATAATCTTGTGTAACTCCAAACATGTATCACATCAAAATATTTTTCAAATTTTACGAAGAGCTCATAAATTATCCACCATAATTTAAATCATATGCTATTTAATTCTACTCCAATTTTTTTTCAAGACCATTGAATGCTAATAAAATTAGTAGAATAATTAAATACATATTCTCATTCTGTCCTCTTCTTCTGCATACAAAATTTTCCTTGTTGGCCATTTATTTTATAGGAGCTTTACTTGAAACAATATATTTAATGGGTTGAGTTTCAAATATCAAAATTAATTGCTAATTTCAATTCTATAATATAATAATTTAAGATAATAGAAAATAATATGCATATGAGTCTTCCTAAGTAATTATTAAATCTTTCATTTATCATAATATAAACATGCATACTTGATATAATAAAAGTACCATTTTACAAAATATAGCATTTCATACTATATTTGCCAAAGCATTTCTTTTAATATAACATTTTTTTTAGGAGAATGGTCTAAAGGTGGACTTGTCGTTGTCAAGGCACAATTAGTTTCAAATTTTTTCCAAACTTTTCCATTTTACATGCAACAGGTACCCAATACTTAATACAAAGGTATGAAAAATGAACTTAAAAATTTCTTTCTCTTGTCCTCTCCTACTTGTACAAAACATTATTTGCCGATTTACTTATTTCTTACACTTCAAAGTCTGACACAATTGCCTCTTACTTATAACATTAAATTGGAGCTTATTCATTTCAAAAGATATTTAAATTGAAATTTTGATGTCCAATGAAATCGTTGTCTAATCCATTGCATAAATTCTACTCTGCTTGATTAAAAATTTAAAATTAGAACTTTGCTCAATTATTCCACTCTAGATTCTAAGAGAAAATTCTTCAACATTTAAAAAATCAAAACGGGGTTTCTAAAATCATAATTGAAAATAGATTTAAATCTTAACATTGTTTTAGAAGAACTAAAACTCTAGCTTTTGGCTATCTTCAATTTTTTGATTAACTGGTATTTGGCCGCACCAAACACTAGTGAATATAGTTGCAGGGCTTCACTTATCTAGTTGCCATAAATTAGGCTGCTATCGCATTCGCTCAGCCTAGGTATTTTCCTCCTCACTGTCTCCATCATTTCCCTGTCTTTGTCTCTTTGATTGCCTCTATCTCTTTATGTATTGTCTTCTTGTTCCTCTGTAAGGGGCAGAATTGTCACTCACCCCTTTCCTGTTCTTCCCTGTAAGAAATAGTACTGTTACTCGTTCCTTTGATGTCATTCGATCCTTCATTACCCCACATTTTTGCCTCTTTCTCACGTCTATTATGAGATGGAAATGTGTTACTGAGCTGGCACCGTTTCATCTCCATTGGGCCCCTTTTTTTTTTTTTTTTCAAAAAGTGCAACTTGCATTAAAAGAAAAACTTAATTCAAACTACTAAGAAAACCAATACGATCATATTCCTTTACTAGACTGAACCTAGTAATGTTTCAGATAAACCTTATATGTTTGTTCATTTAAACCATTTTTAATAGGGATAATGAGATTTTTAAATTCAGAGAATTGAAGAGTGAAAAGGCTTAGTTTTATTGCTCAAATCTGTCCCTATTTATAGATCTATACAAGATATCTTAATAAAGAAACAAATAATTATAGAATCATACATAATTGCTCTAATATAATTCTTCCTAAATCAGCCATCTAAATATGTAAGGAGATCGGCGCAATCCCACGGATCCCCATTCTAGCCATGGGATCAAAATGCCAAGGGACGATGGAGATCGGTGAAAATGCCAAGGGACGATGGAGATCGACGCAATCCAGGTGAGCCTCCCATGGATCCCTATCCTAGCCATGGGATCAAAATGCTAAGGGACGACTGAGATTTAACACTCCTCAAGATGAGGAATATAGATATGTCATTCCCAACTTGGTAATAAGTCTCAGTAAGGTAGAATTATCAAGTTCCTTAATAAGAATATTTACAAGTTGATCTTTTGGTGAGACATAATTGTAAGAATATTTGCAGATGCATTTTTGACAGCGGTTAATTACATGTGTCATTTGTAGGGCTGCAAACGAACCGAGTCGAGCTGAGTATGTGAGTGTTCATGTTTGTGTTCATTTAATATCAGGTTGTTCAAGTTTGTCGAGTATTTAAAATATTGTTCAAGTTTGTTTGTTTAGTTAATTAAACGATAATGAATGAGCTTTAATCGAACCGAACAACGAGTAGCTCGTCGAAAGTTTGGTTCACTTGCAGCCCTAGTCATTTGTTGAAGGCATGGTCAGCCAGTTCAAGTCACTTAGTTACAACTGGCTGTCAAAAATGGATGCCAGTTGTAATTAACAGCTAGCGAGAGCAGGATCCTCACGGTGTTCATCTTGGCCACATGTGCAAAAGTTTTCTGGTACTGAATACCGTACGCCTGAGTGTATCCTTTCACCATCAGTCTTGTCTTGTACATTTTCAATGTACCATCAGCTTTGTATTTCACAAAGAACACCCATTTACATCCAATTAGTTTTTATCCTACTGGTAGGTCAGTGATCTCCTTGGTATTTTTTTTCTCTAGGGTTTGCATTTCATATTTCATGGTATTTTTCCAATTTTCATCAAATAAGGCTTAAAAATATAATTAGGAATATGAATATTATTTAGTGTAATCAGAAAATTTTTGTGTGAATGTAATAATTTATTGAAGGATACAAAGTTGGTTATAGGGTACAAGAGAGTTTTTTTTTGGTGAACTTGTGTTTATCTCAATTTCAAGAGATATTTCAAATTCTTGGATCTGCTCGGATTATTTAATGTAACAACAACAACAACAACAACATCAAGCCTTTATCCCACTACGTGGGGTCGGCTACATGAATCCTTTTTCTCCATTGTGTCCTATTAAAAGTCAAATTCTCGTTTAAATCTAATAAAGAAAGGTCATTCCTAATATTTTCTAACCAAATCTTTTTAGATTTCAAATTCTTGGTTAAACCAGGATTATTTAATGTAATTAGAAATTTTTGTGTGAAGGTAAGAAGTTATTGAAGGATACAAAGTTGGTTATAGGGTACAAGAGAGTTTTTTTTTTTTGGTGAACTTGTATTTATCTCAATTTCATGAGATGGTTCAAATTCTTGGATCTGCTCTGGAGGTGAGTTTGGATTTGTACGCCTGGAATACTGATAGGAAATACTTGTAGATCTCAAGTATTTTCTATCAATCTTCAAAAAACAGTGAGAATTCTCCACAAAAATCCGCACAAAACCACGAAAATAATAGATAATTTGTATTATTTGATGAATGGGAAAAGGAAAATAGCAAGATACAATTGATCCTCTATTCGAGAGGATGATCGATCTCTCCCAAATCTCTAGACGCCGCTAGAGCCCAAAAGAAAACCTAAATCTAAGATATTTCAAATTTCAACCAAATTCAAGATGCCAGAACCTTAGGAAAACAAACTATTTAATGCATACAATTCAAAAGGAAATCTGTAAACAACTCGTACTTTGAAATTTTCCTCCCAACTCCCTTCAAAAAGCCTTCCTAAAAGGCTCCATGGGCTTTGCGGCTTGTGCGGCTATAGCAGGAGGTGGAGAATGTCCGCCTCATTCGCGCCTGTGCCGGTCCCGTGTGGACTGGCTAGACCGTTCTAACAGAGTGCTCTTGGATCTAATTTTTCTCTATTTTGGCTGTGAATGTAAACATAGGCAGTGCACCCAAAGATTCTGGGTGTAAGGTTATTATGGGTCCGAATTTGGGATAAAAAGAGGATATAATATCCATTGGTGTTTTTAGTCCTAAGGTTTTTGAATGTAGTCGATTTATGAGATATGTGATAGTTAGAAGGGCTTCCCCCTAGTAGTATTTTGATACATTGTGGTGGAATATAAGTGTAGGGATGGAGGCTAGAAGGTGATCATTTTTTATTTATGCAACCTCATTTTGTTGTGGGGGTGAGAATGCAGGAACTCATGAATTATACATTATTTTTGAAAGTTGGAGGATAGGATTTGGTTAAAATAATCTTTAGCATTGTTGAAATGAAATTTTCGTATTTTTACCTTGAATTAATTCTAGATCATGGTATGAAAAATAGGGAGGATAGTGTTAACATTGGATTTATTTTTGAGGAGAAACATTCAAGAGTCTCGAGTGCAGTCATCAATGAATGATACAAACCATCAGACTCCTGAGATAATAGGATTTTTGAGGGCCCTCAGATATCACTATGAATAAGATAAAAAGGAGTATTACATCTCTAATGTTTATTTGAAAAAAATTCGTTTATGCTTGGCTAACTCACATGTTTCATAATGAAAAAATTTATTTTTCAACTTATAAAAAAGTTTTGGGTACATATTTCTTAACACATCAAAAGATGGATGTCTTAATCTAAAATGATGAAGCCAAATAGTATATCTTTTTATTAAATAGGGATAACATAAAATAGCCATTATTGATAGTATTAGATTGTTCAGTTCTTCCAGGTAGTACAATCAATTTCTCTCCTTAGCATGTCTAATCTTCTTCCTCGATCCTTGGTCTTGAAATAAGCAACAAGTGGGGTTAAATAAGACTTGACAATTATGGTCATTGGCAAGTTTTTGTATATAGATTAGGTTTGTGGATAATTGAGATACGTGGAGAACATTTTTTTGACAGAGGGAGGCGGATAAGGAGAAATGGATTGTACTATCATCCATTTATGTCTAAGGGAGGCGGATAAGGACAATTATGCTCATTGGCCTGCTTATGTGGTAAGTGAACCATCAGCAATGATAATTTTCTTGTCACTTGGACAAAGAGTATAGTTAATGAAGTGGGTAGTGGAGTGTGTCATGTGATTTGTGGCTCCTATGTCAATAATTCATATTCCTTTCAAATTATTTCTAGAAACACTTAATCCAATGGATATATGAAACTTATCTCAAAGTACAAGAGAAGAAGATGTAGATGATTTTTCAAGGGATACCAGGAGTTATTTTAGTTTATCAATATCCATTTTATTGAGGTCTCTGAAGCTGGATTACATTTCTGGGTTGGGCTGACTTGTTGTAGTGTTGGCTTGTGATGTGCCCTTTTGTCCACTTCTTTGATTCCACTCCTTGGGGCTTTCCATGTATCTTCCAGCATGTATCCTTTGTGTGTTTTGATTTCTTGCAATAGCTACACCAAAAAGAGTCTTGTAGTTTTGAGGAATCCTTATATTTTTCCTTCAATAACGCCTCTTTGGTTGACACAATTGCTGAACCTTCAACTATCTTTGGCTCCAGCATTACCCTTCGTCAGCTTTCATTAGCACGAATGAGCGAAATGGTCTCGTTTAATGAAGATGTCTCGTCTTTGCTAAGGATCTGAACTCTAACTTGATTAAGCTCCACATTTAATCTTGCAAGAAAGTCATACATATCTTCTGGGCACTTGGTCTTTATGCATATGTAGTGATCAAGTTCTTGCCGCAAGTTTTGAAGGAGAGTGGCCTATTCCGTTACAAATTTGCTTCATTGTTTTGTGTTTCCCACCTTGACCTTAATTTCAAAGATATGACAGCATCCCAAGCCAATGAGAAGGTTTACCTGGTGACATCCCATCTGTCCTTTGCAGTAGATAGGAACATAAAAATATCACTAATATCTTGAGTTATGGAATTTCACAATCATGACATAATCATGGAGTTCGCTTTATCCCATGCCAAAAAATTAGGATCTCCTTTTAGTACTACCCCAAGGATGTGATTCAACTCTCCTTTTCCTTTCAAGCAGGTCTTCACAAATTGAGACCACTTCAAGTATTCTTCCCATTTAAGCGATAGGAAGGTTGCATATGTTGGAGATCTTCTCTTCCTTGGTGCCTCATCGAGTCTTCTATTTGGTTAAAGCTTTGGGAGGAATTTGCTTCAGACATTGCAGCGACAAGGGTAGCGATGAAGGCTATATCAAGAAGGGCAGCAAGGAAGGCTGCATTGGTTATAGATAGGATAACAACAAGGGAAGATTGACAATGAAGGCACGATAGTAGAAAAAAAATTAAAATTCCGGCAATGATAATGAATGCTATGATACCATGTTAAATTCAAATAATTGTAGAGGGAAAAGGCTTAAGTTTATGATGGACTGACCGATTTGATTGGGAGGGAATCAAAAAGTTTCCTAATCAAGAGGAAGCTATTTAGGAAGGTTCTTAATCAAAGGAAAATTATTTAGGAATGTTTAAATTATAGTTGGGAGAGAATTATTTAAGCAAAAGTTCTAATTTGAATTCAAAATCTAAGAGGAAATTATTTAGGGAAAATGAGGAATTAAGGGGGGATTGTTTAGGAAAGTCTTAATTAAAATTGGTAGGGAATTAATTAGGGAAATAAATCTAATTTGAATTCAAATTTGAAAGAAAATTATTTAGGGAAAGAGGGCTAATTTGGGAGGGAATTATGAGAGTCTATTTAAGGCTAACAATAGGGTGGTTTCAGATTATGTTTTGGGAGTTTGCTGAATTTAGTTTATTCTTAGGTTATTTAGGCTCTATCCGACGGCTAGGGATTTGTGAGAGCAAGATCTTCCTCTCTTATTGAAGATCAAACTGTATATTGATATTTTCTTTCATATATCTTGTAATAAAAATAGTTTTGGTGTGTTTTTTCTTCCTAATTTCTTATTGTTGTTCGCTGATTTCGAGAAAATTGCATCTACTTCCTATCAGTTTATTGCTCAAATCTGTCTCTATTTATAGATTTATACAATATATTTTAATAAATAAATAAATAATTACAAAATCATACATAATTGCTCTCATATAACCTGAGTAGAAGTTTTTTTTTTTTTTATAACCTGAGTAGAAGTTGCTTAGAAAGATTTACACTAACTAGGGTTTATAATAAGTTAGTGCAATGCTTAGTTGTTATCAAGGGATTATGAGGATTCATTGAATGAACTCCTAGTAGTTGGGATGAGACTAATGATGATGGTAACATCGAAATCTATATTTATAATTCAATTGTTTCAATTTTGTACCATTTAGATTTCGTTTAGTTACAAAAGTATTTTTAGAATGTTTAGTCTGAAGTGCATCTTCGTTGCCTAGGTTGTAATTTTGGACCAAAAGCTGAGAACTGTTGTGATTCTACTTTTATCATGTGGCTATTCACAGCTTGAAGTTGTATATCTGGACACGTATCTTGCTTTAATTAATTTGTAGTTTTGAAAATTTTCAACTGATCGAAGTATTTTTGTGCATCTTGTAGGTTTTTCATGGCCTTACTTGCAGCATGTTTTTCATTCGTCATAGTTGGAGGTTTTCTATTTTACAAGTTCAGGTACCTACGTAATTTTGGTGCGGTACCTGTACATATCTTCAGTTAACTATACATTGGAAAGTGTTACATTGATTTTTTTTCTAATCTTGTGATCATTGTTTACTGGATAATGTATGTTGGAGAGGGAAGATGAAAAAAATAGTGAAATATTAAAGGGAAAACAGTAGGGGAAGAAAAAAAAAATGAAAAAAATCTTGTAGCCTAACACTACTTCGGTACACAACGTAGAGTTCTAGGTACACAATGTAGAGTTTTTTTTACACAGCCTAGGAAGAAAAACCAGCATGCTCACAGCAAGGACCAATCACCAAAATTACAGGAAATTTTCATTCAGCATAATGTAATAATGTTCACCACAGCCTCCTATTTATTGAGCCGGTAAAACGGGCAAAGGTGTAAGATAACATTAGGATATTATATTACGGCACTAAGTTCCTAGTAAACCCTAATAACAATAAAGAAACAAACTAGTTACATCAAAGTCTCAATGACAGCTATTAAAATAAACACAATCAGTCTGTCTGTTAAAGGTTATTTTCTTCATTGTTATACCAGTTGCTAACTAATTTACTAATGCTCAATGATGCAGAACATCAAGCTAAAAATTATTATAGCCCCACTATTAGATCAAGATCGAAGGCTCAAGATTAGAGCATGGACCATTATGGCCCATCACAAGATCAAAATTAAAGGCCAAGAGAGATTCATCTAATATGAAAAATTAAAGAAGTCCATTTTTGAAAAGTTTAAAATGACATGCATAACTAAATTTTTAAAATTCAAATATCAAATTTTAGTATTTAAATTTTAAATTAATTTAAATATTTTCCTTCATGTGGGAGATTTTTATTTTATTAATTTTCCTTTTCTTTAATTGCTTTATCCTTGTTGGAAGTTAGGTGCGGCGGCTAGTCCTTAATTGGAAAAAAATGGAGTGGCCCTATTGCCCTTCTGTCTTTGCTTTGAAAATTCTCTCTTTTTTTAAAAAAAATTTCTTAGGTTTTTATGCATTACTTCAAATATTCACTTTGATTAATGAATTTTAGATGTGATTTTTCTTAGGGGAGTTTTAAGGATACTAAAGAGATTATATATTTCAAGTTCCATAAGAAGGGCCATATGCAACATTAGTGTAATGCACAAATCCTTATTTTAGATGAGTTTCATTCACTTGAGGATGATGGTATTGATGATATTTTCAGTGATACACCCTTTTTTGAAGAGGAGACTGAGCTAGAGAATACTAACCATATTGTCATTTAATTTTTTAGATCATAATTTTATTGATAATTATTTTCTTTATATAAATAATAAATCATATACAAAATACGAATTTATTTTAAAAAAACTCAAATACACACTCAACATTTATTTTCTAAGAAATATAAATCAAATTTTTTTGCTTTGCATAAATAATTACATTAATTAGAGAAAAGTTAGAAATAATTTCTTAAATCATATAAAAATTATTTACTTCAACATATGACATCTTATGAATTTAATTTTTCTATTTTTTAAATATAAATGTATTTTATAAACAAAAACATTGTTAAAAATTTTAAACAAGAACATTATCAAAATTTCATTTACAAGAAAAATTATACTCGCTTATGATCCATCACACGCACGAGATGATGGTCGATAAGCCATTACTCAATGCTCATAGAGAAGGCAACGATTATTGTTGGGAAGGTTGCAAGACTCTTGCATGAGATTGAGGGGTATGGCTGCTACGGTTAGGGCGAAATTGCAAAGGATCCAGACGTAGAAAACAAAACAAGCTTTTATAGAAACTGAACCAATTCTAACATTAAATTGGATTGAATTAATCGCAACGCAGAGTGCTTCATGCAAGTGCTTTTGCACTTGACCGAGTGAGTCACACTCTTTGCAACCTCATTACGCATGATAAAGTAGCGATGTGAGGGTCCTTCGCTTAACAACATTTGACTTATCAAGCACACTTCTTGGTGCACTTTTAACATCCCTGGTGATAATAAACTTATTAAATTAGTATGGTCGAGCTATATGTGCTTGCATATACAACACAAGTCTTAGCTTTACATGGAGGCTAACATACCTTGACTTCTTGGTTTGAGGGTCCAGTTAAAACCTTGAATGACAGAATAATTGGATTTATGAGATCTTTTGATGCGTGACTAAGCAAAATAAGTCATGCAAATAGAGATTTATGCTAAGATAACATCAAAGACAACAAAATAAACTTCATAAAATATTAAGAACAATAAGAAAATTCGAACTATTAGATCATGTGATAGCAAGAAACTAATAAGTAAATGCTAAATAATAACAAAAGGTGAATCAGTTTAGACTAGCTAACATGGATTGTCACAAGTCAAACATTTAAGTAAGGGACTAGTCACTAGAGTTTTTGTTCGCTCAAATTTGAGTAGAACTTGGCGGATTAATCAACAATTATGAGATGATGCTACTATAGATGAAATGAGAAGACCAATATTTAGTTAGATGAAGAACCAGAGGATGGTTTGATACTTGGCTCATAAATGGGAGGAATGGAGTCCTTGATGAAATGACGGCTAGTTCCTCCTTGGCTTGCTTTGAAACCCTTGCTCTTTGTTGAATCAATGTCCTTGTTGCATTATTAGAAGCTAAGTTTCCTTGGAGAGGTAGAATAGTGAGGATGGGAAAAAAAAGTTTCAACCATATGAGGATTTGAAAGTGGAGAGTTCACGGTTTGGGGTTTGGAGGGGTGAACTAGGCCGACTACATGGGGAGGAGGAGGGGAGAGATGATTTGGCTAATTTTAATGGCTTGGAAAGGGAGAAATCAGCTTGTGAAGTGAAGATGTGGGGGTTGACTATTTGGGGAAGAGAAAGAGCTGATGTGGTTTGCTTGAGAAGGGAATTAGATATGAGGATTTAAAAGTGGAGAGTTCACGGTTTTGGGGTTTGGAGGGGTGAACTAGGCCGACTACATGGGGAGGAGGAGGGGAGAGATGATTTGGCTGATTTTAATGGCTTGGAAAGGGAGAAATCAGCTTGTGAAGTGAAGATGTGGGGGTTGACTATTTGGGGAAGAGAAAGAGCTGATGTGGTTTGCTTGAGAAGGGAATTAGTTGGCTTGGGAAAGGGAGAAGTTAGCTTGGGAGGTGAAGATGTTGGCCGGGTTGGTTGCTTGGGGAAGAGAGAGGCTAATGTGGTTTGCTTGGGAAGAGAAAAAGTTAAAGTGGATGTGGATCTCTAAATGTCACAATTAATTGAGATAAATGCTCAATTAATGTGCATTAATTGCAGAATTTGGGAAGCTCAAGGGTCAAGGATGTTGGGGAGAAGGTGGAGGAGGATAGAGAGGGAGGGAGGTGGTTGCTGGTTGAGGGCAGCAGGTTGCTGCAACTGGCTGCTAGGGAAGGAGAAAAAAAGAGAGAGAGGGAAGATGATACCAACCAAGTGCTCACATGATGTTGGGTATTTCTTTGCCATTTTTTCAAAGGATTTCACACACAAACTCAACTCACCATGAGAAGAGAAAGCATGTAACCAGAAATTTATATTAAAATATTCATCATCTATACAAGAAATCAATGAGCCATATATATAGGCACTAAAAATATGAAAGAAATAAAAGACAAAAAGACAAAAAGACCCTTGGACAAACAACACAAAAGCTCCCTCAAGTGAGGGTAAAACTGTAATAAAATAAATAACACTACATGAATGTCCTACAACACATGGAAACTAAAAATATAAAGACTCAATCAAGGCTTTAGATCTCCGGCCTCTACGGTGATAAATTCTCCAGGCTCTGATGTCCCCATCACCTTGATAAGACGTACCATCTACCTTTGACTCATTTCTCATACTTACATGGGATACGAATAAGAGAAATTTGTGGATGCTAGTACTCTTAAATTAACAACCAAATGATTTTCTTAATTGCTAGTATTTTTTTAATATGAAAAAGTAATTAACTATAAGAGCTTACCTTCATAGTAATTCTTGAATCTCATCTAAATAAACCTGATTGATATCAATAAATTTTTTTTTTCATGAAAAACTCAATCTACTGTTGAAAAAAATCTTGGCATCTTAAGTTTTGGAGCTCTTCTTAATAAATCACATAAGAATTTTGAAAGGCTTTGGTTTAAAATTCGAATTGCTTCTGTAGAATTAGATATTTTTCTTTGTTAAAGGATTTTATCTTTTTGAGTTAAAAAGGTGGTTTATTTTAGTGGATTGGAGGGGGTTATGTAAGGGCAGATAGTGGGTAAAGTTTTTTGATGGTTACCCTCTGAAGAAAATGGTGATGGAAGGATCTTAGCGGTTTAATCAATGAAATAAGAGAGCATAAGTAGAGAGAGGGGACGTGAGGATATTATGCAATTAAGGGAGCTTGAAACAAACTTGTGTGTTATTCTACATGAATTCTTATCTTTAAAAGCATGCCACTTATAGATAAATTTAAATTATAGTTAAAGTGACTAAAATTTTTTATTTAGATATATGATACAGATGACCTTGAATAGAATACATCTGAAGGCTTTGTGTGTGTGTTTGTATATATACAAACAACGCACAGGTATGCACATGCATACATAATATAATATAATTCTGTGATCCATTTGTTGCAAAAGAAAGGAAGCTTGTTGCACTAAATTGGAGAGCTGAATATATCAGCTTGAGTACAGGATAAATCTCAAAGTAAGCTTTGAGGGAATTAATGCAGATTCATTTACTATTGATGAATTTGCAACTTGCTTTTGATAAAGGAATTTTATTTATAATATGTTTTTCATTTGGTTCTATTTTCTTGTGTTTTTCTCAGAACACATGTATTAACCTTTAAGGATATGTTAAGTGGTATTATTTATTATTTGTCTATTCAGGAACAAGAAGCAGTCTCTAGAAGATTGTTTTTGGGAAGCTTGGGCTTGCCTTTGTTCATCATCCACTCATTTGCGGGTATGAGCTAGTACTGAAGAATTACCAAACTCCGTGCATGCATTTAAAAAATTTGATTAATTAATTACTTAAGAAAGCTAAAATCTATAAAATATGGGAAGCTAGCTAAACAAGCAAGTTATTGTTCAGCCTTTGGACAATTGAATTTTTTTGCAGTTGTTTTTCCCTGCGTCCTAAGAATCATTCAACAGAAAGCTATACCTGATAGAGTCTAAGTTAAAAGAGCAAAGGACTTAACAGGTTTATTACATTCCCTATCTCATTTTAGTACTTTCAAGGGGAGGTGTAATCTTACAAAGTAAAATAGACCTTTGTCAGCAAGAAATTGAAAAAGAAGAAAAAGGTTCTTCATGAAGGATTTGCTACAAATTTTCATGCTTTTTCGGAATATTTTGGTACTAACTAAAAAGATCCATCAATTAATCTTTTTATTCTACTACTTTCTGGTCAAACATCAAGTCATGCTTATGCATATTTCTTTATCAGCCAGCATTGGTCAGAAATTTTTGATTTGTTCATATATATATAACTTCTTTTTGGGCCTTTTTTGGTAGGACATTACCCAGGGATGAATCCAAGGATTGAAGCAATGAATTCCCTTTCTTTTGACTGCCTCATCTGTCAAAGTTGATGTTTATTGTAGCTGTATAGATGCTCATCATTAATCATCACTTCTTCCGCTTTGTGATCATTATTGCCAGTCATCAATCTTGACCAATAATGTTCCATAATATTTGATTTTGGGCTGCATAATACCCTGATTGTTTGGCCCATTTCTCTGTCTCTTCTGCATATTCTGTGACCACTCTCAAATTTGATTTTGCTAGCAAAAAACATCTTCCTCGACTGCATTTATTACGATAACTGCTTACTAGTTTGAATTTGCTACCAAAATTTTCCCTTTATAAAATGTACCTCTTTTATTTGCTTTCCTTAACAGCAAAGAACACGTGTTGAGCGTATTCTTGGTCTTGTCCTGGCCATCTGGGGCTTATTATTCTATTCTCGCTTGTTGAGCACAATGACGGAACAATTCAGAGTAAGATTTGAATCAAATGAATCTTAGTTCTCTATGTTTAATCTTTTATAAATTCACATATTTCTATCATGACAGTACAATATGCAAAAGATCCGAGAAGGAGCACAGCTACAAGTCATGGAGACTGACCATATAATTATCTGCGGTGTTAACAGTCATCTAATGTTTATATTAAAGCAGCTAAATAAGTTCCATGAGTCAGCGATTCGTCTGGGTACTGCTAAAGCAAGGTAAATCTCTATAGATGTACTATTTCTCTAGATCTCTTAATACTTGAGTACTTCTGAATTATTCTTCCCATAAATCCACAAATAGATGAATACGACCCAAACTATTTTCTCTTCAAAGTTCTCAGCAATGCTCATGGATTATTATGTCGTCACACCCTCTTTGTGATACTTCCTTGTCCTCATAAAATTGTCCGCACCTTCCCGTTGTCAAGTATCTTTTCTGGCCCTTGGGGATATAATTTTTCTCGCTGTTATCCTTTTTTCCAATCAAGCTAGAGTTGTATAATTGGAGTGGGTGTGATAGGGAATCAAGTTGCCATCAGATCCTAATATGGAAGAAGCTGTGTTGGGAATTATGCATATAAATGTGTATGCAAGTGAATTTGATCTGTGAATTTGCATTCAATATGCAGGAAGCAACGAATTCTTCTCTTGTCTGATCTCCCCAGGAAGCATATAGAAAAGCTTGGTGATAGTATTACCAAAGACTTTAACCATATCGATGTCATTACAAAGAGGTATTGGAAATTCTCAATTTTAAGTCTACAAGGGATACTGATGCTGCTTAAAGTGCATTATTTAACAATTCAATGTGTATATTTTTTGAGATTTTTTATCTAAATTTGTTGACTTCAAATTGAAAGGATATTTCTTTTTACCATCACTTTTGAAAGGGTATTTGTCCTTGCTGAGCTCGCCCAGGAGATATAAATATTAAATACAGGACGACTTGTTAATCCTGGAACATTAATATTAACGAGTTTTGAGGAAGTGATAGTTTTCATCCCTTGATATGAAAGGTTCAACTACAGAAGTATTTTCATTTTTCAACCACATAGAGCTCGTGCCCATTAGATGAGTATAAAATTTTCTAAATATTGTCTGTTTTTTCCTGTGATCTTAACAGCTTAGATTAATAATCCCTTTTTTAAAAATTTGTATGTGAAACAGGCTTGAGGGCCAGCTATCTTGTCACGTTGAAACCATTTAAGATCATCTTTTAACATTCATTTTGATGAAATAGATTTGTAGCTCGTTTGGTTTTACTGTTATTATTCGTTTGTTTATTACTAGGTATTTATATTTTATCTCAATATATCATATATACACATTTACTGCCATTTATTTATTTTTGTTTGTTTTTATGAAAGTTTCCACTTGCTCTGCTAGTGTTTAACACATGGTTCCATATATTTAGTTGTAGCCTTAGCTTGACAAAGTCTTTTGAAAGAGCAGCTGCAAGCAGAGCAAGGTCAATTATCATGTTGCCGACAAAGAATGACTGGTTAGTAATTATTTGTAAACGCTGTTGTGAAACTATAGCTATTGTTTAGCCTAAAAGTTGGGTGAGACTAACGAGCATCGTTATGATTTTTCACTAATCTATTAAGATATTCCATAAAGAAAATGACACATGTTTTTGTGGACTCCATAATGATAAGTTTAGAGAATCTTGGCCAATGTGATCCATTTTATTACTCTTAGTATTGTCTACTGATTCAGTGTGTTGCGTTGCATTGTCTCAAACAGTGCGACATCTTTCAAGATTACCAAATTATATGGATTTGTTGATCAAAACAAAATTGATCGATGATGTTCCTCAATCTACAACACATTCTTATTCAATCCTAACATATGTTCAGATGTAAAAGCATATTCTTATAAAAATAGTTCTTAAAATTATTCAATTTAAAAAAAAAGAAATTCAACCAAATAAATGGGTTAAAAAGGCTTGAGAGTTGGCTCAATTCAATGTTATGCCCTAATTTGACTCCTTTTAATGTCTATGATCACCTCACATTTTGTGGATTGTTTCAGCTTTTTTTGAAGGCATGTACGGCATCGTTGTTACTTTTTCTAGAAGGCAGTTTTTCATAGGAGAATTGTCTTTGTTGGTGTTCTTGTCAGGTATGAAGTTGATACAGATGCATTTCTGTCTTTATTAGCTTTGCAACCTCTACCGAAAATAGCTTCCGTTCCTACCATTATTGAGGTATATTATCTGATGAACTCTTATTAATTGAAACTTGATATTCTTTAATTAATTTTCATGAGCTGAAATTTATTGTCCAGTAGACAAATTCATTGATGCTGGAACTTAGAGATGTAATACTGCACTAATATTATCCACATGCTTTCTTAAATTTCCAAATTAATGGTAAGTTTTATCTCAATAAGCGGAGATATATGTTAGCTATAATATAAAATTTTCAGTGTAATGAAAAAACTTGGATCTATAGCGAATCTTTGGTCAGGCCGTTTATTAAACTAACATTTTGATATGTACTTCATATTTATTCATGCCACAGAAAAAAATATTTACTCTATATTTTTTTCAGGCTCTTTATCAAACTATCATTTGATTTTTGTCACAGAATTTGGTGGCATTTGTTTCCATTATACCCTTGTATTATTCTTATCATTCTTTTACATCTTTAAAGCATGTTAACCTGATCCGACAAGTTCCTACTGCATCTCATCTCGAATCTCATACATTGCTACAACGCTAAATTCTCCAACATCTCAATGTAATATGTACTGGACAGTTTAGATTGACTTTTTAGTATCTCAGTAAATTGATACGGGGAGAGAAAAAAAATTAAGGCACTGCTAAATGTTTTAGCATTATTTGAGAATGGGAATATTTTTTTAGATTAATTATGTGCGGAACACCTAAAATTTTGTTGTTTATGAAACCAACAACCGACTTATTTTTTCTCATGACCCGACTCATAATATCTCGATCTTACCCGGCCGATGACCTTCAGTTCTATTACTTGGAGTTGAGGAAGACGGAGAAGACTCCACTGTTCTGGGTTGTGGAAGGTCATGAGAAGTGATTCACTACGAGGAAGATGAAGGAGACAGAGGAGCTTGTTCGATCACTCGGCATGAGCATGACAATAGCTTTCAATACCTATTGTCGAAAAAGACCAAGTTAATTAAATCATTTCCGTCTTTTGGAGTTACGGAGGAGTTCATCTCTTGGCGTCGCGAGGAGGCGAAGGAGTGGTTCTATCGGTTTCATCACTTAGAGTCGATTGAGATGAAAAGCCTTTAAATACATGCGAAAGAGAATGAAACGAGGATAAATCGAACGAGAGAGATTGAGAGGGAGAATAAGCCTGCGAGCAAACTATCGAGTAGTAAGAAGGCCCTTGAGCACGGTTTGTGTCTACGAGAAGAACAATGACGGGAGATTAGGTTAGATTTTATAAGAAATTTAATTGTTATTTGGGAATTTTTAGTTATTATTTCGATATTATGTACTCATGAGAATTTAATTAATGAATGAATGAAATAATGAGTAAAATTATATAATTAAAATAGGTATTAATTAATAGAGGGAATGTTAAGATTTTCAAATTGAAACTCTATAATTGATTAATGCAATAATAATTTAAGTTTACCTTCAACTCCCTCTCTAGTCTTGTCAACAAGAAGAATATCATCAGCAAAAAGCATACACCAAGGTACATCCTCTTGCAAATGTCTAGTGAGAACATCCATGACTAAAGCAAAAAGATATGGGCTTAAGGCTGATCCTTGATGTAACCCAACCGAAAAAGGGAAATACTTGGTCAATCCACCTTGTGTTTGAACACAAGTAATAGCTCCTGCATATATATCTTTAATGATTTGAATATAAGCATTATTGACTCCTTTCTTTTCAAGAACTCTCCATAGCACTTCTCTTGGAACTTTATCATATGCTTTTTCTAAATCAATAAATATCATATGTAGATCCTCCTTATTTAATTCAATGATATATATATAATTCAATGATATATGATATTTAATTAGAATTTTTTTTTGATGTTAAGTAATATATTTAAAGATAAAATTTAAATATCGAGTAAAAGAGTTTGTAAGTTATTTTGATAATAAGAACGTTTTTTATATAGGTGTTAAATATATCGACATTGGGGTAAGGAGTAAGAGTAAAAGTTCAAAATATCTGAATTTGAGGTGAGTACTCATATTCATAATTTATAGTAATAGTATTTTTTTCCTTAAATTTATTGTGCGAAAATACTTTTTAGTTATACAACTGCTGTTGCATATTCAATCATGATTAAATTTACTGTAGTAAGGTTGATCTTATTTAAACATATGATAATTCATGTTATGATGCAGTAGTTTTGTTTATGCTATACAATGTGAGTGATAGAAAAATACTAAATATTATGTATATGTAAATGAAATAACATATAAGAATGCATGCATATGCATGTTGATTGATGTAACACATCTCTTTATATTTACTGACTGGGGATGCAATGTACCTATGTGCATAAAGAACAATAGGTTATGAAAAAGGAGTATCTTCATTGATACTTTTTAGATAGTGTCTTCTATGACGGTTGCATTAGTTATAGAAAATGTTATGACATAATATATTATTACATACATGCATAAAATATGATTGATGATCATTTTTTTAAATTTAAATGTTATCAAATAAAGTTATCCTATATTTTATAACAAATATGTATATTTTTCTAAATGGCATGTATTACTGTATTTTAGAAGTATGATGTACTCGGTAAGTTGTGTTATGACTCACTCTATATTTCCAAATGTATGCATATATTATCTAAATAATTTAAATGAGTAGAAGAGAAGAGAATGTGTATCATAGGCCCGACGCTCTGAGAGAAAGGTATTTGAAATTGTTATAGTATTTTTCGTTAAAATGAAATTGAAGATTTAGTGATTTATTCTGTGTATTAAAGATAGTTATTTTAGTGGATGAAAATTTAAATAACCATTTGATCGGTCCCGCTTCATTAATTCGAGCTTTCTGGCCTGTTCATGACACTAATGCTCGAATTAACGAGACAAGAATAAATGATTATTCAAAATTTTTTTGCTTACTAAAATTTTTAACAACTATTTCTATATTATCGAAAGAATCACTAAAATTCCAGATGTATTTTAATAGAAAATATTATAATAGTTGTAAACAACTACCTTTTCTCTTGAAATGTCATTCCTATGGTATATGTTCTCTCATCTTCTACTCATTTAAAATTTTTTAATAGTGCATGTATTCATTTGCACATAGTAGGATGAGTTATAACACAACTCAATAAGCATATCATGTTTTTAAATTACAGTAACACAATGGTATTTGAAATAATATGCATGCTTGTTACAAAATAGTAACTCTATTTAGAATTCAATTTTTTTCAAAATGATATTATGCACATATGATGTTTTATAACTAGGACAACCGTCACAGGAGATATCATATAAATAGTTCAAATTAAGATGCTGTTTTTTCATTTCTTTTTCTAAAATCTTTTTTATTTTGCTCGCCTGGGTACATCATGTCCGCAGTCAATATCAGAAGGGGTGGATTTTATTAGTCAACATGCACATATAAATATTCTATCTTATTTGTATTTTTTCATATCATTAATCATTAGCATTATGACAATTATGATAGAAAATCCATATCATTTAATTCAAAACGAACAATTATTTATAATAGAGATAAATCTTGAAAAATTTATTAGTAAATATCAATAATAAATGATACATCAAATTTAAAAGATTTAATGTCATTAATATAAAATATAAACATGATTACTCAAAACGAATTTCAAATGTTTTGATACTTCTTTCTCTTACTCCTTCGAGCATTCATCGATTTATCACCAATATAAAAGGCCTTTTTATCGTCAATTTTTTAAATTAATAAATCGCTCGTAATTTTCTAATTTTAATTAAAAAATTCATTTACAAATAATTCATTACTTAATATAATATTAATAATATAATTTACTAATTAAATTCTCTTATATTTTTTAATTTTGAAAATATGCTTTCTCTCTCTCTATATA
>NW_021318618.1:5869873-5875294 GCF_001605985.2 Dendrobium catenatum | reverse complement strand
ATCTTCAGTTGCTCGCATATTTGTTGATATCAATATTTTCCGAGTGCAAGGAGCAATGTGATGCATAAGATTTTTTTTTTTTTTTGGCTTGAATGTGCTGAACAATGGGCCATTTTTAATTAAAACACCAATGACACATATTATATTTATGTATACGTACTAGTCATTTGATAAACAAAAATTAAACCACATCAAGTAATAATTTTAAATAAATATAATAATATATTTTATAACAATAATTTCTAGCCATTCAAAAAAAGAAGAATCAAATATATAAAAATAAAGTGACTACATAATACTTAAAAATCAAGAATTCTCGAGAGATTGAGCGACTAAATAGAGAAAGCTTAAGCAAGAGAGTGTGAAGATGAGGTAACAAGCAGTGTGCATAGAATACACCAAGAAACATTATTGAGAAGAAGCTTGCGAGCATGAAGAAGCTACTACAACTAGCAACAAAAACCAAGGATAAAAACATAAGAAAATAGTAGGCGAGAGAGTGTAAAGAGGAGATCCACTAAGAAGCAATTGGTCTGGAGAGAACCAAGAACTAATGAGCAACGACTTAACAATTACAATAACTAATGACGACACGTGAACATTTGAGCCCTAGTCATTTTGACAAATACTAAATCAAACTATGTAATTTGAACAAAGAATTTGTTCAAATCCAGAGCCAAGAGCACAATGCTATGACGTGACACAATGAAGTGGCTCAAAATGTGTACTTTGCTACGCACTTGTGCTTTGAAAGTGATGTGTAGGATTAGCACACCATGTCACTTCACTCTTTAAGTGCGCTTTTAATAATACTAGTTGAAATGGACGTTACAAGACACATAAGATTTGGATTATTTTCGAATTCAATAGTTATTAGCAAGAAGTTGAATTTGAAAATCTCCCATCATAATTTTCACATTATCAAATGCTTAGCAATGCTCTAAAAATTGAGAAGTTTCCAAAGTTTAAAAGTGAAATTTGACGAGGGGTCAACTTATGACTAAAAACATCACTGTTGATACCAACAATTCTTTGGAAATCGGCTCTAGCTTTTTGGTCTCAAAGTATCATAAAAACATCGTTGAAATAGTAGCTCAAATTACTAAAGTTGTTCAGGACAAGGATGTCAGGATAAACATGACCCTTCAGCTCAAGAAGCAGCTGATATTGTGGTTGATCATGGTGGAATTGCCCATATTAGTTCCTCCATGTCCCTGTGGACCTCCGAAAGGACACCGCTGTGCGGGGGATAGAGCGCAGAGGGTACGATCACAGCATCTTGAAGGATGACACGATCGCAGGCCTTTGCACTCTTCGCAAGCGGGCCAATGAGAGGGAAGATTAGATCATACATACGATTAACCATTGAGGATAGCGACTTTCGCCTAAGCACCTCGATAAGTAATAATATGCATGACCTGATCGGAGTCACGGGGTTTCCCTCACCCAATATATCAGCTTTAGTGGGGTTAATTTATTTGATGTGGGATTTGATTCCCCACGGGCGCAAGCCCGCACGATTAATTACATCTTAAGCTGAGGCCTAAGAAGACTATCGATTAGGGATCTTATATTATTCTTTCAGATGAGATTGACACATGAGGAGACTAGGAATTTCCTACTCAAAAGGAAGGAAAGGGTTCAGCTCGGCTTAGCTAACATACACAGCTCACGTCGTCATCTGGAGGGACTAATGTAATGAAAAAAAATTGGAGAAAAGATAACACTGCACTTAGAGCATATAAGAGAGAAAGAAGGAGGTGGTGTCATCCGTGTGACGCGAATATGTGAGATTTATAGCCTCTGAAGGATAGAGGACTTATCCACCAATGAGGCATATTACGAGACACTGATAGTAGTAGCTTTGAACCCTAAATCTAAAGTGGGTTTAGTGTTCTACACACAACACTAACACCCGTGTCCTAGCTAATGCATTCTGAACTTATATATTGCCTAAAAACGAAAGCCAGCTAACCACCTAGTCATATAAAATCCATGTTGTTCGGTCTTCATGAAAGATGGGTGGGTGGCTAAATTTTTTGGGAAGTAAGGCAAACATCCAGAGAGATTCATTAGTGGCCTTGTACTTATGTAAGATAGTATGCTCCTAGAGCTAATGCAACTAAATTTTGATATAATTGATTTTTAATGTGATGTATGCTAGTTAAAATCTCTAAATTAGGAATGTATGAAATTTAAAAAAGACTTATAAAATATATTTTTTAGAAAAAACTAGACTTCCCCAGGTCCAGTACCTCATCCTCATAGGTTGGATTATCTGAACTCTACTTACGTGCGAGGAAGTGTCTTAAAATAAGGAGAGAGAAGATGCATTAATATGCATGTGACCCCGAACGATTCTGGCTATTCCTTAGATCATTAGTTTTTTATATTATTTAAGTCTTAAAATCTTAAATTTTAATTATGAGTAGAAAAAATTTTATGCCTATAGAGCCTAGCAAAATCAAAACACACATATATAAGAAAGAAACCTAAGAAAAGCAGACAATTTCTACGGCGCAAAACAAAGTAAACACATCAATATAAATATCCACCATAGTAAGAAAAAGTCAGAAAAAAGTCCATGACAAGTGCCATATAAGTACAACTCAGGATCTGCAGAAAAGTAATAGTAGTCAGGTCTCACCGACAACAACCTGGATTTTAATCCTACTGAATGATGCAAGTCTTAAAAACAAGACATTTTATCTTCATCTTTATATTTAAGTCCTTTTATGGATTGTCTTCCTTCATTCTTCTTTAGGGTTCGTCTTTCAGAAAGATACCCAAATGAAAAAGAAATTTCCTGTGAAGGGACTTTCTTTTTTTCCTTTAGATCCCTGATATTTGAAATGCATTATTTTTATGAACTTTCACAACTCGATACATCAAATACATTACATCATAAAAAAAAAAGAGTTATACTCTCATGCAGGGTTATCCTAAGTAGTTAAAGAAAACAAAATATCCTAAGCAGTTATATATTAAATAAAAGTAATCATGCAAGCGACACTTGGTCATGCTCTTATTTATTTAGGAGCTAAATGATTGAAGCACATGTAGTAAGCATATATATAATTTATTTATTATTTTAGCCCCCTTTATTAGTGCTGCATGAGCATTGCCACCTGCAGAAGATATCATTAGTATCAAGATCGCCCCTAACCTATGGGTAATCTACCGCACATCACATCATAAAAAAAATATAAAAATAAAGTTCATTATCATAATAACAATCATAGCAAATCAAAACAACCAGCACACTTGCCACATGCAGAGCGTCACATCATAGAAGCAAAAAAGAAAAACATCGACCTAACTTAGAGCTAGAAATAGTGCCATAACAAGCAATTCTATGTGTGTGCAATAGGCCATGTGGCTGTGGATATGTCATATATTGAATAATTAGTTCAAGTTGTCTTTGTTCCGTTTTGTTAAAGGGTCAAAGGAGAACTTTTGATTAAAGTTCAAATATTAATATCTTGGGGTCAATTTTAATTGATTTAGTTTGTTGGTCAATTTTAATGCTTAGGATAATATTTTTTGAAGTTTAAGTTGAATTAACGTATTTTAGAAGGTCTGGGGTCATCCTATCCACTAGGTCACAAGGGTTTAAAGGTGACTTTTATAAACAGATTAGATTTTAGGGTTCTAGTATTTTTATTAAATATTAGACCTTAAGGAGAGTAATTAGACTTTGAGTTTGCTGCATTTGAGTTTTTTATGCAAAGTTATGATTTTTAGAAGTTTAAGACCCCAATTATCGAACTGCTATTGACCGAAGAGTTGACTTTTTAATTTAAGTTGATTTCTGGAAAATTCATATTTTTAATAAATACTAGATTTTAATTAGAGTTGAATGCCTTTTAATTTATCCAATTTGGATTTTCTAGGATTAATTATGATTCTGGGCATTTAATGAATTATTAAAATTGTCTAATTAGAGCATTTTAGGAATTTTGATCCAAATCAGCTTCAAAAACACTTGGAATCAACTCCAAAGGTCAGGAGTGACCCAAGGAAGAGTTCCTAAGTGTTAGACAAAAATTTGGAATTCTTAATAATTTTTAATTATTCAATTTAATTAAAAGGATGATTTTTAATCTAAATTAAATTAATGATCAAATTGAAGTCCAATCAAGGGGCTTTTAATTTTCTGAGATTAAGGGTAAATTTCTAAAGAGTTTGTATATTATTCACAATTTTTTGATTTAATTTGAATTTATTAGAATTTTTTGAAGTTATTGGGGCTCAATTAAAGGGTGAATTAGGATTTCTTAATTAAATGACTTAAAAGACCCTAAAAATTCCATGGTGTTTAAAATGTCACTAAGTTAATTCGGCGGCTAGGCCACATGGTAGCTTTTGATTGGCCCGTTCAAACCGCGCAGCGGCTAACCAATCATTGGCAATGATTGCGCCGCCACGCAATCATCGCCTCATGATTGGAAGGACTGCGGACCCCACGCGCTTTCCACTTATCTGCATCATCTCGAAGCCTCGGCCGTCCGATCTTCCGCTAACCCGAATGGACGGTTGCGATCTCGGCGAACCGAGATCTAAGTGGTCAAGAGGACCGCGCGGTTGCATAGAACCACAGTGCTGCTCGATCCGAGCCGTTGATCTGAGGATCAATAGCCCAAAAGGCGGGCAGCTCATGCATGCTTAGCTCTAAAGCCCTAAAACAATAATCGCTTCATTCTCTCGATCCATAGAATGAAATTTAACAAAATTTTAAAGACAGATAATAGTCATGAAGAGCATTCATGGGGGACCAAAATCGTGGTCTAAAACACGATGTATGAAAAGTTATTTAGATCTAAGTGTCCTAGACTAGGGTTTGCGATTTTACTTAATCCAATGGATGGATTCGAGAGATTTTGGGCTTGCTGCACTTATAGACTGTCCACGCTCCTATTTGTAGAAGAAACCGTGTTTTGAAATGCAGTGGATCGCCGGGAATTTGCTTTGGAAGATTTTAAGCCTCTGTTCGCCAGATATCTCGCCGCCGGTGAGAGGCTTTGACGGTGGGTTTGGCTTGGGAAAGATGGAAGGAGACTAAGGGAGCTCACACATGAGAAATCTCGGCTTGGGAGAGTCTAAGGTGAGAGCAAAAGCAAAAGTCCTTTTCAAGATGCCCTAACAAGCCTATTTATAGACCTAAGCTCATGATGGACGGCCTAGATCAATCCTAGGATTAATTAGGAGGGAAAAGAGCCTCCTTGGATGGGATTTGAGCCAATGGAAGATTGTGAAGGTTTAAATTGCAATAAATAGGGTGAATTTGACCTAACTAGGTCAAATTTGACCATACAAGGCGAGGGTTGACCAAAGCATGGGTTGACCCAATCAACATGGTCAATTAGACCCAAGTAGGTGGGGGATTGAGCCAAGTATGGTTTAGAATTAATTTAAATCAAG
>NW_021318618.1:5865171-5869773 GCF_001605985.2 Dendrobium catenatum | reverse complement strand
CATGGAAACGCAATCTCACCGGCGAGAAAGCAGACGGAGGCTAGGGAACACGAAAAACCCTAGCAGACGATGAGAGACAAACATAATGATGATGAAAAACCAGCTTGTAGGTTGTTTGCAATAATATCTCAAAATTGACTACCATTTTAAATTAGCATTAATCAATCTGAGCTGTATGTATTTAGTGTATGCATGTGCGACGGAATATACTTTTAGTAATTTGATCGTTATTAATAGCATAATATTTAATACTAGATTGAAAGTGTTTTGAAAGGAAAAGATGCCTGTGATTGGAGTCCGAACAATTAAATGAATGATTCTGTTGTTGAAAAGAAGTATGAAAATTATGTTGCCGCAACCATTTGGTGGTGGTGTTGGTGATTGTAAACATATTATGATTAATTGAACTAAAATTTGGTGGTCCTGGTAGAGGACATTCTGCTAGTTGTTTTCCTTGAATTATGATCCCATATAATGGCAGTAAAATATTAAGGCAACATAGAGTTGGGAATCCTGAAATGGATGGTTGGTAATGCCAAAATAAAAAAAGAGAAGAATAAATAGTCATGGATTGGATAGGGGTATAAACGAGTCGAGCCGAGTTCGAGTCACCCCTAGCCTAAGCTTGAGCCTAATTGATTAATCGAATTCAAGCTCGAGCTCGAGCCTTATTCAATGAGTTCGAGCTGGCTCATTTATTATGAAAGAGAAAATAATTATAATTTAAGGAAAATAATTATAATTTAAGCAATTATTGTAATATAATGGTAAAAAGAATGAGAAATTATAAGAAAAATAACATTTAATACAAGAAATTGAGATATAATTTTCAAACAATTTCAGCAACTTTATATTTAAATCCTAAAACCTATTATATTTTAAGTATATTTTATATTAATATTTTTTAAACGAGCTGGCTCGGGTGCTAATGAGTCGAATCGAGACTGACTCAAGCTTGGCTCGTCTACTCATGAGTTAGCTTGACTCACTTACACCCAAGTCATGGACATATCCTTTCTAAAAATGGAATGCACATCGAGGATTATGACATGGTACCTAATTCATAATTTGATTACCGGCTCATACTTTTACATGTCATGAAGATTTAAGGAAACACCTCTTTGTTATACATACTAGTAGCATCGTGCTGGTCACAGTGAACTAAATGTGAATGGGATTGAAGTTATTGTTATACCAACTTCGTGTTTCTAGTGTGTTTGAATGTTGCTTGAAAAATTCTTACTGCAGAAAATGTAGACTATTGGAAAAAACTTTGCTATTAGTGCTTATTTTCCATTTTGATGGAAAAAAAAAAAATCATATGCTATGCAGGTATCACGGGATACTGAGACAGGCATTAGTCGTGGTTGTGGTTTTGTTACAATGGGTTCAATTTCTGAAGCAAAATATGCAATAGCTGCTTTGGATGGGTCTGTAAGTCCACATTTGGAGTTATGAAGTTCTTATTATTCATTAATTCTTCCATGTTCTTTCATTTTAATTAATTTTGCATTTCCAGGATGTTGCTGGACGTGAAATGCGAGTTAAGTTTTCAGTTGACATGGTTTCTGGGAGAAAAAATGTTGAGGCTCTGAACTCTGCACCTAAAAAGAACTTTGTCTTTGAAAGTCCTTATAAGATTTATGTTGGTAACCTTTCTTGGTCAACAAGGCCTCAAGATCTAAGAGAACATTTCAGTCAGTTTGGAACCGTCGTTAGCACTAGGGTGCTTCATGACCGCAAGCGAGGGAAAAATCGTGTTTATGCATTTCTTTCTTTCTCTTCTCCTGATGAAGTTAAGGTTGCAACAGAAGCAGATGGATCGGTATTTTTTCCATCAATGTTTAAAATTTCACATCAGCCTGAGCTATCAGTGCTTAAAATTCCTCATTTGTTTTTTTGTTCAATTCTTTATCCAAGTTAAATCGTTTTAATCTTCTTGACGGCATTTTCTAGGTTTTGAGAGTGAATTTTGCTTGCTGGATAATTCATTTTTTGGTTTACTTCCATTTATTTGTTTTTTATTCTGATATTGTTGCCGTGCAGGAGTTTTATGGACGTGTTATGCTAGTGAGACAAGTTATTAATGAGGCGGGAAGACAGAATGAATAATTTTTTTTACGATTTTACGTTTAATTCTTGTTAAATCTGGGGTGAACCAAACCTCTAGGGATGCACTAATGGCTTGCAAAAAAATCAGGTATGAAGAAATTTTCATAGTTTTTTAATTTTTTGGATGATTCATTGGAGCGACTGGTGTATTGATGACTGTGTAGCATAATCCTCGAGAAATTATTATGTGCTGACGTTGGACGCAATTCTATGTCCGGATGCTGCGGTACCGAGCAGTACCGACCCACGGTACAGTAAAAGGGTGACATGGTGCATTTTAATTGGTTTCTGGACGGCGTTCGGTATCCGCACGTAATAATTTTTCCTAATGCCCTATACTTTGGGGTTCGCTTTTTGAAACCCTATTCAGCATTGTTTAGAACTGCATTTGGTGTTGACTATAATTTGTCTAAATCTTCTTGATTAAAGAGAACAAGTTTTAATAGTCAAAATATAAACTCTAAACGATATCTTGTCTTGAAAACAGCAATCTTCTAAGGAATGGCAATTCTTCGTTATCACCTTAAATGTAAGAATCTATTTCAGAACTGAAGTTAGGTCTTTTCTTTCAATCTAAATTGTTTCTACTTGCCCGTCAGTAATATTGTTATTTAAGCTGATTTCCTTCAAGCTGCTTATTACAGAATCATTTACCACTTGTATTACGAGTCTCATTTTCTTGAAAATTGTGAGGCAAAAGGTTTTAGTTTTTGGTTATTTAAAAGAAGAATGGCGTGTAATGCAATAAAACGTTTCTATAGTGCTGATCCATTACTCTTTTTAGGTAGAGTACTTTCAGTGATTTTTATCGACTACTATTTCATTTTTAAGGAGATGTTTGTATGCCCAGCAAAGTAAAAGGAGCAGTTATTGAAAGTATATTTTTCTATATTGTCGTATTATGGAATTTCCATGATTAGATTGTTTAAAAGTTGGATGATGATTAGAGAGACTGGCTTAATTATTGGATTTAACATATGTGAAATTGAGCTTTTACCAATCTATTGAACTAACTAGTTGTTGCAAAAGTGAATATGATGTGCAGTATTATATTTTAGTTACAAGCTTACATCCTAATCACAACAGCCTGTCTTAAAGTTTTTAAACTGATTCCCGTAAGCACGGATTAATGTGAAATAAACCTTCTCTCAAGGACTCTGTAAGTGCAAATTGTGCCAGTTTCTTTAGTAATTTGAAACAGAGGATACAGAAAGTTCTTAAAAGTTTTGATTGTAATAACCATTGCTGTCTTTTTCCTTACTCAGAATGATTTCTCAGATATCTATCATGCCTTTTGCAGGATTTCAAGTTAATAACTATAATTCATGGTTGGCTGAGCGTATGTGCGTCATTGAGGCATTCTCTTCTGCCGATTTAGAGCTTATTGTAACATGTAAGATGTGTTGATCAAGTTGCTAACTTCAGGAAGAAACAACTGTTACTTGTACTCTTGATGATAGTGTTGAGTTTCTTCTTCTTTTTTTTTGGTTGAACTTTGGATAGCCAATCTCCCATTATACTTTGGGTTTTCCAGTTGATGAACTTGTCTAATGTTATAAAAAGCTCATAATAGTTTTTCAATATGTGAGAGTTAAGTAGAATAACATGATGTGTGAACTGCTGATTGTGATAGTATTGAGTGTTTGGTTCAAATCAAATAGGTAAAAAATATAAGAGGTTGGTCAAGTAAAATTTTTTTTTTTTCAGATGAAAATAAGTTTGATTGCTAATGTATCACACTTAACTCTACTCCTTAATTTTCACTCCATTTAACTCTAGTCCTTTGTCTATACTCCATAATAAGTGATATTAAAGGTAATAATTCAATTGAGATTAAGGTTTCGTTTGAGATAGCTTTGTACTTTCTAAAGTAGTGTTTTATCATAAAAATTTTTAATTCAAAAAAATTTTGTATAAAAAAGTTGCTTTATAAAATATTAAGAAAGCTGCATGAAATGAAGTCTAAATAGTTCATGCAATTATCATCTCTTATGATTCTTGGGTATTTTTATATGGTTAAGCAAAATTAAAAATGAGTGATTTGTAATCCTTATTATCGAGTTGACTCTTAGTATATATTATTTGAAGGAGAAATTATTATGCACAGTCGTTGGATCGTTCGGAGGCGAATCAGAATACACCACGTTTATTTGGGATAATTTTCTTATTATTTTTTTAAAATAATTTTTAGTAGTTAAAAAGCCATCAGAAATGAAGGCTTAATATTCCCTCTTAAAAAATTGAATAAAATTAATAATACAATAAATAATTATGAGTAAACTCTTATGTTTATTTTATAATTAAAGTATCTTCAATTTGCATATTAAATTGAAAACATAGTAGAAGTTCACCATGTGCAATTTTTAGAATCTTTTTAATCACTTTTATCAATATGAATTATAAGTTATCTCTTTGTATTTTTTAGAAATTTAACTCTAATGAACTTTTTTGAACCACAAAGTTTTTATACACACATTTTATTAGGTTTGA
>NW_021318618.1:5836516-5865071 GCF_001605985.2 Dendrobium catenatum | reverse complement strand
ATTACAGTAATCCTCCTGTCTACAATCACCTGCGCACGTTTGGCTGCCTCTGCTATCCTTGGCTTCGTCCGTATGCCACGGACAAGCTCTCTATCAGATCGGCGGCCTGTGTTTTCCTGGGCTACTCACCAATTCACAAAGGCTACAAATGCTATAATCTCCTCACCGGTAAAACACATATATCTCGCCATGTTGTTTTTCACGAACAACAATTTCCCTACAAACAAACCTACACTGCTTCTCCTCCTTCCGCTACATCCCATAGCCACAGCATTCCTCCCCCTCTTCTCATTCCCACTTATGCCATTCAACCACACCAAGATACGAACATTAATCTTTCCCCTCCCTCACCTCCCACCGCTACCAACTCAATGCCGAGTACTTCTCACGCAGAGCCTCATGACACTTATCCTGAATCACTTCTCCCTACTCACACTCAGCAACCAACCTCTACAACCCGCCAATCTCACCCGATGCAGACTCGCTCTAAATCTGGTATTCACAAATCCAAACAAATTCTAAACCTTCTCACCCAAACCACTATCACCTCTACACCCACAACCTACAACCAAGCAAAGAAAATAGATCACTGGCAGAAGGCCATGAACTCTGAATTTGAGGCCCTCATACAGCAAGCAACCTGGACCTTAGTCACACCGCCACCAAACAAGCCGGTATTGGGATGTAAGTGGACTTTTAAAACCAAAATGCTTCCCAACGGTCAAGTTGACTGTTACAAAGCAAGGCTGGTTGCCCTCGGCTACAATCAAAAGTTCGGCATCAATTACACAGAGACCTTTAGTCCTATGGCGAAAATGCATACGATTCGATTACTTCTTACTGTTGCACTTCACCGCAAATGGACGATGTACCAACTTGACATCTCCAATGCATTTCTGCATGGTGATATTCCCGACGACGTCTACATGCGCCAGCCACCAGGCTTCATTGATCCGAAACATCCCACCGCGGTCTGTAAGCTCCACAAATCACTATACGGTCTAAAGCAGGCGCCCCGACAATGGTTCCAGAAACTCACGAGCTTCCTTCAATCGCAAGGATTCACATTCAGCCGATTCGATCCATCCCTTCTACTTCTCAATACGGTACACACTCAACTTTACATTCTTATTTATGTTGACGACTTTCTCGTTACAGGCAATGATCCCGCCGCCATCCAAAAACTTCTTCAACAACTACAATCACAATTCAAACTCAAACAGCTCGGCCAAATCTCTCTCTTTCTTGGCATCCAGGTAATTCAATCTAAAACCGGATACTTTCTCTCCCAAGAACACTATGCTACTAAGCTTCTCAATGATGCAGGATACGCGAACTGTAAATCTGCCCCGACTCCAATCACACTGCCTTCAAAACAGCAAGGGACGAACAACTCTCCTTTTCACGATCCCACCTTATATCGTCGTCTCGCCGGCTCGCTTCAATACCTATCCATCACTCGTCCCGACATAGCCTACGCCACCAACCGGGTATGCCAGCACATGCAGAGTCCGACTGATCAAGACTTCCGCGCCCTCACTCGTCTGCTTCGATATATCAAGGGCACCCTCTCTTACGGTCTTCCTATCACCATAGGGAGTCTCGACCTTCACTCATACTCTGACGCGGACTGGGCGTCCGACTCCACCGACCGAAAGTCCATCTCCGGATTTTGTACCTTCCTCGGTCCTAACCTCATCTCCTGGACTGTCAAAAAGCAAGCTACGGTGGCTAAATCCTCAACCGAGGCCGAGTACAGATCGCTGTCAGCAGCAGCATCGGAGGTTATTTGGCTCCGTCGCCTGGCGACCGAGCTACACATACCGCAAAAATCTCCAACCGTTATACACTGCGATAACACATCTGCAATTGCAATAGCCAAGAATCCGGTTTTCCACGCCAGAACGAAACATATCGAGATAGACTACCACTTCATTCGGCAACACATCAACTCCGGCAATCTTCGACTTGTACACATCTCTTCCAACGACCAAATAGCGGACATCCTCACTAAGCCATTCACAACATCCCGGTTCTCCGATCTTCGCAGCAAATTAAACATTCGTCCAACGAGTGTCTAATTTGAGGGACGATATAAGCACCAACGGCTATATTTGCATTTCCTTTATGTATTTACTTTTCATACCAACATGTACCGCTTATATATATGTAACTCCTGTACATCCTAAGACAACGAGAATACAATTCTTCTATACTTTCTTCTCTGTTTCTTTCCCTCGTGTCTTTCCTCTCTCCGCCTACCTTCTCTGTTTCTCTCAATCAGAAGATTGATTGTTGTAAAACAGAATTCCTTTTTGATAATTGATTTTAGTGCCAGTCATAGATTTCTTAGTAAAAGAGCTTCAACTCCTTTTTCGCAAATTACTGATTACTGAAGCTAATAACAACTGGAGGAGAGCCTATTCCTTTAATGCTTTATTTTACTATTAGAATTGTCCATAGACTTCACTTCAGTAGCTTAATTTCCCTGGACCATTGTTATTGGATAATAATTAACATGTGTGCTAGACATGATCTGAAGCTTTAAAGTGAAGTTTAGTTTGCCAAAGATGCGAATAGCATAAAGAGCTCTTCATGAATCAGATTCTAAGTTCACTGAAGCAAATAAGTACCTATATATCTCAAATTTTTATTTATATGTTACATAAAATTAGTTAGTTTTAAGTTTCCATACAGCTTTATATGATATTTAATGACAAAGAGAAGATATGACAACCATTATAAAGGTAAATTTTATATATAAATTAACATAAATTGCCTCTGATTAGAAATATTGAACATTAGAAACCGGGTAATATTTGTCATAGGATAGGAACATAAAAGAATCATGAATCTTCACTTAATAATGTGAACAAGGAATCTCATAAATTTAATTGGGGATAATTGTAACATAATATTTTGGAATCATTGAAATTTTAAATAAACAATATTACATAAAAAATGAAAAGATAAAATCCTATATTAGGATAAATAGCACAAATTCCACAAGCATTAAAAAAAAAAGATTTCAATAAAACAACAATTTATAAAATTCACAAAGTTCTATACCCACAATGAATTAAAACCTAGCCCAAAATTAAAATACAATAAAAAGAATTAATTTTATTAATATAAATTAAATCTGAAACATAAAGATGAACTTGATAAATGATTTACATCATAAAATTAATTACCTAAATTTGAAGCCAAAATGGTATCGAAATTCACAGGTTCACTGAAGTAGAGATCTAGAAACGAAAAAGCTAAAGGAAGAACATGTGAGAATAATATATAAGGGAGAAAGAGAATATGCGACATTCATCTTACAGCCACCGAACGGTTGGAGGTTGCAACGTTTCGACGGTTGAATTCATCTTCATGCATCCAAATTAATTGGAGAAGGGATCGTGAAACGTTTAAGAAGTTGAAAACACGAAATGAAGAAGCGGGTGATTAAATGCCGGGAGTTACTAACATTTAATATTTTGAGGCCACGAAACCTACCGGAGGAGATGACGGCGAGCGGAAGCAGCAAAACGTTGAAGAATTTCAGAAGACTGATTTAATTGGAGAGAAACCTACCTGACGACGAGTGGAATCAGCTAGGGCAAGCCGAAGAATATGGAGACGGGGCGAAGACAAAGAATCGCGATATTAGGGTAGGTTTACACTTGACGGAATAGAAATAAAAGGCGGAGATTAAAACGTGCAGAATTAATATATAATAAATAAAGTAGCAAAAAAGTAGAGAATATCAGAATAGGAATAGAGAAAGCAAAATGTCCGTTTAATATAATAAACGGAACTTAGGAAATCTGAAGGGTCTTTAAAATTAATTGTGATTTTTTTTTGAATAAATAAAGTAGCAAAAAGGTAGAGAATATCAGAATAGGAATAGAGAAAGCAAAATGTCCGTTTAATATAATAAATGGAACTTAGGAAATCTGATGGGTCTTTAAAATTAATTGTGAATTTTTTTGATTTAATAAAACATGTAGTGAAGAATAGACATAGGAAAACAGAAATTAGGAATCTCAAGGGGCCATAAAATTAAATGAGCTTTATATAATGATTTTTTTGATTTATTAAATACTTTTAATAGAATGGACGGCCAAGATAATTAAAGAATAAGTAGAATGGATGACAAATTTTGTTAGAGGAAGGAAACTCAAGCCCCTTTTATAATAGTAGTATAGATATAGATATATCACTGATAGTTTCCTAATAGCTTCTATCAATTAAAGGTTCACACACATATATTAGAATTATGCACATGCTTATGAGGGAACTTAATGTGAACACGCATTTATTTTTATCCTTAAATTGATATAAAAATTTTTATAGAAGAGTTACAGTTAAATTTTAAATATTATTTGAGAATTATGCATATATAAATACGCGGCTGTTTATATAAAAGGCGGCGATTTGCAAAAGTTAGGGTTTTCGGGCTTTGTTCACGAGTTTGTGCCATGGCCAAGTTCAACCAGATCCAGAAGGCGAGGCGAGAGATGATTCAGGATCGGAAGCGGGCCGTTCAAGGCGATCCTAACACTCGGAAGCTAAAGCAGAAGGTTGAGCCTATCCCTATCTCTGGTAAACGGAAGCGGAAGCTTTTCAAGAAATGGCGAAGGGTGCCCTCTCTCACTCATTCCTTTTTGGATCTTGTATTCTTGTTGTATCTGAAAAAAATCAAAGAATAATCATTTGTGTGATCAGGAGAAAAAAGCGGCGATGGAGAAGGGTTTGGTGACTATGGAAGACATTGAGATGGAAGTCGCAGATGGTGTGTCTCTTTTTTTGTCGTTTTTGTTTTATATTTGCTTGAATTTATGTTTTAGTTTTTTATACAGTATGAAATTGGGTGTGAAATGATGATCCTTTCCCCACATGATCGACAATGATTATACTGTGCGCTTTCCATGTATTTCTCTTCGGAGAAATCAAGCCAGTGGTTCTGATCACCCCCCTATTTCTAACCCTAACTTTTTTTCAATTCCATCCATTGATATTTTTAAATGAATTTGTAGTAGATGCTGATATGTTGTCGCTAATGCAACCAGAATGCGAATATACTTCATAAGCGAATCCTTTTTCTCTAATATATTTTACCAAATTAATGTTCAGTAATTTTTTTATTCATGTCCTTCTTTATTGTGGTTGAATTGAGTAGGAGTATGAGTAGGAATAAAGGATTAGCTACCTGTTAATTTTTACTTTCTCTAAACTCCTAAGATTGACTGGATTTAGTTTTTATTTTGATGTTCTTTTTGGCTCTGGTTTTTTCTTGTTTCCAATAAACATGTTTCTTTGATAAAATTTGTTGAGTTGTGGAGGATTACGAATATCAAGCTGCATATTCCTTCAAAAAAAATTGTTTTATTGGCCAGCCTATTTATCATTGTTATTGTTGGCCCTTGTCCATTTTACATTATGGACACCTTTTGATTTTGGGTATGCTTAGATTGTCATCCTTTTCAATTCCATGCTACCCTTTTTATGTTAAATTGCTAATATACAATGTCGTAATGCTATCATTCTCAATGATTGATGATACAAGTGCAGAGAGTTTAGTATGTTTCAAATAATATTATTATCATATTTTTATAATTTGCAAGCTGTGGTTGATTAATGCATAGTTTAATGCTAGTTAATTTGTGTTTCTGTGGGATTCATAAGATTTATCTTATTTTGATATCTATAGTCTTGGATATTATTGGCCTGCCTGTTTAAGGAGAATTTAGAAAGTGATTTGTGGTGTAATTTTCTACTATAGTCTGTTATTCAATGTTGCATTTGGATGTACATCTTCTTATGGTTACTTGTTTGTAAAATCTTCCTGGTTTTAGGAACTTCTCAAGTTAAACAGGAGAAGACTCAGACAACATTTCACTTAAAGAAGGCTTCGAGGCTTAGAATCAAGAGATTAAAAGCAAAGGGTAAGCTTTTTTCCTTTCTAAGACCAATATTTAAAACATCATAATATCATTTACTTAAAGTAGGCTGTCCCAATTTGAAGATGAAGTTATGTATTTACTTCAGTTTATTTGGGCAGCTTGAGTTGCCTAATATGTTTATTATTTGTCAGAAGTTAAGGAAAATTTTATTTTGGTTTTGTGGAAGTAAATTTGTTTTTGTTTAAATAAGGGGTGGGTGCACTGAATCTGTACATGGAAGGCTATCAGCAGTGGGCAGCCTCATGTTAAGTTTCAGTTTAACTAAATAATGATTTTAGGCTTATAATCTATGAGTTTGAATTTTTTTGGCAATTTGTTTGGATTTCCCCCTCAAACCATCATATGATATCACTATAATTTTTATTTTTTTGGTGCTGTGGAGTTTGGCATGAAATTTCAGTGATGTTTCATATTCACACCAATTTGATTCTTTTGAAGATCGGCCATCATATATCAATTGACAACTAGAAAACTTGTACGTATTGTTTTAATTCCGGCAATGACGGCTTGTTAGAATAGACTAAGTTAGGTTATGGACGCAATACAGTACCTATGATTTCCTTGTGCAGTTAACGCCTCCCTACCTTTTCTCTTAATTATATATTACTTTCTACACTTCCGGCGTTTTTTTTATTTTTTTGGGAAATTGAGGGTCACGCGCAGCGTATTATTTGATAAACTTTGATTACACGTGTTGCAATTTTCACAAATAAGAGAACTATCAGGAATATGGGTAGATCACATTAAATTATTACATTTATATCAAGAAAATGAACAAAAGCTAAATACCCAAAAAAGATTTATAATAACCCCAAAACTCAAAGAAGACGTCGCCACTAAAATGTAGTAACCATTCGAGATAGATAAAAAAATGTAGAAACTGCTAATCTTTATTAATAGAAGTTTGAAACATAAAGGTTACCCAACAAATGAGAAATGTTTCAACAATCTGCCCATGAAGTGTTTCAGAATGAACATCAGAATAGAATATCACCAATAGCCATCCATATTTAGCCAATCAATCACAAAAAAATGATCAGAAAGATAATCAACCATAGTAGGTGAAAACAAAAAAAAATTACTAACATCATAAGTAGAGAAATACATTAAAACACAATAATTAATAATAACAATAAGAAAACATAACAACAGACAAGAAGAAATACATTACAAAGAACCTCTATTTGTGAGAAAATCAATCCAAAAACCAATAGAAATGCCACACGACCATCCAAAGAAAGGAGAGGTCAGAAAACTTCTACCAATAAACTAGAGACATTATAACCGCCATAGCAACCGAAATATATTAGGTAAAGACATCTTCTATATTCCATCTTTTGCTTTCGAGTCTTATGGCAAATGAATTTTTTCAATCAACATTTTGCCGTTGTCCTTTTTTTTCCTCTAAAAATCCTGTTATTCCTTTCTTTCAATCCTATGCTTTCCGTGTTTAGTTTACTTTGTTTATGAGCCTAGATTAAGGTCCTTTTTGGTTGGGTAATTTTTTTTTCCAGTTTTTCTACATGAAAAGCTGCTTTTGTGCTTCGGTTGGTGCTTGGATGTTTGGATTGTTTTTTTTTTCACTAGCCATATGAAAAGTTACCGTCATTTAAATTAAAAGAGTGAATAAGATTTTTTCAGTTTAGATGGTGAAATAGCTTCACAATACCTTTTTTATTGCATCTGCATCATAGGTACAATCAAACTACTCCAACTAAGGCTTTCGTTTGTGACTGTTTTTGTGGTATTAAAAACATTAAACTAAAATAGTGTTCTTGTGGATGACAATATTTGCTACCTTTTTTAAAATTTGCCTTAAAAATGATGCTTTTGGGTATGCATAATGGAAATTGCGATTGGAAAAGTAGAAAACGCATGCCAACTCAAATGAAACCAAGAATTTGTATGGGGTGGTTATAATTTTTTGTGCAAGTAGTGATATAAATGTTGTTGGAACACATTTTTTTAGAAAATCGTTATGGATATTATAAATTTTGGACAAATTTATTATACTGACATATTTAACTTCTTAAACAGTTGTTTTTAACCGCAGAAATTTATGAAAAATGGGAAGAAAATTATAGCCAAGCAGATTTGTGACAAAATTCATAAAAAATGAAAATTTGAAGAAGTTTCCCAAAAGGCCAAAACGTAGCCCAACTCGCAACAGCTTATTACCACTGATTTCCTTCTGCTCAACTAACTGTATAGACAGCAATGGTTAAACCAAATTATCTCAAAGGGATTTAAACTAGAAATTATTCTGTGCGGAGACTGGACATAAAATGCCATCCGGAAACCAATTAAAATGTGTCATGTCAGCGGTACCGAGTTGCGTTCACCGAACGGTACCGAGTACAAGGTGATGTGGCACATTTTGGTTGGTCTATTCGGCGTCCGCACAGAATAATTAATCCCTTTAAACATGGTAACAGGCCCTGCTATGCTGCAAATTGCTTTTGCCGATCACCGAATGTGCTCTAATCGGCTAATCTTAGTGGTAGAATGCATGAGTGCAGCTTCCCTGACGTGAGCCGCTTGTATATCAGCTAATTATCTGATGTTCCGAGTTGACAGCTCATGCTGAATATTGCAGGTTTAATATTATAAGTAATATGAAATGTGCTTCCTAATGTTTGCCATATCCTATGTGCAGGAAGGGGCAAGAAAAAATCATCTGGTCAGTCAGATGTTGCAGCAAATGATGCCATGGTAGAGTGATTATCTCTGTAATGCTGTCTCACTGAAGTAAGGACATTTAGGCTGTGATCTCCTGTGAAGATTTAGTTCAGGTATGTTTTGAACTATCATTGCAGACTGAGTTCTAAGTAGTTGTTATTTTGTATAATAAATTAAATTTTAAGTTTAATGTAGTCATATTTTCCTTATTTTTCAATGTTGAAATGAAAAGGATATAAATTAAAAATAAAATATTAGAATTAGAATACCTTTAAGGTTTCATTTGAAACAATTTTCTTAAAAAAAATATTGCATCATTTTTATTTCTAATATTTATCTCTTATTATATCTATATATCATGATCTAGTTCGAGCTTGAGTTTTTTTACCCAAGTTGAGCTCAAACTTGATCTGAGTATTTGTATTACTGTTCAAATTCAGTTCATTTGAAACTACAATTGTTTGAGTTTGGTTTAGCTCTGATCGGTAGTTAATCAAATAAGCTTTAAGTTCAACAAACTTGTTTATTAATAGGCTAAGTAAGTTTTTTTTTTTTTGGATAATTAACAAGTTGTTAATGGATAACATTATCAAATAGTTTGTTAATTATCCAAACAAGTTTTACTGAACTTATTAATAAACAAGTTTGGTGAATTTAAAAAAAAAGAAAAAGATATTTTATTTGAATGACTTTTAAATAAACAATCAGTTTAATAACCATCAATAGTTAGCATGTAATTAGGGCTGTCAAAATGGGATCACGGATTTGGTTTGGGTTCAACCTGAAATTGATCCGGCATTGTTTGACCCGACCTGAAATGGTCCCATTTTTTATTTTTTTGGATCTGAACCCGACCTCTTTTGAGTATTTACTAAATTTTTTTATTTAATTTGATTTATTTAAATCTAAATCAAATTAAGATAAGATTTATTTCAGTCTATTTAAATAAATCAAGCTTAATTTAGTTTGGGTAATATGGTTTATTATTTTCGGAAATAATAATTACTTATTTCATAACATTTTTTAAAACCCTCTTAAATCAATTAAAAATTGGTCAAATCGGGTTGATTTTGAGTTTTTTGGTCAATTTGAATTTGACCCAATTTTACAAATGGGTTGAAATCCCTAACTCGAACTCGATCCAATTTGGACAACCCTACATGTGGTCATGATAATTTAATATAGGAAAGAATAAGACTCGTATGTCATTGCATATAACTAAATTTATAATCAAATCTTAAATGAGTATATTATCAAGTCTTAATTGCGCTTTTGAACAAGCATTGTCATGACTTTGAAATGATATTGTTTATGATCCTAGATGAATTGAGCATTAAGTTGTTCAAATTTGTTCATTTATCAATCAAGTATTTATTAAAATATTCAAATTTTTTCAATTAATTAAATAAATAATCATTAACAAATTCTATCGTGCTAAAGCCTATGCAAATAATCATTAGAAGACACGTGCAAAAGTTAAAGGTCAACAGACAAGAAACATAGAAACCTTAATCAAAAGTGAAAAATAAAACATAAATCTTCCTTTAAAGCTCGACAAGGAACATACGTCTCCATGAACTATGAAATTCTCCTTTAATCTCAGTATATAGAGATTCCCTTTAGTTCAGGGATGAAATGCCTCCATTTTGCATGTCTAGCTAGGTTTCAGAGTTACAATTAGGGGTGTTAATTCGGGTCAACGGGTTGGGTTTGGGTTGAAACTGGAACTGACCCGGCACTAATCGGTCAACCTGAAACCGACCTGTTTTTAAAAATGGGTCAGGTTTTCGGACTTGAACCCGACCCAATTCGGGTCCAGGTCAACCCGACTTGACACGAATGACCCAAAGTTGACCTAAGATTGCTAATTTCTAGGTCAAAAATCAGGCTAATCTTTGATTTTCGGGTCAAAATTAGGTCAATCTCGGATTTTCGGGTCAAATAGGAGTTTTCGAGTTATTTTCGGGTTGCTGGGTCAATCCTAACTCGACCCGATTTTTAAAATGGGTTGATTTGTTGAACTCGAACCCGACCCGTTTCGGGTCCGGGTTGACCCTAACCTGAATTTTTTTTCGGGTCGGGTTCTGGTCGTGTTTCGAGTCGTTTCAAAAATTGACACCCCTAGTTACAATTGCATTTTGAGCTCATTTGATTGTGAAAATACATTTTGCAACATGATTTTTTATGTTTATTTATTTTTACTTTGTGTGAAAGTTATCAAACATTGTCTTCCGTAGGAACTTTTATTAAGTCCGGTGTAAGGACGTAGAGTAATGTCCGGTTGGAGGCAAAATTTGACAAAAAAATTTGGTATTTGCTTGGTACAACTATGTATTATTTGATATTAACGAGGAATATCGCTCTTTGAAGACCAATACCGAGTTATACTGAGCTGTACCGAGAAATACTGAGTTGTACCGAGTTTTTCTAGGAAAAACTCGGTACAAATTTTGTATAACTCGGTATTTCTCGGTTTAGCTCGGTATAACTCGGTATTGGGTCTTCAAATGATGGTATTCCTTGTTATTGTTTGGTATTGGTCGGTGCAACTCGTTTTTTGGCGGGATTTGGCCTCTGACCGGATGTTCCTCTGCGTCCGGTCGGAGGACGTAATAATTGTTCCTTCCGTAGCCGGCTATCCATCGCCATCTTTTTCTTATATAATATGTGATTTAAAAAAAAAGAAAACCTTAATTGGACAGGACAGTAGAACACTACCACAACTTTCAAAATGTATTTTGCATAAATTCAACTTTAAAATAATTTGAAGAAAAATGACAACTGAGAAAAACAATACAATACTACATTTTTAGGGTTTACATTATTTAATAATGACAAATATAAAATAAATACTTCATTGTACTTTCAAATATATGTATTTTAATCACTCTATAATTCTAAATGCATATTCTTTAAAAATATCAAAGAAACTATCCCTTAGATACTTCATAAATATTTTATGAATTAAAGGTTTAAAGGGCCATGCTACAAAATATATATGCTTCAGATAATTCTTCTCGAAGATTTGACATGTCTTTAAGAGATGATGAAATTATTCTTTTCGTCTCTATTAAATCCTACAAGTGTTATTAGAGCCTGATTTTCATGTTGAATCAACGAGAAATGATTTTCCCTAAGTATTTTTTTAATTGTTTGAGTTTTTTTATCAAAGGAAATATTCATTTGGAATAATTATGATTTCTTAATATAAAATATTGGCAAGCAATTTTTTAAAATTTATTTTGCTTTGTCTTGAAAAATTGAGAGATGACAATGTTCAACATTACCATAATAGTTTTAATTCTTCACTACTTTTGTTGTCATAATTGAGTTCATCATTTTCATGGATTTAATTGAGAATGCCAAAGTTGTCATTGTTGATGAATTTGCAGTATAAAGAACGGTTATTTTGCTATTAATTTTTAATTTGTCGGTTACATATATGTATTTATATTCTTAATGACATGAGTAATTATGTATTTATAATGTCATTAAATTAATTAATGACTTATAACTTCCAAATTATATATATTTATATTCTTAATGACATGAGCAGTTATGTATTTATAACTTCATTAAATTAATTGAATGACTTATAACTTTCAAATTAAATATATTTATTGTCTTAATGACACTTTAATGGCATGTTAAAAGTAAATTAATTTTATTTGTCTTATGCCTGACATTTTCAAAGCAATGTTGAAATCGATGCATTGTGAATATGTTTTTAATTATTTCTTGATCAAAGTTATCATTTGATGCATTTTTTTATATGTGGATAAATGTTGATAATTAAATCAATTAAATTATTGATAAAATATATTTATCAATTAAATATTTCTCATTTGAAATAATTATTCATTATTTTAAAATTAAATTAAACTAAAATAATATATCACCAAAGTGATCTCAATTAAATCAATTTATTTAATTTAAATTAATTAAATAATGCTTAAGATTTTTCAGTCTACGGGAAAATTAATCGTTCCAAAGGACAATTATTTTTTTAGCCGGACTTTAAAGATGTAGTAATAAATATGTGATTTTTTTAAATTATTCATGCGTATAGTAAATAAGTAAAAAAAATTATTATTAGTAGAATTTATTATCAATATTTATTAACTATAATTTTAAGAGTATCGTTTACAAATTATAATTTTTGTCGATAGATTGAATTATGATGTTGTGTTATGTATCTTATAAATTAAAGGTACCACCTTATACTGTTACTAATTATGAGTTAATTATTTTGTTCTTTTTCAATTAATGTTTCTTCATTATCTGCCAATTTAAATAACATTCTAGTGTTTAATGGTCTAATTTTAAGAAATGGAAAGAGCACATTATTGTTTTTCTTGGGTGTATGGATCTAAATTATGCGATTCAAATTGAACGCCCTTCTACCCTTACTGCAGAAAGCACTATTGAATAAAGGACGGATTTTGAAAAGTGGGAGCGTTCAAATCGCATGAGTCTTATGATCATAAAACATTGTATGCCAGATATCATAAGGGGTGTAATGTCTAAGGAGAAAAATGCTAAGAAGTTCCTAAGCCAAATAGCATACTGTTTGTAGGTTCTAAAAAGGTCAAAATAAATACTATTCTTATTAAACTTATTTTAATACGATATAAAGGCAAATGGAACAAAAGGAAGTACATTATGAAAATGTATAATCTTGTTATAAGACTAAGAGCATTAAAGTTAGAAATGCCTAATGATATTCTTGTGCATCTAGTCTTAATTTCTCTTCATGTACAATTCAGTACTTCAGATAAATTACAATACTAAAAAAAAAAAGATTTTTAATGAGCTCATTGCTCAGTGTGTGTAAGAGGAAGAAATATTAAAATAAAAAAAGATAGAAAGTGCTCATTTAACTTCTTATTCTTATGATTTTTCTACCAAAAGAAAAAAAGAAATTATAAAGTTAAAGGAGCTACAAATAAAGGGATTTCAAAACCTAAAGTGCAACATAAATAAGATCTGGTTATTACTTTTTTCTTATGCAAGAAGACTGGTCATATGAATAAGGATTATCTAAAATATGCTAAGTAGCTTATCAAAAAAGGTAAACTTCTAAATCTTGTTTGTTCTGAAATTAATTTGGCCTTAGTACTAAAGCATACTTGGTGGATAGATACAGATGCAACTACTTACATAAGTGTGACTATGCAGGGTTGTCTAAGGAGCGGAGTGCCAACTGATACTGAAAGATTCATCTATGTGAGAAATGGCAATAAAGCTCATGTTAAAGCTGTAGGCTTATATAGATTGTACTTAGAATCTGGTTGTACTTTGTATTCCATCTTTTGCTTTTGAGTCTTATGGCAAAATGAATTTTTTCAATCAAATTTTTGTCGTTAGTCCTTTTTTTCCTCTAAAAATCCTGTTATTCCTTTTTTTCAATCCCCCATGCTTTCCCATGTGTTCAGTTTACTTTGTTTATGAGCCTAGATTAAGGTCCTTTTTGGTTGGGTAAATTTTTTTTCCAGTTTTTCTACATGAAAAGCTGCTTCTGTGCAGCGGGTTGGTGCTTGGATGTTTGGAGTTTTTTTTCCTAGCCACATGAAAGGTTACCTCATTTAAATTAAAAGAGTGAATATGATTTTTTTTCAGTTTAGATGGTGAAATAGCTTCACAATACCTTTTTTATTGCATATGCACCATAGGTACAACCAAACTACTCCAACTAAGGCTTTCGTTTGTCACTGTTTTGTGGTATTGAAAATATCCAACTAAAATAGTGTTCTTTTGGATGACAATTTTTTGCAGCCTTTTTTAAAATTTGCCTTAAACAGTTGCTTTTGGGTATGCATAATGGAAACTGCGATTGAAATAGTAGAAAACGTATGCCAACTCAAATGAAACCAAGAATTTGTATGGGGTGGTTAGAAATGTTGTTGGAAAACAAATTTTTAAAAAATCGTTATGGATATTATAAATTTTGGACAACTTTCTTATACTCTTAAACAGTTGTTTTTAACCGCAGAAATTTATGAAAAATGAGAACTAAATTATAGCGAAGCAGATTTGTGACAAAATTCATACAAAAAATGAAGTTTTGAAAAAGTTTCCCAAAACGTAGCCCAACTCGCAACAGCTTATTACCACTGATTTCCTTCTGCTCAACTAACTGTACAGACAGCAATGGTTAAACCAAATGATCTCAAAGGGATTTTTTGAACCCCCTTTAACTGAGAAATTATTATGTCTGGAGACCGGACAAAAAATGCCATTCAGAGACCAATCATAATGCATCACGTTAGCGGTACCAAGCCGCAGTACCGAGCAATACCGAGCCACAGTACCAAGTACATGATGATGTGGCGCATTTTGATTGGTCTTCAGACGACATTCGATGTCCGCACAGAATAATTAATCCCTTTAAACATGATAGCATGCCTTGTTATGCTGCAAACTGCTTTTGCCGATCACGAATCTGCTCTAATCTTAGAGGAAGGCGAGCAAGTGATGCATGAGTGCAGCTTCCCTGACATGAACCGCTTGTATAACAGCTAATTATCTGATGCTGCAAGTATACAGTTCATGCTGAATATTGTAGGTTTTAATATTATAAGTACTATGAAATGTGCTTCCTAATGTTTGATATATCCTATGTGTGCAGGAAGGGGCAAGAAAAAATCAACTGGTCAGTCAGATGTTGCAGCAAATGATGCCATGGTAGAGTGATTATCTGGAAGCGTTTTATCTCTAGTAATCTATAACGCTGTCTCACTAAAGTAAAAACATTTACGCTGTGATCTCCTGTGAAGATTTAGGTGAGGTATGTTTTGAACTATCTGTGCAGACTGAGTTCTAAGCAGTCTTATTCTTCAATAGTTGTTATTTTGTATAATAAATTTAATTTAAGGTTTAATGTAGTCATATTTTTCTTATTCAGACAACTTTCTTAAAATTTTTAGTTTAAAAATATTGCATCATTCTTATTTCTAATATTTATCTCTAATGAGATCTATATATGAAGATCTAGTTCGAGCTTGAGTTTGTTTACCCAAGTTGGGCTCAAACATGATCTGAGTATTTGTATTATTGTTCAAATTCAGCTCATTTGAAATTATAATTCTTTGCGTTTGGTTTAAGTTTTTTTTTTTTGGGGACATTTAGATCATTTAAGGCGAACTCACAGACACAACGCATACACAAAGACTCAAACTCATGACCTCTTAGTTGGAAGCCTAAGCTCTCAACCAACAAGTCAAAATGAGGTGTGTGTGTGTGTGTTTGGTTTTAGTTTCGAGTTTGTTGAAATTAAAGCTTGTTTGTTAATGTTTATTCCACAAAGCTCAATCAAATAAGCCTTGTGGAATAAACATTAACAAACAAGCTTTAAGTTCAACAAACTTGTTTATTAATAGGCTCGGTAAGTTTTTTATGGATAATTAACAAGTTGTTAATGGATAACATTATCAAATAGTTTGTTAATGATCCAAACAAGTTTTATTGAACTTATTAACAAACAAGTTTGTTGAATTAAAAAAAAAAAAGATATTTTATTTGAATGACTTTTAAATAAACAATTAGTTTAATAACCATCAATAGTTAGCATGTGGTTAGGACTGTCAAAATTGGGTCATGGATTTGCTTTGGGTCCAACTCGAAATTGACTCGGCATTGTTCGACCTGACTTGAACTCGTCTTGTTTTTGATTTTTTGGACCTGAACCCGACCTGTCGGGTATGTTTTACTAATTTTTTTTATTTAATTTGATTTGTTTAAATCTAAATTAAATTAAGGTAAGATTTATTTCAATCTATTTAAATAAATAAAGCTTAATTTAATTTGGGCAATATGGTTTATTATTTTTGGAAATAACATTTATTTATTTCATATCAATTTTTTAAAATTCTCTTAAATCAATTAAAAATGGGTCAAATCGGATTGATTTTGAATTTTTAGGTCAACCAGAATCAGACCTCATTTTACAAATGAGTTGAAATCTCTAACTTGAACTCTACCCAATTTGGGTTGTGTCAAATTTTGACACCCCTAAATGTGTTAGTGATAATTTAATATAGAAAAGAATAAGACTATATGCCATTGCATATAACTAAATTTATAATCAAATCTTAAATGAATATATTATCAAGCCTTAATTGCGCTTCTTACAAGCATTGTCATGACTTTGAAATGATATTGTTTATGATCATTTAGTATTTATAAAATATTCAAATTTTTTAATTAATTAAATAAATAATCATTAACAAATTCTAACATGCTAAGTCTATGTAAATAATCATTAGAAGACATGAGCAAAAGTTAAAGGTCAATAGACAAGAAACATTGAAACCTTAATCAAAAGTAAAAAAGAAAACATAAATCTTCCTACCACAACTTTCAAAAATGTATTTTGCATAAATTCAGCTTTAAAATAATAAAAAAAAAAACTTTAAAATAATTTGAACTCTAATTTCAACAAGTTTATGAGTGAACTTAACATATTGATGAGATGAATTCATAGACACTAAAAGCATTCTGATTCAACTTCAAATGAGCTCAAATTAAATATGTTAAATATATTTGAAAACATCTAAATATTAATTGATAGACCAAACGGTCTCTAATTTTGGTGTGCTTCTAGTCAAATTGAGTGATTTGATGAGACAAATCTAAGTAGTCCAAAATCATTTGATTTTGATATATTATTCAGGTGCTTAGATGTTTGATTAACAATATATGATTAAGGGGATTATAAGGACCGTATTATAGAGTGTTTGATATTTTGATCATACTACATAAGGGGGATGTTTAAGAGTTATGAGAGCTAAAGAACTCTATTATATTTTATGACAATCATTGTCGACTACCACATTCAACAATTGCCATCGCCATCAATAGCCTTTTGTCATCCCACAATTATCATTTCACTATTAACATATAACTGTTTCGTTTGATTTTAACTGTCCACTTGTTGACTTCTGTTTTTTGTAATCCTGACAACATGAATTAGATAATTATACTCAACTGTGTATATATAATCTCACATTCTTTCATTGTATTTAAAGAATGATTATTGTATCTTTTAATATAAAGTATATTAGTGTAATTGGGTCAGCTCTCGTGATTTTTCTCATTTTTAGGTTTTTACGTAAAAACTTTTATCGTTTAAAACTTTTTTCTCTGTGTTGCATTTTTGTCCATCACCACAAATTTTTTCAACATGTAACAAATTTTATTAAAAATAAAAAGAAGTGATGAAATTAGTGTTAAGTCACATATACTATATTCCTAATGAATTGGCATCCCTTATAATTTGTTGATGCTGGCAGCTACTTGCTTAAAGTTGCTTTAAATTAGCTTCTAGTGCCCTCTGATCTGAAAAATGATTTTATGCCTAAAAAATGCCAACCTTCAAGTTTTTGAAAATAAATCAAAAGTTGTTTTATAAACATTCAAAATAATTTTAAAATATCTTTGAGTATTTTTAAAAACAACTATCATCACCGTCCATTGTCACGGCCACCACTAACTGCCCCCACCATCTTCGTAGCATTTGTCACTACATCATCACCACTACGACTAGCACTATATAAATCAACTTATTTGATGTTTAATGAAAATAAAAATAATATATTTTCAAGGATACAAAATATATTTTATTTCATATCAAAATATTAACAAAAAAAAATTAAAAAAAAATTCCAAACGGCTTCTTAATTAAATAAAGGATAAATTTTTAGAGTAAGCATCATTAAAAAATATAATTAAGCGTTTAAGTATCAAGAACAAAATTAAAAATAGGCATCAGTCCCCCGTTAAATGGGGGACTAGTTGCTGAGTCAGTCTTGCTGACTTATTATGTCATTAGTAATTTATTTTTAAAAAATTAACTTAATGTGATTTGCCCTTTGAACGGGCGACTTAACATTAATTTAATTTAATTTTTTTAAAAATGAAATTATCTTGCTATCTACTTTTATAAAGCCCTACATTGTAATAGTCAAATAAGAAAAATTTGTATGTTCTAGAAACTTAAAGTAAAATATGTGAATTTTGCTTAGATATGTGATGTCAAAATGAATTGATGAATTATTACTGAGATGAATTTAAGAAGCTAATCAATGAGGTTAATCTATATTAGAAACAAGTACAATGAATTTATTATTATACTATAAATTTTTAATTGTGACAATACATTTTTTAGAGTTTTCCATTATTTATTGAAGTCTAATAAGTGTTAAATGCATAGGATTTAGAGAAGATTTATTATAAATAGAAAAATTGAGAGATGACAATTAAATTGTGAAGCTCAACAGTACCATAATAGTATTAATTCTTCACTACTTTGTCGTCATTAACTGATTTCATCATTTTCATGGATTCAGTTTTTTTTTTTTTTAAATAAAACAGATCATCCCGGTTAGGGGATAACCCGGTCGACCAAGCATGCAACCCACACCAATTTATACGGGCCAACACTTAAGGCTTGCACGAAGTGTTGAGGGGATTCGAACTCGGTACCTGGCCAATGGCCAGCCAGTTCTCCACCACCAGGCCACCCTGCGGTGGGTCAGTTTTTTTTTTTTTCATCTGAGAATGCCGAAGTTGTCATTGTTGATGAATTTGCAGTATAAAGAACGGTTATTTTGCTATTAATTACATATAAAAATTAAATGTATTTATATTCTTAATGACATGAGTAGTTATGTATTTATAATGTCATTAAATCAATTAATGACTTATAACTTCCAAATTAAATATTTTTATATTCTTAATGACATGAGCAGTTATGTATTTATAACTTCATTAAATTAATTGAATGACTTATAACTTTCAAATTAAATATATTTATATTCCTAATGACACTTTAATCCCATGTTAAAAGTAAATTAATTTTATTTGTCTTATGCCTGACATTTTCAAAGCAATGTTGAAATCCATGCATTGTGAATATATTTTTAATTATTTCTTAATCAAAGTTATCATTTGATGCATTTTTTTATATATGGATAAATTTTGATAAATAAATCAATTAATTTATTGATAAAATATATTTATCAATTAAATATTTCTCATTTGAAATGATTATTCATTATTTTAAAATTAAATTAAACTAAAATAATATATCACCAAAGTGATTTCTATTAGATCAATTTATTCAATTTAAATTAATTAAATAATGCTAAAGATTTTTTAGTCTACGTGAAAATTAATCGTTCCAAAGGACGATTATTTTTTTGGTCGAAATTTAAAGATGTAGTAATAAATATGTGATTTTTTTAATTATTCATGCATATAGTAAGTTCGTAAAAAAAATTTATTATTAGTAGAATTTATTATCAATATTTATTAACTATAATTTTAAGAGTATCGTTTACAAATTATAATTTTTGTCGATAGATTGAATTATGATGTTGTGTTATGTATCTTATAAATTAAAGGTACCACCTTATACTGTTACTAATTATGAGTTAATTATTTTGTTCTTTTTCAATTAATGTTTCTTCATTATTTGTCAATTTAAATAACATTTTAGTGCTTAATGGTTCTAATTTTAAGAAATGGAAAGAGCACATTATTGTTGTTCTTGGATGTATGGATCTAAATTATGAGATTCAGATTGAACGCCCTTCTACCCTTACTGTAGAAAGCACTATTGAATAAAGGGCGGATTTTGAAAAGTAGGAGTGTTCAAATCGCATGATTCTTATGATCATAAAACATTGTATGCCAGATATCATAAGGGGTGTAATGTCTAAGGAGAAAAATGCTAAGAAGTTCCTAAGCCAAATAGCATACTGTTTGTAGGTTCTAAAAAGGTCAAAATAAATACTATTCTTATTAAACTTATTTTAATACGATATAAAGGCAAATGGAACAAAAGGAAGTACATTATGAAAATGTATAATCTTGTTATAAGACTAAGAGCATTAAAGTTAGAAATGCCTAATGATATTCTTGTGCATCTAGTCTTAATTTCTCTTCATGTACAATTCAGTACTTCAGATAAATTACAATACTAAAAAAAAAAAGATTTTTAATGAGCTCATTGCTCAGTGTGTGTAAGAGGAAGAAATATTAAAATAAAAAAAGATAGAAAGTGCTCATTTAACTTCTTATTCTTATGATTTTTCTACCAAAAGAAAAAAAGAAATTATAAAGTTAAAGGAGCTACAAATAAAGGGATTTCAGAACCTAAAGTGCAACCTAAATAAGATCTGGTTATTACTTTTGATATACTATCTAAAAATTATCTTGATCGGCACGAATCTCGAGGCAAAACCCGACCCGGAAACTTCAAAAAATTAATTCATGGAGCATCCGAACTCCGATTTCAGCGAGCTTACAATCAAACTGAGCGTCTCAGAAATACGAACCCAACGACACCAAGTTCAACCCAATCTGAGCCCAAATGAGTCCGAATCAAGGACCCGAAGCGCTGTTGGAAGATTCAAACCGCAATTTGAGTTACCAAACGGTCTCCGTTTTTAACGAGCTTATACTATAATCGAGCGGCTCGACGAGACGAATCCAACGAGCCCAAGATACTGACATCATTAAGGTCTCCAAATGTCCAACAAACGGTGCACAATCAAAGGGTTCAATATCGGCCGTTCATTCAAACCACTCCCTATTCGCCCATGATCTCACACCTATTTACGAGCTATGCCACTCCAGAAAAACTATAAATAGAGCCCTCATTCTACACAAAGGGGACTCAAGTGAAGAGAGAGAGAGAAGGAGAAGAGAAGAAGGAGGAGAAGGAAGAAGCTCCTCCTCGACCACCACCAGAGCTCTTCCTGCCGCCTGAAGACGCCGGAACTCTGCCGGATTTTCGGAAAACGCCGGGAATTTGTAGAACTTTGTAATTTTGTGAGAAGTTGATTGTAAACTGATCGTCTTGATTTGTAAGACGGATCAACATTTGTACTTCAAACAAATACTGGTGGAACTTTGCAACTGGGCGAGGCCCCGTAGTTTTTTTCCTCTTTCGGGTTTTCCACGTAAAAACCTTGGTGTTCACTTCTCTTTTTCTGTTTGTGTGTTGAATACTCGTACAACGCTAGGACACAAATTTACAAACTCTACCACCGCGTATATTCTAGCACACAACAGTTTGGCGTCGTCTGTGGGAAACACTATCCCACAACTTCAAGTATTGCTACAATTGTCAACAGGTGTAGCAGTCGCATCATTGGAGCTTCCCGCTCCAACTCCCACCAATCCAGAAATCTGTCTGCAAATCACAGACGCCCGATGTCTGCCTCTCTTTATCCTGGGGGGCAGAATGCTGCCGGAGAAGGGATCTTGGGACCTTCTTTAGAAGAAAGAATCCGAAAGATGGAAGAATATCAGAACGAGATCCTTCAACTCCTGTTAGATGATCGACAGCCGACATTGGAGGAGGTCCTTCTCCCTCGAGATCCACCAAGGGTTGAAGATGTTCAATTCGAGCATCGTCAAGAAGAGATTCATCTTCCTCCACCTAGGAGACATCCTCAATCACGACAAGAAGATGAACTTACCGATACAGCGAGTTCAACACATCCTTCCCCCTCGACTCGGCAACCTATTATTTTTTTGGGTCTCCCAGAAAGCTCTCCCCAACCACACATTGCGGAACTCCCTCACAATGTCCCGTGTTGCGAACTATGAAAATTGGTACAGGAAGAGTTCCCCCGAGGAGATGTGAGGCATGCTCTCCAACAGAGGAATTTCCAGGAGTCGTCACCTCTAACTGAAGCCATTCTTCAGCACCCCATTCCAGTCAGATTCAAAGTCCCAAACGCTGAGTTCTACGACGGGACAACCGACCCGTATGAGTATATCAACCACTACATAACCATCATGCATATTCAACGAGCATCAGACGCACTCCTTTGCCAGGTTTTTCCTGCCACCCTTAAGGGGCAGGCTCGAACGTGGTTCTATTTTCTTCCGTCGAGAACGATCACATCATTCAACAAATTAGCCAAACTATTCGTTGAACAGTTTGTGGCTAACCGAAGAATTGCTAAGGATTCTTCGCACCTCCCCGAGATACGCTAAAATGAGGGAGAATCGTTGAAGGAGTATTTTCAGCAGTTTTCCACCGAGGCTCGACAGATTTCAGGAGTAGACCCTGAATTACTCAGAGGAGTCTTCCTTGGAGGCCTTCATCCTGGCCCCTTCTATTCGGCCCTTATGCGAGACACCGTCCATTCATACGCCGACTTGATCCATCGCGTGGAGGCGAAAATCTCTGCAGATGAGGCTATAAATGCTCACATGAAGTAGTTTGAGCAAATCAATGGGAAGCGCAAAGGTGTACCTGGGATGGATAATTCTTTCTCACAGCAGAAAAAGCAAGGGAAGAATAATCTATCTCATAGGTCTCCATCACCGCGATGGGAATCTCGACAGGAGAAGGAGTATACACCACTTAACACATCTCGAGCAAATGTATTGATGGCCGTTCGAGATCAAGATACATTAAAATGGCCAAATCCTTTGAAATCGAATACAGGAAATACATATCAGTACTGTCACTTTCATCGAAGTCGTGGTCACACCACCGAAGCTTTCAAGCAACTCAAGGATGAGATTAAAAGGCTTATCCGTCAGGACTACCTTCGACAGTTTATTCAGGATCCACCTACCTGAGAGGAAGCTCATCCCACTGGGGGGCAAAATCAACAACAAAGATAACCATTGAATATTATTCAAATGGTTGGAGAGATTGAATGATCATGCACTTAGGGGGTTTGTATTAGCAATTCTACTTATCTTGTCGTCTCTTTTATGTTGAGTAGGGTGTCACTTTGATACCTCTAATGTCTTCATCCAAGTTAAATGTTGTATTGTCGCCGTACGTAGAACTTATGTGTTGAGTACTTTGTTATTTGTATATCCCTAAGTCATACTAGGGAACTATTGTACTATCTTACATAATGCAGTAATATAATGTTCATGTTATTGTGATATTATTTTTCTCTTGTGAAAGATAAAAAACTTCTCAAACTCTTTCTCCATGATTCAAGAAATACACGATCTACATTGTATCTCAATCATCAGATGATCAATCCCAGGGGGATTTGATCTGACCTCTTCCACACAGGTTAACATCATCGAGTAGGGCTCTGACATACAACCTCGGAAAGGTCTCATATTCTTGGTGGATTCTCTCGACCTCTTCCACACAGGTTAACGTCGTCGAGTAGGGCTCCGACATACAACCTCGGAAAGGTCTCATATTCTTGGTGGATTCTCCCAGCCTAATCCACACAGGTTAACGTCGTCGAGCAGGGCTCCGACATACAACCTCGGATAGGTCTTACATCCTTAGTGGATTCTTCCGACCTCTTCTACACAGGTTAACGTTGTCAAGCAAAGGCTCCGACATACAACATCGGATAGGTCTCAAATCATTTGTGGATTCTTTCAACCTCTTCCACAAAGGTTAATGTCATCGAGTAGGGCTTCGACATACAACCTCGGATAGGTCTTACATCCTTGGTGAATTATCTCGACCTCTCCCACATAGGTTAATATCGTCGAGCAGGGCTCTGACATACAACATCGGATAGGTTTTACATCTTTGGTGGATTCTCTCGACCTCTTCCACACAGGTTAATGTTGTCGAGCAGGGCTCCGACATATAACCTTGGATAGGTCTTACATTCTTGATGGATTCTCTCGACCTCTTCCACATAGGTTAACGTCGTCGAGCAGGGCTCCGACATACAACCTCGGATAGGTCTTACATCCTTGGTGGATTCTTCCGACCTCTTCCACACAGGTTAACGTCGTCAAGCAAAGGCTTCGACATACAACCTCGGATAAGTCTCACATCCTTGGTGGATTCTTTTGACCTCTTCCACACAGGTTAACGTCGTCGAGCAGGGCTCCGACATACAACTTCAGATAGGTCTTACATCCTTGGTGGATTCTCTCGACCTCTTCCACACAGGTTAATATCATCGAGCATGGCTCCGACATACAACCTCGGATAGGTCTTACATCCTTGGTGGATTCTCCCGACCTCTTCCACACATGTTAATGTCATCGAACAAATGCTCTGAAATACAACCTCGGATAGGACTTCTACCCGACATCAGAATTCTCCTTGTCGTCGGACTTCTGCCCGTCGACGAACTTTCATCGGTCTTCTGCCTGAGGTCATACTTCTACTCATCGTCGGACTTCTGTCTAACGTCAGACTTCTACTCGTCGTCAAACTTCTGCCCGTCGACGAACTTTCATCGGTCTTCTGCCCGAGGTTGTACTTCTACTCGTCGTCAAGCTTCTGCCCGTCGACGAACTTTCATCGGTCTTCTGCCCAAGGCCTTACTTCTACCCGATGTCGGACTTCTCCTTGTAGTTGGACTTCTGCTCGTCAGCGAACTTCTACTCATCGTCGGACTTCTGCTCGTCCACGAACTTTCGTCGGTCTTCTACCCGACGTCGGACTTCTCCCTGTCGTTGGACTTCTGCTCGTCAGCAGACTCCTACTCGTTGTCGGACTTCTGCTCGTCGACTAACTTTCGTCGGTCTTCTACCCGACGTTGAACTTCTACCCGACGTCGGACTTCTCCATGTCGTCGGACTTCTGCTCGTCAGTAAACTCCTACTCGTCGTCAGACTTCTGCTCGTCGACGAACTTTCGTCGGTCTTCTACTCAACATTGTACTTGTGACATCCCAGATATCAATAGTGAAAGGATTCATCTGACATTCTTTCATATCTATTTTTTTTTCTTTTTCTCGTTCAGATCAATACAGTCATCCATAGGTAAAAGAAATACAGAAAAGAAATGCAACATCTACTATAATTCACATTTCAACATATATACAGTCAAAAAGAACGTCTAAAAGAATATGTACAATAGCCCTACGGCTACAAAACAAAAGCCTGCCATAGGCAACAAAATAATACGACACTAGCAACCAAAGAAGCTTCACGCGGGAGGCTCTACACCTGAAATATTAACCACTTATATTGAGCTTAAATAGCCCAGCATGTCACCTAAGCCTACAACTGAAATCAAAGCACGACACTGGAAACAATATGCAGGTCAATCAAATCAAGTCAAATCAATCAATCGTATATGATCAATGAGTCAATGCAGATACAAAAATCAATACGGAACATAAATCAATAAAAATCATATACAACAATCAAATTAATAAATCAATAAACAATCAACCCAATCAATCAATCCATCAATGATCGGTATTATGAATCAATATATCAGTGGATCTATAATATCGGTATCCGTATCAGTAGTATCAATCATGTCCGTGAATCAATGAATCCATAATATTGATAAATCAATAATCTCGGTATCTATATCCATAAATCAATACAATATCCATATCCATAATGGTGTCGGTATCCATGAATCAATAACATATAATATCAATAAAATCGTGCAATAACAGAAACCTATAAATTCGTCAATAAATCCAATCAGTAAAACATCAATTCAATACAATAAATCTGATCAAATCAATAAATCAATCAAAAATCAATAGGTCATACCTATCAGGAAATCCATACAATGCAATATCGTACACATGCAATTTCATACAATGCTCTTACTGAACAAGTACAAACACTGGCTATCAATAATTGCTGTTGTAGAAATCCATAGTGCTGTTGTAGAATCCATATTGCTGTTGTAGATATCCATACGTTGGTTTCAATAAGAGTCGTCACTCTGTGCCCGTCGGCTGCCCGTCGGCACAATAAACTCCTTATAACTCCCAATCGTTATATCAATGGTCAATGGTTTAAAGGAAAGCCCGTCGGCCCACCATCCTGTACAGGTCAAGTCAATCTCCAACCAACGTTCAACCAGGCTCCACTTGTCTTTCAGTATTCAATAGTCAATATAAGAACAATGTAGAGCAATCATATCAACATTCATATGCATATCTATTCAATTCATCAATCTAAAAAAAATCGGAAATCGTACGAAATTTCGGCGGTGTAACGGCAGTCTATCAAATTTACACAAAAATCCTACAAAATCATAATTCACCAAATTACAATAGAATGTTCACGACAATAATATAAGACTATTATTCTACTGAATCAATATCAATAAACATCCTGATATTTTTCTATTCGATCAAAATCGCGTAGAACCCAAAATAACCGGTGAAATCGTTCCAGAAAATAATCAAATCGTGTAGAATATTCGTATCTATAACATATTAAAAGTTGTGCAGTGAAAGTTGTGTCAATACAAAACCGGGTCCATTTTTCGATCACAAAAACACAAAACAGGTCACAAGACGATCAAAACTCAATATCTCTAAAAACAGAAATAGGATTCAGAGTCCTTACCACGAGATAAACACTTTTCCCAACAGCGGCGTCGGACGAAAAGCGCTTCGCGGTCTCCAAAAACAAATTTTTCCTTCGCTTTCCTTCTCTTTCTCTCTCCTCAGATTTTTTTATTTTTTTATAAAAATCTTTCGCTCTCCTCAAAACGAGCTGATTTCCTTATAACATTAGTTTGATCGTCCTGGCCGATCGCCACATCGTCCAGGACGATATGACCAAAATCCAATCGTACAGGACGATTTTGCAGGACGATAATTAATTTGCCAAAAACCCTTGCTCTCGGGATTTTGCCATGCACTGATCGTCCCAGGACGATCCAAAATCAGCCTGGACGATCCCATTCCAGAAAAATTAGCTGTTTCAATGCACTGATCGTCCTGGACGATCTCAATATAGTCCCGGATGATCCTGGGAGAAAAATCAAATCTGAGAAGGCAAATCAAAGGAATGAGCTCTCACAATCTCCTCACCTTAGAAAAATATCGTCCCGACATTTCCCTAAGGGTCCGAATCAAAATGAGACAAAACAAATCCAATCAATCAGAAAATCGTACAAATCACATCGAAACAGATAATAAACTAAACTCGTACCAGTCACATCTTCAGGCACTAAAGAAACATCTTCCACCATTGCTTGTATGTTTTCAGTCTGAACATTCGGAACAGGTCCTTGCCTAAGTCCAGAACTTGGGCATTCCGTCATTCTATGTCCATATGCACCACATCGGAAGCATTGCCCCGTTCTCCGATAACATTGTCCCGAATGTCTTTTCCCACAACATGTACAAACATTAAACCTTGCTCTGCTACCTTCCCCACTTTTCTTGCCACGGCCAGAACATTTTTCTAACTTGTCGCTCACCATTTGAGCGACCATGTCAGCAAACTTATTCATATTTGCAGATGTGAGCGGGAAATCAGTAGCATACTCAACTATCTTTCCTTTCGGATCCATTGGCCTGGTCAATACAAATCATTCGAATCAAATAAAATCGTAGAAATCAAACACGTAAAACAAAACAAATCAAATAATGCAATCATCACTATCACTCTGGATATAAGCAAATCCTTTCACTACACTCGCTCTGATACCAATTGTGACGTCCCAGATATCAATAGTAAAAGGATTCATCTGACATTCTTCCATATCTATTTTTTTTTTTTCTCGTTCAGATCAATACAGTCATACAGAGGTAATTGCATTACAGAAAAGAAATACAGAAAAGAAATGCAACATCTACTATAATTCACATTTCAACATATATACAGTCAAAAAAAACGTCCAAAAGAATATGTATAATAGCCCTACGGCTACAAAACAAAAGCCTGCCATAGGCAACAAAACAATACGACACTAGCAACCAAAGAAGCTTCACGCGGGAGGCTCTGCACCTGAAATATTAACCACATATATTGAGCTTAAATAGCCCAGCAGGTCACCTAAGCCTACAACTGAAATCAAAGTACGACACTGGAAACAATATGCAGGTCAATCAAATCAAGTCAAATCAATCAATCGTACATGATCAATGAGTCAATGCAGATACAAAAATCAATATGGAACAGAAATCAATAAAAATCATATACAACAATCAAATCAATAAACAATCAACCCAATCAATCAATCCATC
>NW_021318618.1:5826656-5836416 GCF_001605985.2 Dendrobium catenatum | reverse complement strand
TTTTGAGACGGAAAAAATATTCGATAAAATTGCAGCGGAAATTTACGTCGCAGATTTTGTGATGGAATTGCAGTGAAAAATCCGTCACAAATTTGTGACGGGTTTTCCTAAGCAAATCCGCTTCAATTCCATCACAAATAAGTTTATCTAAGTCGATATCCAGGTAATTTCTTTCATTCGCTCGAGCTTCGTCTGTTCTTCTATGTCTGTGCCCTCAACGATGACCCTTGCTTGCTGACGTTCCTTGCTCGCGGCCCATCCTCTCCTCATCGATGTTCGTTATTCTTTGTCATTGTTCGACTTCGCTCCTTCAACGACATCCTTCTTGTTGGATTGGGATCAGAAGCAACAACGGGAGCTCGCTCATTGTGAAGATAACTTTCTCCCTTTCGCGTGCTTCTTCCGCCAAATCCCTTAAATACGTTGAACTATAGGGTTTACCAAACCTAGGATTTACGGTAAAAAAAGGGAAACAGAAGTTTTGTGCGCCGTGAACTAAACCGAGGTTTTCTTTGGGAGGATTTATGCTAAATCCTGCTCAAATCTGACGAAAATAATGTGGAAAAACTATAGGACTTACTAAATACTTAGGGTTAATTGTTCATAGATAGAATTCATGTTGGATGGCTGAAGTAAAGAATTCGTGTTAAGTGGTTAAAATATAGGAATACATCGGGCATATTGTGTGGTAGAAAAAATTTTCTCAAACTAAAGGAAAATTTCCTTAAGCTGGTGGATGAGTGGCTTTTTTACTTTTAGAGTCTATTGTTCATGGTGATGGTATAATAGTTGGAGATATTATTAGCATAATTCATGTTGGATGGTTGAAGTGTATAAGCATACATCGGGCTTATTGTGTGATATAATAGTTCACCTCAAATTTAAGAGAAAAATTCTATAAGATGGTGGTAAGAACTATAATGTTTTATGGTGTACATAGAATGTTGTCCATTAAAAGTTAAACATAATATTAAGTTAAGTTTTAAATAGATGAGGATGCTTAGGTGGATGAGTGTGTTTACTCATAAGTTAAGAAAGGTAGAGGTATAGACCTGAAAAGATCATAATATTAAGTTAAGTGTTGTAGAGATGACAATGGGACATTGAATGCATAAATGAGCACGACAACTATCCATAAAAACTCCTAAAATCATCACTATTGCATATTATTTTAATTTTTTTAAATTGAAACAAATATAATTGTTTAGTTGTAGGAATTTATATCACAAATTTGTTATGGATATTCAAAATCACATAAAGATGTATAATCGGTTGTCGCTTGGATGCAAGACATTAACAGATGAATTTCTTAACATAGTGAATTATTTCATTTAGGCATCCTGTCAATCATTTACCTTCCTTCATATCAGAGGGAGGATTCCATGTCCATATTCAAAACACAAAAATCAAGCCTACCTTACATCAGATGAGATTAATGTTGATCTATATTGTAGAGGATTTTTGCCAGAATATTGATATTGGGCTTCACATGGTGAGTACGAGCCTCATTTCTACTCTTAGTGCGGCCCGTCTACAAATTCCAACATAGTTGAGGAAGACAGAGTTAGGATGTTTGAGGATTTGATATATGATGTAATTGAGCCATAATTTAAAGAATATATAGAAGAATCTCTGAATAAGAGGCCCAAAACTTATATAATTTGTTGCACGCTGCATAACAATTAATTTTGAATGGGTGCATTACTTACTCAAAGTTATTTGTTACTGTGAAGATGTTAAGCATTAAAATAGAATATAATATACCCAGATAATGCTTTAATTAATTCATTGGCCTACTTAAGAAGACCAACCCGACAAATAATTTAATTCAAATAGACTTATATCAGACTAAAAAATTAATTTCCAAACTTGGTTTGAGTGTTATGAAAATATATTGTTGTGTTAACAGATATATGTTATACTATGGGGATAATTTATTGGAGATTACATTTCATCATTGTAACACCCTGAGGTTTAAACCAAATTCTGGAAAAAAAAGGCAAGAGAATGTAACAGTCAGTCTACTATTCTACTTATCCATCATTCTCAGATTACAACGTTTATACACTTTTATGAGCTCTGCTGCACATATGCGATAGCATAAGAAATATAGCTTACAAGTAGGTGTTCTAACATATATGTTAGAAGAACAGGCCTAGAAACACTTTAACCATACATATCCTATCTTCGCCGCAGAACTAAGGAATATAATATTAGGTTTATGTGCAGATAATTTTACTCCATTTAGCCAATTTGCCTCACCTTACTCATGCTAGCTTGTGATGCCCAACCCCTACAATATTCATTCAAAGTTGTGTATGACTACACCCTACATGTTTTTGTCACTTATCATTCTCGACCCACACAATCCAAAGGAAAAGATAGATGTGTTTTTGCAATCTTTAATTGATGACTTAAACTTATTATGAAATAAAGGAGTTACTACATATGATGTCTCCACCAAATAAAATTTTATATTAAGGACATCGTTACTTTGGATAATTGGTGACTTTCCAACATACGGTATACTTTCTGATTAGAGCAATACAGGCAAGCTAGCTTACCCATATTGCATGAAAAATACTAAATCACTATGAAACATGAGAGCATAAACACTTAGTTTGACTATTACCGTATGTTCTTACCTACAAACCATCCATTTAGACAAAATAAGAATATTTTTACTAAAAATGGAGTGGAAACAACACAACCTCAAGCCCTCCCCCAAGGCTAAGTAGTGAGAAAATATTTGAAAGAGTAAATTTCATACTCATAATAATTGATTCTCCAATATCAGTTGTTTACAAAGTGCCCGGGTATGGAGTTACTCACAATTAGACAAAGAAGATTATTTTTTTATTTTTGCCATGTTGAAGAACAAACTTGATCAGGCATAATTTAGATGTGATGCATTTAAAGAAAAAAATATTTTAGATAATGTGTTCAATACAGTGATGGACATCAAAGAAATATCTAAATATAATGTAAAAGATAGGATGAATTTGAATGATATTTGTAGGAAGAAAATGCTTGAGTTGAAGGATGGTGCAAATGATGACCTACCAAAGCCAAAAGCTTCTTCACCTTCACTTTAAAGCAGAGGCAAGCAGTTTGTGAATGGGTGCGGCGCCTAAAGCTACCTGATGAATATGCTTGTAACCTCAGCAGATGTGTTGATATAATACTATGAAGATCATTTAGATTGAAAGTCATGATTGTCACATCATCATGAAATATTTGTTATCCATTACTTTTAGTTCTCTTCCAGATTCAATTTTAAATTCTTTAACCGAACTAAGTATTTTTTTCAAAGACTTTTGCTCATTAAGAATAAATGAAGAAGCTTTGCTTCAGTTTGAGCATAACATTCCTTTTGTGAAAAGTTTCAAAGATATTTTCTCCATGATTTTTTAACTTCATTATATCTCATATGGACAAAAGAAACCTAAGTTATCCAAGTTTATCATACATTACAGTTATTTGTTGGAGAAAGAAACAGATAATTAATGATGAACATGCCAAACTGACTTTGGTTTATATATATACAAGCATGTAAACATTACTGCATGAGTCGTAGAAGGAATTATTAGAGAATTTTCTCTTTAATTAAGGTTCTGTTCGCAACAGCTTTATTACTTTATTAAGTATTTTTTTAGTATAAAAAATTTCTGAGCTAAATTTTTTGTACTAAAAAGTTACTTTAAAAGGAAGTAAAAAAGATGTATCAAATAATCAAATAAAGCCTAAGCATCCGACGGTCACAGCATGTATTATCTCTAAAATATAAATACTCGTGATAAAAACTCTTGGAAAAAAGCCTAAGCATCCGACGGTCAAAGCATGTATTATCTCTAAAATATAAATATTCGTGATAAAAACTCTTGGAAAAAAGCCTAAGACTCGTTTGAGAGAGTTTTCTTATTGCTTAACATTTTAGATTGTAACCGAAAGCTATTTTTTTATAATAACTTTACAAATCAGTAAGAAAATTGTCACAAATGAAGACTAAATTTTGATCAAAAATTGAGTAAGAATATTCTGATGAAATTTAAGTTCGGATAAACTTTGCTGCCCTAAAATTTACATTTAGATTAGTACAAATCTGCGGTATTATGCAACAAAAACCATCAAGCCCATAAAGTGAGACGTGATGTTTACTTAAATGATCGGGAAATCGAGACAACAAATTTTTTTTTTTTTTTGTGGAAATTTGAGGGAGACAGCAAGAGGTTCTTCCAAAAAAAAAAACCCGAATTGCCAAACTATCATAATTTAAGGAAGAGAAATGCTTTGAAAAAAAAATAGATTCTCCTCACATATTTTTTACACTAAAAAGAGTTGATTTGCGGTGGGCTTTGCGATGGAAGAATTTTTCAACAAAATTGTTGCGGATTTGCGACGAAAATTTTCGACATAGATTTTGTGACAAAATGGCTGCGAATTTGTGACGAAAAATCCATCACAAATTTGTTGCGGGGTTTCTGTCACAAATCTACTACAAATCCATCACAAATCCATCACAAATCTATCACAAATAAGTTTATCTAAATCAATATTCAGGTAATTTCTTTCATTCGTTCGAGCTTCATCTATTCCTTCGTGCCTGCACCCACAACAACGACCCATGCTATGTAATGTTCCTTTCTCGTGACCCATCCTTTCCTCACTGACGTTCACCGTTGTTCGATTTCGCTCCTTCAATGACGTCCTTCCTATTGGATTGGGATCAGAAGCAACAACGGGAGCTTGCTCGTTGTGAAGGCAACTTTCTCCCTTTCACACGATTCTTCCGCCAAATCCCTTAAATCCATCAAACTATAGGGTTTACTAAACCTATGATTTACTGCGAAAATAGGGAAACAAAGGTTTTGTGTGCCTTGAGCTAAACTGAGGTTTTCTTTGGGAGAATTTATGCTAAATCCTACTCAAATCCAAAATAAATCATGTGGACAAACTATAGGACTTACTAAATCCTTAGGGTTAATTGTTCATAGATAGAATTCATGTTGGATGGATGAAGTGTAGAATTCATGTTGAATGGTTAAATTGTAGGAATACATCGGGCTAATTGTGTGATAGAAAATTTTCCTTGAAACTAAAGGAAAAATTCTTTAAGATGGTGGATGAGTAGTTTTTTACTCTTAGAGTCTATTGTTCATGGTAATGGTATAATGGATGAAAATATTATTAGTAGAATTCATGTTGGATGGTTGAAGTGTATAGGAATACATCGAGCTTATTTTGTGATAGAATAGTTCCCTCAAACTAAAGAGAAAAATTCTATAAGATGGTGGTGAAACCTGCAATATTTTATGGTGAACATAGAATGTTGGCTATTAAAAGATAAGCATAATATTAAGTTAAGTGATAAATATATGAGGATGCTTAGGTGGACGAGTGACATTACTCATAAGTTAAGAGAGGTAGAGGTATAGACATAAGAATATCATAATATGAAGTGAAGTGTTATAGATATGAGGACGGAAAAGTAGATGCATGAATGAGCAGCACAACTATCTATGAAAGCTTCTAAAATCATCACTATTACACATTATTTTAATTTTTTCTTAAATTAATACAAATCTCATTGTTTTGTTGTAGGAACTTATATCACATATGAATTTCTTAATGAAGTGAATTATTTCATTCAGGCAGCCTGTCAATTACCTTCCTTCATATCATAGGGAATGATTCATTGTCCATGGTCCAAATACAAAAATCAAGCCTACCTCACACCATATGAGATTAATACTGATATATATTGCAAAGGATTCATTCCAGAATATTAATATCTCACATGGTGAGTATGAGCCTCGTTTATATTCTCAGTGCGGCCAATCTACAAATTCCAGCATAGTTGAGGAAGATAGAGTTAGGACATTTGAGGATTTTATTTATGATATAATTGGACCACAATTTCAACAATATACAGAAGAATCCCCAAATAAAAAGGCACAAAACTTCTATGATTTGTTGCACGCTTCTCAACCAATTTAGAATGGGTGCATTACTCTTTCGGAGTTATTTGTTGCTATAAAAATGTTTAAGACAAAATATAATATACCATGAGAATGTTTTAATTAGTTCATTGTCCTACTTAAGGAGACCAACCCGATATATAATTTAATTCCATCAGACTTATACCAGACTAAAAAATTGGTTTCCAAACTTGGCTTGAAAGTTACAAAAATAGATTATTGTGTTAATAGATGTATGCTATCATATGGGGATAATTTGTCAGAGATTGAATGTCATCATGGTAACACACCAAGGTTTAAATCAAATTTTGGGAAAAAAAGGGAAGGATGGGCCAGTCAGTTGGGTGTTATACTTACCCATCATTCCCATATTATAATGTTTATATGCATCTATGAGCTATGCTGCATATATGTGATGGCATAAGAAACATAGCTCCTAAGTAAGTGTTCTAACACATCCGTCAGAAGTAGAAGCCTAAAACACTTTAACTGAACACATTCTATATTCACCATAGAACCAAGGAATATAAGTTAGATTTATGTGTAAATGATTTTACTCTATTTAGCCAATCAACCTCACCTTATGCAGGCCTGTGATGCCCAACCCCTACAATCTTCATCTAGAGTTGTGTATGATTACACGCTTTATGTTTCTAACACTTATCATTCCAGGCTCATATTATCCAAAAACAAAGATAGATATATTCTTGTAACATTTAATTGATGATTTAAACTTATTGTGGAATGAAGGAGTTACTATATATGATGTCTCCACTAAACAAAATTTTAAATTGAGAGCAACATTACTTTGGATAATTAGTAACTTTTCAGCATATAATATACTTTGTGGTTAGAGCTACGTAGGCAATCTAGCTTGCTCATATTACATGAAAAATAATAAATCATTCACTCTAAAGCATGAGGCTTGAAATACTTAGTTTGATTATCATCGTATGTTCTTACCTGCAAACCATCCATTAAAAAAAAAAGGATTTTTTTCACTAAAAATAGAGTGGAGATGACACAACCTCCAGCCCTCCTCAAAAGCTAAGTAGTGAGGAAATATTTGAAAGAGTACATTTCATACCCATGATAATTGATTCTCCATCATCAGCTATTTATAAAGTGCTCGGGTATGGTGTTACTCACAATTGGATAAAAATAATATTTTTTTGTCTTTGCTATATTGGATAACAAACTTGATCAGACATAATTTAAATGTGATGTATATAGAAAAAATATTTTAAATAATGTGATTAATACAATGATGAACATCAAGGAAAAATCTAAAGATAATGTAAAAGCTATGATGAATTTGGAGAATATTTGTAAGAGAAAATTGTTTGAGTTGAAGGATGGTGGAAATAATAAACTTCTAAAGCTAAAAGTTTCTTCAACTTCACTTTAGAATAGAGGTAAGCGGTTTGTGAATGGGTGCAGAGCGTAAAGCTACATGATGGATATGCTTCTAATCTCAGTAGATGTGTTGAAATAAGATCGGGGAGATTGTTTAGATTGAAAAGTTATGACTATCACATCATCATGGATTATTTGTTGCCATTACTTTCACTTTTATTTGAGATTCAATTTTAAATTCTTTAACTGAACTAAGTATATTTTTCAAGGACTTATGCTCATCAAGACTGAATGAAGAAGCTTTGTTCCATATTGAGCAAAATATTCCTTTTATTCTGTTAAAGCTTGAGAAGAAATTCCCTCCGAGAATTTTTGGCTCCATGAAACATCTATTCATGTATTTACCATATGATGCTAGAGTTGATGGACAAGTTCAATATCAATGGATATATCCTTTTGAGAGGTAATTTTATTCAAACATAACATATCAAAATATATTATCAATTTTCTAATTCACTCCCAAGCATCATTAAGGTATTTAAATAAATTTAAGAAGACTATAAAAAATAAAGCATGCCCCGAATGATCAATATGTGAAGCATATTTGATGTATGAGACTACTTAATTTTTTTTATAATACTTTTGCACAAAATTAAAATCGATAAGGACTACTGCACCTCAAAATTTGGTAAAATATATATAATTAATTTAGTGAAAATGATAGTAAAATATATATATCTACACTTTATATATCAATCAGGTCCATAATGAAGTTTGAGATTTGCAAGATCAAGGTTTAATGAGTCTAGCTTGGGGACCTATGAGAGTAATGAAATATTGGTCAATTTTATTATCAACAATTACAGATTTTAAACCAAAGCTTGAAGGTTGAAAAATAAATTTTTTTGATGTATGTGTGAAAGGAAACAATCATATATGTGATGATTGTGAGTATTATAGGGTCTTACAAGAAGTCCTACAATTTGAATATCCTGGTGAAGGGCATAACTTGTACCTTTGTAATTGTGATTGGTTTGATCAATTGTCAAATTGAGGAATAAGGGTGTATCCACTTTATGGTATTACAAAAGTAAAAGGAGATAGAAGATATAAAAATATGACCCATTTTTCTTTGCTATCTAGGCTACCCAAGTCTTTTTTGCTAACTATCCAGGTAGATTGAGGGATAAACAATATTGTCTTGTAGTAATCAAGACTAAACCTAGGGGAGTCTTTGAGAATACTACATCAATATCAACAGTACAACAAGAAGAGTGCATATCAAACTTTACAAAACCTACTAATGATGTAAATGATCAACTTGTATCTAATGTAACCGAGTTATTGTTAGAGAAGGTAGACTTCGACATTGAGGAGAACATTAAAGATATTAGTAGTGAGGATTTGGCTTCAAGAGATGGAAGTGAATCATCTATTGATTGATAGTTATGAGGTAAATGAGAATTGACTAGTATTTTTTTTTTACATGTTAGTATACACATAAAATAGTTTATGTACAGTAGTTCGTTTTTTACATGTTAGTATAGATACAGTAGTTCATTTCTTTACTTGTACAGTGGTGGTGGATAGCGGTGGTGACCGACGACGATCAAGCGAGTAAGCTTGCAGTGTAAATCGTTCTCGCTCAAAACTGAATGAATTTGATTTACCTCAAAAAAGAACTAGAATGACTTATACTATATTTACTCTACTTTCATTTCTTTTTCATACAAACAAATATTAAAATTTTCAAAACACCTGCATTTAAAATACTTTACCCCCTTATGTAATCCAACTAAACAACACCTAACTAAACGTAACTGTAGGCTATTTGAACATTTTGAACAAAATTGAAATCCCTTTACCAGTTCACGCCCTTGCTGCTAGTTGTACCAGACTAATTTTTGCTGGTATATGTATTCAGATTTCATACCAATCGGCTTTTCCTGAAGAATTTCCCATTCATTTTTCAAGGAAGACCTTGACCCTGAAAGTGTTTATGACTGGAAGGAAGGCCATCGTCATTGTTGTGGACCCTTTATGCATTCTCCTCCCAATTGTCCAACAACCCCATCAAATCCCGCTTCTACCTAAGTGGTCATAGCAGAAGCAGAAATTATTTCGTGCGGTCACCATATATCATCCGGAGGTGAATCAGGACATGCCACGTTACTTTTTTAAAGTGTACCAGATGATATGGCGCATTCTGATTCACTTCCAGACAATCTGATGACCACACAGAATGAATTCTCCAGTAGAAGTCACTCATCATTTATAAATTATTTTCATCAAACTAAATTTCAAAGTGATGCCGGTCTTTATTTTAGACTATGACTAGCTATGGGACAAGTGAGCTGGGGGCGGATTATCTTCTTAGGTAACGACTGTCTATTGAAGGAGAAATTATTAGGTGTGGAGTGCGGATG
>NW_021318618.1:5820868-5826556 GCF_001605985.2 Dendrobium catenatum | reverse complement strand
TTAAAGCAATAATCTTAAAAAGTGGTGTCAAAACCTGAAGGAAGAGAGCCCGAGGTAGATGTAATGTTCTTGCGTTAGGCAGAGTCAAACACGTTGAGCAAAGGCGACTCCTGCGGGGTAAGGGCTTGAGCGGGCCATAGGGTGGAGCAAATGGTCCTGCGTGCATTCTTCAACGAGCAAACCTGCTCGTCTGAGTTTCTTTGGGTCTGAATCAAGAAGAGCAACATGCCGACCGTTCGAACAGAGACGAGAGACAGAGGTTTGGTCAGGTTTTTGTGGAGCATGGGACGCTTAGGCAGTCGGGCAAATGCTGGATGAGGGATACTTCAGGAAGGTCAAGTTCGCCATATGGGCGCATTTGCTATCAAGGTTTGGTCAGGTTTTTGTGGAGCATGGGACGCTTAGGCAGAGGTTTGGTCAGGTTTTTGTGGAGCATGGGACGCTTAGGCAGTCGGGAAAATGCTGGATGAGGGATACTTCAGGAAGGTTAAGTTCGCCATATGGGCGCATTTGCTATCAAGATCCTTAATCGCAAGCATGTGGGCCGTTTGTAGGCTCTGTAGGCGAGATCGGGCATGATCATGGAGTCGGCCGCTGAATCGGAAGAGGGGTTAGACGGTGGATTTTGTAAACTGAAGCTAGTTGGGCTATCTGATTGAACAAGGCGAAGACAAAATCAGGTGGAGGATTTGGTGTGGAAACCGGAGCAAACCTGAAGAAAAATAGAGAAACAGGGAAACAGGAAGAGTAGAAACAGGATAAATGAGGTAGAAATCTTGTTCAGTTTTAGATTAAAGTCCACGCAAAATGAGGGCGAAATCTTTAGGTAGTGTCTTATCTACAAACCCATCTGCCTTCGAAAATTTACCCTGAAACTTAGTTTGTTAAAACTCCCTCGCCGAAAAGAAAAAGAAAAAACAATGAGCGGGCGGGGAGGCCGGGGCCGAATTTCAGAGCCCACAAGGTGCTATCTCCATGTAATCGAAAAAGGCTTCAACCTACCATTCCCAATCTAAGGAATGTGCAAATGGCCATCGAAAAAGGGGATATATAATTTCACACGAAATTCTCCTTGCTGCTGATGCTATATTGGATGTCAACACGGGTGATCGTAGTAATTCGACCTATCTTTGATGAAGGTAACCTGCACAGATCGTTAGCTAGAAAAACAGAGAAAACAAGCAATAGAACAGTAGAAACTGTATCTGTAATTCTGTATGAGAAAAATCATAAGCTGCTAGCTACAAGCCATATACCTGGGTAATATACTAACCCATAGAAGGATACTAAATCAGCTAAAGAAAGGAAAAAGGTAGCGTGAGAGCTAACGGTCCTAAAACAGCAATAGAATAAAAACAGAGAAAGTGGAACTGCCACATATAACGACCCACATGGCCTGGTAAACGATTCCTGCGGTTCAACTCATCAAAGATGCTCCGCATCATTCGCCCCCTCTTCAAAAAGCGGTAGCCCATGCTTGAGATCAATAGAGTTGTTCTCTTGTGGTTGGTATGGGTACAAGTCCGCAACATTAAAAGTACTAGGAGTATTGAACTCCGCAGGTAATTTGATCACATAAGCATTGTCATTTATGCGATGGAGCACTGGAAAAGGTCCAAATTTTCTTTTACCGAGCTTGCTATACCATCCAGCCGGCAGTCTTTCCTTCTTCATTCGGACCCAAACGAGGTCACCTGGCTGGAACAACATCTTCCGCTTGTGGCAATCAGCATCTCGCTTGTACTTCGCGTTGGATTCTTCCAGCTTTAATCGTATTTTTGCCAACCGATCCGAGAAATCTTCTACAATTGCTGCTGCAGCTTTGCTTTTGCAATTCAGGATTGCTGCAATATCTAAAACAGTATTGGGTGCCTTAGTATAAACAACGTTAAATGGAGACATACCCGTTGATCAGTTCGCCATAGAATTAAATGCAAATTCGGCTTGGCATAAGACATCATCCCAGATTTTTGGCTGTTCTTGTACTAAACAACGCAGCAAATTTCCTAGTGTACGATTGACTACCTCCGTCTGACCGTCAGTCTGGGGGTGATAAGAGGAACTTAGCTGCACCTGAGTCCTGAATCTCTTCCACAATTCTCGCCAGAAGTGGCTTATGAATTTCACATCTCGATCTGATGTAAGACTTCTAGGGACACCGTGAAGTCTCACAATTTCTCTGAAGAAAAGTCTCGCCACATTTTGAGCATCAAACGTCTTTTTGCAAGCAATAAAATGAGACATCTTGGAGAATCGATCAACGACTACCATAATTGAGTCGTTTCCCTTTTTAGTGCGAGGCAGACCAAGTATAAAATCTAGGCTTAAGTCTTCCCAGATTGATTCCGGCACTGGTAGAGGTTGATACAGCCCTGTGTTCTGACCGCCTCCTTTATACATTTGGCAAACCGAGCAGCGATCCACAAATTTGCTTACATCCCGTCTCATGTGCGGCCAAAAAAATTTGTTCTGTAGCTGAATCAAGGTCTTGTCCCGCCCGGCATGAGCAGCTAATCCCCCGCCGTGCACTTCCTGAATGATTCTCTGTCTCCATGAAGATTGCGGTATACATAAGAGGTTACCCTTGAATAAGTAACCGTGGTGTATATTGTAATCATCGCAATTCTCTTTGTTAACACACTGCAGCCATCTTTACCCGAAGTCTTTATCCTCCCGATATAAGTCCTGTAACAAATCCAAGCCGCTGAAATCTGTTTGCAGTCAGGTGATGAGTGCAGATCGACGACTGAGCGCGTCAGCCACACGATTTTGAGCCCCACTTTTGTGTTTTAAAACAAAGGTGAATTTTTGTAGGAACAATATCCACCTCGCATGCATACGATTTATATTTTTCTGGGTATTGATGTACTGTAGAGCTTTGTGATCACTGCATAGAATAAAATCTTGGTGTAGCAAATAGTGTTCCCACTGCTTAAGAGCACGAATCACCGCATACAATTCTTGCTCATATACAGACCATCGTTGCCTCGACGGACACAGCTTTTCGCTGAAGAATTCGATAGGTCTTCCCTCTTGAGTTAATACAGCCCAAATGCCGACTGATGAGGCATCCGTCTCCACCGAGAAGGGTCTGTCAAAATCTGGCAATGCCAAAACTGGTGCAGAGGACACTGCCGACTTGATTTCTTCAAAACTGGCCTGTTGTTCCTTTTCCCATGAAAAGTGTTTCTGCTTCAGTATATCGGTCACTAGAGCCATAATGACACTGAACCCTTTTATAAATTTTCTGTAAAAATTGGCTAACCCGTGGAAACTCCGAATGTCTGTGAAAGATTTAGGTGTCGGCCACCCCACAATCGCCTCAACCTTCCTTGGATCAGCACATACTCCTGCGGTGGAGATTTTAAATCCAAGAAAAAATACGGTATCCGTGGCGAATTCACATTTCGTCAAGTTCAAGAAAAGCTTATGTTTTCTAAATGCCTCCAGAATTAATTCCAGATGGTGAACATGTTCTTCCAAGCTGGAACTAAATACCAGCACGTTCATCAAAAAATAGGCTACACATAATCTTGTTCAGGAATGGATTAAGCACGTTCGGTTTCATTAGTCGCATGAACGACGCTACTGGAAGCATTGCACATACCGGACTGGCATTACGTCGCCCACTTTTATTCACGACATTAATCCCCACGCGTTTTAACGTTTGTTTTCCATCGTTCCCCCGGGTCGATTCGGATCCTGATGGTATCCGCTTGCTGAGGTCCAATTTGGAAAAGGATTTTGGTATCAACGGCTTAGTCTTTTCCCCCAAGCATCTCCTCGATATCCGTAGCATAGGGATGATCTAAATTTGGACTGTAATTTTTGGTTAACGACATCTGCTATCTACGCACATGTTCACAGGCAACTTCCATCCTTCCTTGGGTACCAACAGTGCCCGGGCGGCTTTCACATGGGCTCAGACCTTGTGCCTGAATTTAAATTGTTTTTCGAGGAGCTCATACTACTAAGTTGTTGTAGAAAACGGCTTCCAGATTTTCTGTCTTTGGAACTACCTTAAGTGCGGTATATAATTTGGGGATAGTAGCGAGCCAGGGGATCAGAGTCAATATTATGCTGAAATAATGCATACAGGTGCAATCCAGGCTGCAACGTTTCGTTAGGTCCCACATCTGGCATAATTGGGCTCAACGTAATGCTTGTACATGCTTCCCGGAATGTCAGCTGTTCCCTCCGTGGCAGTTTTGTTCCTTAACAACCAATGCCAGAATCTTGGACCCGCGAGTCTCTCCAGGCGTGCAACAACTGATATTCCAGACACTGACTAACATAAGGACAATTTTGGTTGTTGGAAATTATTTCTGCTCAGACAATCATCCATCTCCCCTGTCCTTGGCATTAATCTGTTCAACATCCACCTTGCCCGGTAGCAATCGTATCATTTTCCCTTTCCAGCTGAATGCATATGTGTTTTCTCTACAGTCATGTGTCGCTGCAATATCGAACTGCCACGGCCTGCCCAATATCAGATGACTGACATCCATGTCAATTACATCACAAACTACTTCGCTTGAATAATTCTTCCCTATCGAGAAGGAAACACAACAACTTTCGGTAACGGAGATTTCTACTCCTCTTTTAACCCAACTAACTCGGTATGGATGTGAGCTAGGGACTGTCTGTAGTTGTAAGGCTTGAACAGCTGCCTTAGAGATTACATTTTCAGTGCACCCACTGTCCACGAGCACGTCGCACACTTTTCCCTTAATGGTACATTTTGTTTTGAACAGGCGATTTCTCTGAGACTGGTCAGTTAGTCTCGGCGCTAAAAGTAATTTTTGCAACACACAGATTAAAGGTTCGCCTTCATCTCCTCCCACATCCTCTTGTGCATCTTCTGGTTCTCCTTCTTCATCGTCCAGCACATTATCCTCTTCAGCTTCCAGCACATGAAGTTGAGGTCGAGTCGGACACTCATTAGACTTATGGCCTTGTTGGAAGCACCTGAAACACTTAATATTTGAGGGTTTAGCATAGGGATTTTCTTTCACCTGACCTTTGAGTTTTGGCTGGAATTTGTTATCCCCAAACTTGTTCCCGGCTCCACTGGACACATGGTTTCCTCCCGAATTCTGCACCATTCGACCTGCAGGAGATGCTTGAACATTGGAAGATCTGTAATTATCAGCAGCTGGTTCCGAAGCCCTCTTTCCTTGACTGTTCTTGTAGTGCCTCGCCATCTGCATTTCCACTTTCAGTGCATAATTAATGGCTTGCGGTAATGACCAAACTGTATTCAATTCTAGTTTGTCTTGAATTGCTTCTCTCAATCCTCCCACATATCTAGCAACCAACTGATTTGCAGTTTCATTCAAATTGTTTCGAGCACTTAACCGGTGGAATTCTTCTGTGTAATCATTAATCGAGCGAGTTCCCTGTGAACAATGCTGGTACTGCATATACAACATCTGCTCGTAGTCTGTTGGTAAAAACTGACCTCTGAGTAATTGATTCATTCTCCACCAACTACGAACCGGTCCTCTACCCTCTCTTCTCCGTGATTGTAATAGCTGTAACCACCTCGCGCTCGCTCCCGACTTCAGTCTGCAGGCGACATACTTCACTTGTTTCGCTGGCTCGATGTCCATGTATTCAAAGAAGGTTTCCACTGCTCTCTCCCAATCCAAATAGTCTTCAATGTGCAATTTCCCATCAAAAAATGGG
>NW_021318618.1:5739420-5814897 GCF_001605985.2 Dendrobium catenatum | reverse complement strand
TGCTCTCGGGATTTTTGTTTCATCTGATCGTCCCAGAACGATCCAAAATCGGCCTGGACAATCCCATTCCAGAAAAATCAGCTGTTTCAATGCACTGATCGTCCTGGACGATCTCAATATCGTCCCGGACGATCCTGGGAGAAAAACTCAAATCTGAGAGGCAAATCAAAGGAATGAGCTCTCACATGGACCATATATATAATAATACATATTATATGGACGCCCTTTAAGTCGTGGACATATTCGAATAACCTCGCTTCTGAGCGCAAAAATAGTAAGTAGACCTTTATCAAATTTAACACTCCTTTGTTTTCCACCGTCATACCTCTTTCTATGTTGCTCACTTGCTTGAACCCATTTCCCTCCATATTTAAAAACAACATGAATATACTCTGTCTGCTTAGAACACATCTTCACTGCTTTGGGTACTCTTTCAACACCGATTAACTCGATCGGCTAAAGCTCTCCATCTCTAGGAAGAGAGAAAGAACTCATCCTGTTAAAAAAATAAACCAAAAAACTAAAAAAATAAAAAAAAAGCTTAGAACTAAAAGATGATTCAGTACCTTTTCATCCACACATCTATCTAAAGTGGACCGACACAGTCACATATTCAAACTTGAAAGCACTAACACACTCAATCTAACATTAGCTGGAACTTTGATGTCCATGCCATGGCTACCAGCATAGTACAGCTCTGCCAATCTCACAAAGCTGTAGACCTGCCCACCAACATTCAAGAGTTTGCTTTCTCAGAACGGCAAAAGAAAATGAGCATAAAGAAATACAAAGAAAACCACAGAGCAAAAAAAAAAAAAAAAATGAACCTTGTTCCAGCACCGACCGAGCAGAGGATCGTTAGCAGATGGAATTCCGATCGAGCAGGTTTGTTCTCCTGATCGCAAGCAGCCGAGCAGAGGATTGCGATCAGCTGGACGCGAGCAGCGAGAAGAAGGAAGAATACGCGAGCAACGAGCAGAGGTTTTCGTTAGCAGATGGAATTCCGATCGACTTTGTTCGCGAGCAGAGTTATTTGCGAACGGGACATTTCCGCGCAGGAAGAATACGCCGTGACGGACGACGTAACGAAGTGGTAGAAGTGATATATAAAATGAGTTTTAGGTGGTATAATAGTAATAGTAAATTTTTAGGTGATAGATATGTAAATGGTTATAAATATAGTGGTATTGAAACCACCATTAAAGAGGAAAAGAAGAAGTCTAAAACTTATTTGGAATATCTTATTAATGCATATATTTCACAATTTCAGCTTGGATTGCATCTCGAGATGTAGTTGAAATTTCATTCTTCACTAGAAAAGCTGAAGATCTAATGGCTGAGATTTGCTCTTTAATTTGCTTTATTGATGCCAACTAAAGTCACGTCAAAGCTTCATTTGGGATAGCTTTTTTATGCTTCCTAAAACAGCTTTCAAGTAAAATTTTTGTACTATAAAGCTGCTTTAAGAAATAGTAAGAAAGCCGTCCCAAACGAAGCCTAACTAAGACTTCGTTTGAGACAATTGTCTTACTGCTTTATAAAGCTGTTAGAAAATTTTTTTTTTAACTGTTATAGAAATTAAGTATTTTCAAAACTATTCTAGAAAGCATTTTCCGAGCACAAAAACATTTTGAAAGCAACGAAAAAAATCACCAAATCAAAATTGTGGTTGTGGTATGAAAAGCAAATCAAATTTTTAGTATAAAATTTTTATGAACTATAAATTTTTTACTAGAAAACTGTTTTAAAAAGCAGCTCGAAAGCTGACTCAAATAAAGCCCAAGTCATATAGGGCAAACTATTTTGATCAATTCAATGCACTTAGAGTTTATGTTTATACTAAGATAAGTTTACAAATTCATTAGAAGATAAGATTGAAATATATATTAATTTTCCGACCATCCTTATACACTATCTAATGTAGTCACTAATGACTTAAGCTGAACTGGACCTTGAGCTTTTTTTAATTATTTATTACAGAAAAATAAAGGTGTTAGTTTGAGTAAAAATTGTAATTAATTTATTTTTTCTTAAATAATATATGTTGAATTATTGGAGAATATATACCTCAGAATAAAATAAATCTCGTCTTATTCACATGAGATAGAGGAAAAACTCTGAGAATGGTGAATTTTTTTTTTTTCAATTATAGAATATCATTTTTATTGTTTGAGACAATATATTATTTTCTATGCAATATTTAATTATAAATATAAATATTGTAAATTTAATGGTTTATTTTTCGACGGGAGGAGCCAAAATTATACATAGAGTGGTATTTTGAAGATCTCAAAGTAACTTCTCTTTTTTTTTTTTTTTTTAAAATGTGTAATATGAAGCTAAACCCTAAGTGCAATTTTGATATGGATCAGCTAAGTTCTTTAGCTTTCTCTTAACTCTAGAAGACTTGTCCTTGTACCTTAGAGTCGGTGAAGAGGTGGTGAGTTTGGCCCTCATCCACGAAGAAGGGAAGAAGTAATGGTTGATTTATTATGTGAGTGAAATTCTACATGAGGCTGATGGTAAGCTACATGATCATGGAGAAGCTTACCAGGGCTTTTATTTTTCTTATGTGGAGACTTACTCCTTACTTTTAGACACATTCAATTTATGTTGTATACTGCAACCATCGGTTAAAATCGGTGCTAGTGAAGCTAGACCACTAAGGCTAACTACTTAGATGGGTCATGGAGCTTAGCAAGTTTCAAATTTCATACATGCTAAGGATTTTTGTAAGGCAAACAGTCATGCTCAGTATGAGGCTTTGATCATTGGCTTAAGATTTGATGTAGGAGTGGATGTGAAGCACTCTATATATAGTATTTTCTAATTCTCAACTTGTAGATAATTAGATTAATGAGTAGTATGAAGCAATGGTGGAAATTCTTCAAAAATATTTGGTTAATGTAAAAACCGAAATTAAAAATTTTGAATATTTTGAAATTTGAGCATAATCCAAAAGACCATAATCAACTCATCGATCTGCTCTCTGTGACAGGAAATCTTGATGGAGGACCTATCTTAGAGCTTATTTGCACTATATTGAAGAAGCAAAAGTAATGGAAGTAGACCAACCTTTAGGGATGATTTGGGTGGATCCTTTTGTCAAATACTTTCTACCTATTGATGGCAAGTAACTCAGGAAGTTATTATCAAGTTCACCAAAGTTTTTTTTTGGTTAAAACCCTCAGAGGAGCCTACATGTTAATATCCAAAAAAATGGTTACAAGGTCCTTAGAAGGATCCTCCAGCTCGCTACTGCTCAAAAGAGCTACAAGAAAAATCAAAATAAACCCTAAGAGCCGGTGGATTCTTTTTCTAAGATTAAAAAAAGAACATAAATAAAAGCTCGGGCTGTAAGTCGACCGCACCCAAAAAAGGAAGAGCAGATTAATCCCGTTCAGCACAATCTTCCTGCAAAAAATTAAGGTGATCAAATATATAGGTTAAACTCACTAATTTTTCTTTTTGGAGTTTTCCTTGCAGGCGAAATTTCTCTTCAGTATTTTGGAGCTTCAATGAATGCAAGGTTCTCTCGTTTAGTATTTCTCAGAAAGTTCACCACATAGTTGAACTCACCTTATGCACATACTTATTTCCTCAATATATTCCCTTGGAAAACAAGTCAAACCCTATAATATAACTTAAGTTCTACATTTTATGACAAGACTCATAATATTGAATAGTGAAAAAGTCCATTCTAGCAAGCAAGTCTAAATGGATATCCTAGCTAAACCAAAAATTCTGGCATATGGTGAGGCACATTAAGGTGATGATTGAATTAGACCTAAAATATATAAGAATATATTGATATCCTTCTCAGAAAGTATGTTACTTGAACATATACTAAGTATTCAATATTTGTCCTTTTCAAACTAAAGAAAATATACTAAATATTTTGCAAATTCATTATTAAAAGTATATTGGGTACTCAATAGTTTATATTCTACGAGTCCATTTTTAAAGATATATTGAATATTTCGTATATATTCATCTTCTTAATAACAATACTTAGAAAAAAATTATTCAAAAATATAAGAATTCAGACAAGTAAAATTTTAATAAAATTCAAAGAAAAATAAATATAAGTTGTTCTTAGCCATCAAAGTTATCATCACCAAAATAGTCCCTTTTTTATATATCAAGTCCTTCATCTTTTCCCCTTTCTACTGAGCTGCGTCAATTCTTTTGTAATTTGATCTTCTTCTAGACACTTGCTCATAGCAACTTTTTCCCCAGCAATTTTTTTGTGATGTATCAAAGCATAAGATTTGTGTAGCCTCAAACAGTGCTGAACTTGAGAACAATGGTAGAATAGGAATACATATAGTTGCAATATCTATGGTTAGCATTTACCTTGAGAACAAGCCACACTTTAATATATATATATATATATATATGTTGCGGACTAGAATATACGCGGCGTATATATATATATATGTTGCGGACTAGAATATACGCGGCGATAGAGTTAAAACACTTCCGTCTCAGCGTTGTACGAATATCTATTGCACAAACAGAGGAGAAATAGCAACACCAGGATTTTTACATGAAAAACCTTGAAAGGGGAAAAACCACAGGGCCACGCCTAGTTGAAATAGTTCTACTAGTATTCTCTTGAAGTACAAGAGGCTGACTCGTCCTTAAAATTTAAGACGATCAGATTACAAGGAATCTCTTTAGGATTGAAAGTCAGTTACAACGTCGAGCAGAGTTCCGGCGTCGTTCCGAAGTTGAGCAGAATTTTGACGTCGTTTGAAAGTCCGGTAGAATTCCGGCGTTGGGCAGAATTTCGGCGTCACTTGGGAAGAATTCCAGCGTCACTCGGACGTTCGGCAGAATTCCGGCGTCACTTGGGAAGAATTCCAGCGTCACTCGGAGGAGTTATTCCCTCCTATCGTTCTCTTCTCTCTTCTCTTATTCTTGCTTGGTTCCCCTCTCATGAGAAATGAGGGGTCTATTTATAGATTTCATAGAGTGGCATAGCTTGTAAATAGGTGTGAGATCAGGGGCAAATAGGGAGTGGTCGAATGGACGGCTGATACTGAATCCCTTGATCGTGCACTGTTCATTAGACATTCGAAGGTCTTAATGATGTCGGAATTCGGCGATCTTGGGTTCGTTGGATTCGTCTCGTCGAGGCGCTCAATTCGACTATATGCTCGTTAAGTTCGGAGACCATTTGGCAACTCAAATTGTGGTACGAACTTTCTAACAGTACTTCGGGTCCTTGATTTGGACTCATTTGAGCTCGGATTGAGTTGAATTTGGTGTCGTTGGGTTCGTATTACCGAGACGCTCAGTTTGACTATAAGTTTGCTGAAATCAAAGTTCAGAGGCTCCCGAATTTAATTCTTGAAGTTTCCGGCTCGATTTTGCCTCGAGATTCGTGCTCAATCAATATAGATTATAACAATGGCACAATGAAATGATCTTCATAAAAATAAGACGAAGCATATTTTTAAGGCTCTTTGAATAGATCAGTACAACTCACGTGGAACAATTGAAAGGGCAGAACTTGGGCTTATAAATAAATATGGTATTGACCTCAGGTCCTCAACCATGCAAAATTTCTCCAACACATAAAATTAGTCTTTTTATTATTATTATTTCTTTTTTTTTTATACAGAAAGAGTAAAGTGTTAGAATATACTGAATTGATTTATGATGCACAATAGTTTTTTTTTCTTTATAAAGTAACACTTATTTATGAATAATGAGCATTTATTTATGAATGATCCATCGAAAAATATTATAAATCTAAGCTTTTATGTACAAAGAATAAGTGTTAATTAAATGAAATAGAAAATACACATATTGAACAACAAAATTTTAATACTTAATTTCACTTAAATCTCAAAGTGTTTGCAATAAATTAAGAAGATTTAAGCTTCATTTTGTATGACTTTCTTACTACTTTCTAAAACAGCTTTTTAGTATAAAAAAATCAGTATAATTTTTTTTTACTAAAAAATTGCTTTAAAAAGCAATAGGAAAACCGTCCCAAATGAAGCCTTATTCATGTAATATGAAATTTCTCCATTAGATTTTTTAGCATATCGTTGTCTTTTATATTCTTTTTTTATTTGCCCTTTCATATCAAATATATCTACAAAAAATTATCAATAATATCAATAGATATCAATGATTCTAAAAAATAAAATAAAATAAAATGAGCGACGACTCTCATCAACGTTCACTTTAGAGGAAATGAAATAAATTAAAAATAAATGTAAGAACTAGCAAAATTATATAACAATAAAAGAAAAAATAAGTATTCATTTGTTATTCCATATATCGACAAGGTTGCCCGTTGTCTCCCCTCCTATTATTTATTGTAATGGATGGTTATCGTGATGCTTGCTCCCTAACTCCACTCCTCTTACGGACATTAATAGATATGGGGTTAATCTTAATCATTTGTTGTATGTAGATGATTTGCTTGTTTTTGGTGTTGCCTCACCTTCGTCTGTTGTGGCCTTAAATAATGTTCTTTTCATATTTGCTAGGGCCTCTAGGCTTCACATTAACCCCACTAAGAGCTCTATTTTGTTATCCAAAAATGCCTTTTTCTCTAAGATTTTTTGTGACATTCTGGGATATCTAAAGCGGACACTTTCCTCAAATACTTAGGGCTCCCCATTTCCCCCTATAGATTGAACTTTACTCACTTCCAACCACTGCTAAGTAAAATATTTACTCTACTTGATGGTTGGAAAGTCAAATTTCATCCTTTTGCAGGTAGGGTCCAATTCATCAAATTCATCATTGCTGATATTATTGCCTATTGGATCAGGGGCTCCATCATTCCTAAGGCTTTCCATAAAATCATCTCCAAGCTTTATTCCAGGTTCTTATTCCAAGGCTGCATTGCTGAGAGGAAGCTCCATGTTATTGTCTAGAATGCTACCACCCTTCTAAAGTGCTTGGGTGGCATTGGGTTTCCTTGATTGATGCTCTTTATCACGCCACATCTTGATCCTTCATTTGGCGACTTTACAATAATAACTCTACTGTTTGCACTTGGTTTATATCTAAGTACACATCGATTTGGAAGCAACCTCCTCCCTATGCTTCTAAAATCTAGAAATTTACCTTCCACATTGCCCAGAATATCAAAGGCTCCATCTCTATTGGTGTAATAGTATGCTTTAGTTGATTTCAATTCCTGGGTAAGTTTTGAGTCCCCTTATGTCAAATATTATATTGTTAACAATTAGTGGGTGCTTCCTACTTCTTTCCCTGATCCTCTTTGTTCTGTTGTTCGTGAAATTCCCATTGGTGAGAAACCGACTTTGTCCTGGGACTGCTCACACAATCCTTCTTTTAAGATCTTCATGGCTAAGTTTTTTAGCAATGTACAGGAGGTTAGTTGACATAAATTTATCTGGCACAAGCATCATGCCCTTAGATATTCTTGTTACGCATGGATGGCTATCATTGATAAGTTAAAATGTGCAGACTTGCTTATTAAAAGATCAATTCTAGTTAATCCTCTTTGCCCCTTCTATCTGAATGCCCAGGAAACACACAAGCATTTATTCTTTGAATGTGATTTCTCATTCTTAGTTATCACCTCCATTTTGCCTTGTTTAGAGGGGTTCCTTCTAAGGCCTAATTTGCATCAGTTTATGAATTAGTGGATTGCCTACAACAATTTAGCTCTAATGATAAATATTTTTGCTTTCTTGGCGTGGCCTGCTTTGTCTTATCATCTTTGGAAGGAATGAAACTCTCGTTGTTTCACTGGTAATTGGAACATCTCCTTCCAGCTGAGGATTCTCATTAAGAATGCTATTTTTCACAAAGCTAATAGATGGAAATGCTTTCTCATGCTCAAGAATGTTTCGTTGTGCTCAATTGAGGCCTTTCACCCTATGATTTTGTTCAGGTTGCTGGTCTCTCATCTGCTCCATGATTTGTTCCCTGCAATTTTTTATTATTGTTGGGCACATTCTTTTTGTTCGATTTTTTCAGTTTTGCTTGGCCAATGATGTTAGGGGCCAATCGGTACTTCACCCTTGGGATTAATTCTGACATTTGACGATGTTTGGTTTTTGGGCTTACTCTTCCGTTATCGGTTGCTTTCTGTTTTGACCCTTGTGGCAACTGGCTTGTTCTTGGATGACCTCTGCGGAAAACTAAACTGATATGAATATGTTCTGGTTCTTCTGATGTCGGGGTGGTTAACCCATCCCGAGGCCTCTTTTTGATCTCTTTCTCCCTACGTATTTTGTTTTTGGCTCTTTTTGTGCCTTATAGGTTTTTATTTTTACTTGTAATTTTCTTCATCACTACAAGAGCTTTACCCTAAATTTTCCAAAAAAAAAGTTATTCTATATACTAATAGCAATATAGTGAAACTCTTAGGATTAATAGGATTAACAATATGGTTATTTTGCTGTTGATATCGAATAATGAAACTTTTAAAGTGAACAGTTGTTCTGTCCCATCTCATGAATGTGCACTATTCATAGAATTGTTAATATAGAAAAATTAATTGCAAAATTTTAAGTGCTCCTCAATCCCATCTATGTCTTCATTTGGGATAGCTTTTAATTACTTACTAAAATAGTTTTTAAGTATAAAAAAATTTTACTCCACAATATTTTTGTACTGAAAAAATATTTTAAGAATTAGTAAGAAAGTTGTCCCATGCTACATTTCACCGTGTTTTTATTATAGAAAAAAATAATATTGAGAGCTAGTAATGCCGAACTGTAGTTTATTCTCTTTTGTGTCCTTTCTATTGGATCAAAATTTTTTAAAGCAATTTTTTAATACAAAATTTAAATTTTTATATTAGAAAGTTGCTCTTTTTTTAGGACTATTTTGATCTTACTGTTTTTTAAAGGAGCTTTTTAATAAAAAATAAAAAATTTTAATAAAAAAATTGTTTTAAGTAGTAAAAACTCTTTCTCAAATAAAGCATGAATTGATCCATCATATAAGCAAACTTAGCACAGCACAATATTGAATTCACTAATTTTGAGAAGTTGCGATTTAAATCAGAAGCTAAATTTTTTTACTTAACTGATGAAAATAGGAGAATGTAAACAACAAAGTTATATAACAGGTGATATCATATAGATCTCAAGAAAGAAATACATTTTCTTCATCTATGTTTGAAAAAATTATTACGTGAGGATGTTGGATGTGTCCGAAGGACAATCAGGAGTAGCGACCTCACTAAATATAAAGCTCATTGCGTGACATGACGGCTCTTGATAGGCCTCTGTTCGACGCCCTCACCTAACTATTTTTATGTTTAGAGAAATTATTCTATGCGGTGTCCGAATGAAAAGAACCATCTGAATATATGAATTTACATACTATATATATTTTTGTACATAATAGGTATCAAATCAATATTCACACTGCTTGCAATCTGAACCATTCTCGTCAGGCTCGTGTTAGAAAAAAGAATAAATATAAGTACAGAAAACCTTTACCGCCGGCGTCGCAGAACTGGAGAAAAAATCTGTAACAGGAGAAAACAATGAGAACAAAGTTTGCTGTTTGGCGCAGGAGAAATTGGAAAAGACGAGAGCTTGAAGAAGAAGAGAATAAGAAAATGCCAGTTTATTCATCGCCAACAATAAGCAGCAAAAGAAACACAAATGAGGTGGATTCTCACACTTTTTCTCGACTCTGTCACTGCTTTCGTGCGGGTCTCGCTGCGCGGCGCGGCCGCCGGAGAACGAGACGGTTGTCATGTGCGCGGAGTCGAGCGAACGAGAGGGGCGAGCGGTTCTGCGTCGAATGAATTCAATGAGGATTTAACGAGAGCGTCGTTTGGGCGAGCGTCTCGCCACTGAAATTGAAACGCTCGAACGGCTACGGGAATGGACGCATCCATTGGGAGAAAGGCGGATACAGTAATAATTGCCTCCTTCGCTCCTCCCCTATTTTTTAATTTTAATTTATCAATCCCCATGAATCCTTCTTCTGATTCCGCTGGCCCCAGTCGCCATGGAAAACGACCTATGATTCATCTATTCTCCTCTTCTTCATCGGAATCATCATCTTCCTCGTCGTCATCGGAGGGAAGGAGATATGCCGCCGCCGCCGCCGCCGCCGCTGAGGAGGAAGATAAATCTACGGCTACACAGCCGGAATGCTATGTTTGTGGGCGGCGGTTCGGAAATTTGAAGGCTCTGTTCGGGCACATGAGATGTCATCCAGAGAGGGAGTGGAGAGGAATTAGACCGTTGGCGGTCGGAGAAGAAGGTTCGAGAGGACGGAGAAGATGGCGGCGCCGGACGAGTGAAGAATCTGCGGCGGCGGCGGCGACGGCGGCAGGGGAATACGCATGTGGAGAATGTGCGAGAGTGTTTGGCACGAGACAAGCGTTGGGAGGGCATAGAGCGAGTCACAGGGGAGTGATGGGGTGTAGTGCGAAGGCCAAGGAGACGACGGCTGCGGCGGGGGCGGCGTTGCCGGACGTGAGGGGAGGAGGAGCAGGAGATGGGAGGACGTTTTTTTGCCAAGTGTGTGAACGACAGTTTGTCACTTATCATGGGATGAGAGTTCATCAGAGGGTTCATCGTGAACGACAGGGAGGGGAAGCAGAGGGTAGGAGAGAGGAAAGAGGGTTCATGGTTGATCTGAACCTTCCGCCGCCGCCGGAGGTGGCGGAGGAGGAAGATAAGCCAGTTGCAAACGAGCAGTGAAGATGAAATTTTATTGTCGTAGAAGTTCAATGCTGTGGGTAGGCATTTATCATTCACTGTTTACATTACAGTAGACTCGGCCTTCCTTTGACAGTTTGTTTTTACTGCTTCTTAAACTGCTCTGCTTCCTAAAGCTGCGGTAGAAAAACTGACGGTCTGAAAAGCAAAACAACATGAAAGTTTTTTCAAACGAAATCTAAATGTTGGGACAATTATGATTGAACTGAGTTTTTTTAACACTTGAGTTGTGTCTGTGCTTTTTCTTTTTCTTTTTATTTAGAATGAAAATTTTTGTTTAGCAACCAGGGACTGGGTTTTCGAGCAAATTTGGTGTCTGTGCCGGGTCTGCCCCGACAAATTTGGTGTTCCTGGACGCTCTTTTTGACAACAAGGGACTGGGTTTTTGAAGGACGATGATAAATGCAATCTACTTTTCATCCCCCCCTTAAACAGCTCATCTTAGCCTGTTGGTTGAGAGCTTAAGCTTCCACTAAGAGGTCTTGGGTTCGAGTCTTTGTGTATGCATTGTGTGTGTGAGTTTTCCTTAAATGGCCTAAATGTCCCAAAAAATACTTTTCATCCCCTTGGACGATCTCTTCGACAACCAGTGGATCCCTACATCCGTTTGGATGATTTTGGCTGCCTGGGAGTTCTGCATGATAGTTGCATGCTGAGTCCTTAATTTTTTTGGTTTTTCTCTTTTTTCCTTACAGTTTTTCTGTTGTTATGCAGCTCTGGCTGATAGGATTTTATCTTCTGCTTCATGTTTTTTTGTTAGCAGTTAATGTTCTTACTTACTATAACTCTTTTATATTTTAATGAAATGGGCTGATGCCCCAAATTCTCCCATTTTTTTTTTTTTTTAGTAAGAGAGGATTTATTTATGTATTTTTTTATAAAATAGAGGATCTTCATGTAGTTGAAAACAAATTTTTTGCATTGATATGAATCATGTTGATTAAATTATTATGAAAATTTTGATTAGGTTGGAACTTATAGAGTTTGAAGTCCTCTAAATCTTGATTCACTAGCATTTGATGTCGTTAATGTTAAAAAAAAATTATATTTTAACATTAATGCTGTAATGCATCTTGCATGTAATCATGAAGGAATTCGCTGCAATTTTATCATTAAATATTATACTTTAAATTATAAATTAGCCAAAAATATATAATTTAATAAATAAAAGTTCATTCAAGTGATATCAATAAATTTATTTATTCTTACAATTGAATAAATATAACATCACATTTCATATTATTATTATTTTTTTAAAATTTATTCACATGCACTTAGTACACGTGCAATTGTTGAATATTAAAAATATTAATTTGGTAGTGTTAATGGCCGTTTATTAATGTTTGCGCACCTGTGAAAATTTAATGGTTTTTCACCAACCTTTATACCTACTCCATAACTCAGATGAGGCTAAGGCGTCTAGATCCTAATTATTATGAAGGTATTCTTGAATGGAGAATATTTTCAAGGTATTCACAAACGCCTTTGTAGGCCTCCTTAAAATTTTTTGGTTAAAGACAAACCTATATATGTAAAATTCAAATTTAACAAATCCAGCACATTTTAACCTAAATTCCAAAAATATATTATTCAAAATTTGAACTTTCATAAAACTTAAATTTCAAAATAGTAATACATAAGCTAGGGGTGTCAAAAGCTGACACGACCCGAAACCCGACTCGAAAAAATTTGGGTTTGGGTTAACCCTCGGGTCCGGGTTCGAATTTTTAATCCATTTGAAAAATGGGTTGAGTTCGGGTTGACTCGAAATCCGAAGTTGACCTGACTAACCCGACTAACCAGCGCGAATCGTGATGAAATCCGATGGTCAACCACTTGACCCCGTGAACGATGACTCCGTCTGGGTGATGAAATCGCGTGAATGATTGGATTCCAACTCCTTCAACGGCACAACCTACCACAGGACCTGCACGGTCGAAGGTCGATCACGTAACCCTGCCTCCTCCTGCCTACCATAGGAACCGCACCCACGACGAACGCGAGTACACTCCCTAGCATCCTAGTTGGGTCAAGCCGTCGGACTCACCTCCTGCATTCGCTCCACCACCTGTGTTCGCCCAGATCCTACTCGTGTAATTCACGGACATAGTGACTATGTCGTTTAGCCAATTGGGTTTGCGGGTCGGGTCGGGTCAACTCGATAACCCACGCCGGTCGGGTTTGGGTTAAAAATCATGACCCTTTTAACTAACCAGATCGGATTCGGGTCAACCGTTTACACCTGGGTCAACTCAGGTTGGACCCGAACCTGACCCTTTGACCCAAATTTACACCCCTAATATAAGCAATCCTAATTCAAAATAAATATTATGCCTTAAATATATGCAATAACCCTAGATTATATGAAAAATTGACACTTAATAGGATACAATGGAGAAAAAGGATTCATGCTCCTCGTCTTTGTCGAGATCGTTGGAGGCTTAGTTACGATCCTACCTAGCTATAATTCTTTTATATCTTTAATTCCCCATAACTCTAACCACCGTATATCTATGCAAGGCCCGACTAGAAATTCATGGCCTATCATCGCGACGCTCAAGCTTCAAAGTGCGACAATGCTACATGTCAATTCTTGGCGCATGAGTTGAATTATTTTCTAAATTTATTGAGAGCAATGGTGCCGGGGCTCCACTATGGGGAAATATTAAAATATAAATATAGCAAATCATGTGGGTCTTAAAACATTTTTTTTCAAAAAAATTATCTCAAAATTCATCTTCACCAACCCTACCCACCTTATCTTTTTCCACTTCCATGGCCGACTTCACCGTGCCTCCACATCTAAAATTCATTATGTCAAACCTCAAACTCATCGTAAAGATTCAACTCACCAACGACAACTACACCGTTGGGCTTCTACAAATCTTCAAACTATTTTTGGTTAATTATTTTGAGGGATATCTCACCGGACAACAAACTTGCCCACTGGAACCTCCCCCAACTCCACCAACATCGATTATCACCTATGGTATTTAATCAATCTAACATAGTTTCAGCCTTATTTTTCACCATTTCTCCCTTTGTTCTGCCATATATCCTCAACCTAACAACTACCCATGAGATATGGGCGACCTTGGAGACCCGCCTTCAACCTACAAACTCATCTGAGTTCTTCAACTAAAAAATGAACTTCATCATGTACATATGCAGGATCAGATGATTGCAAAATACCATGCCCAGATAAAGACCCTTGTTGACAACATTACCATAGCCGGCTCACATATTGACATTAAGGATATCATTCATTATATACTCAGTGGGCTGCCCTTCTCTTGCAACTCATTCAAAGCAGCCATCAGAACTTCCCTTCACCCCACCAGCCTTGAAGTTCTGTATTCCCTCATATGCAATGAAGAAATACGTATACAAAATGAAATAGAAAAGGATACTCATACTCTACATGACAACCAAAGCCATCTAGTTCTCTTGCAGTAGCTCGATCAGAGGCAAACCATTTCCTTCAAGACCAAACCGCGGTCGCAGATCACCCTTCAAGCTAACAAATACTACTACCTGACCCTCATCCACTCTTAGTTTCAACACACAACGACCAAATTTCCAAATATATGATATAATTGGCCATTCCTCCCTCTCTTATTTCCATAAATATAATCTCCAATATGCCCCCTCACCTCCCTGGACTCCAAGAGCTCTACTATCACATCCCCAAACTCTACTAACCACTGAATGAGTCCTGAACTCTAGCAACACTGGCACATCTACCCATCTAACTTCTAAAGCCCATAACCTATAGCAATCCACTAAATATCAAGGAATCGACTCAATCTCCATTGCCAATAGCTCCTCCCCTCCCATTCAACACAGCGACCAAGGTATTCTTCCAATACCATTTCCAACTTGTAAGCTTCTAATGCACGCAAAAAATGAGGCTATACCAAAATTCCAAAAATTCTTCCAATTAATTAAAACAAAATTTCAAACACATATTCAAACACTTTGGTCAGATGGCAAAAGAGAATTCACTAGTAATACCTTTAAAAAATTTCTTGCAAACAATGCATTACACACCAATTAAGCTATTCATACACCCCCAAGAAAAATAATTTAGCTCAAATGAAGCATAGACACCTACTTGATACTACTAGAACTCTCTTGCATGCCGCCAATCTACCACCAACATTATGGGTCAAAGCTCTGCAAACTTTAATTACCTAATCAAATGCTTACCGTCCTCAGCCACCAATTTACAAATACCCTTTCAGCTCATTCACGACCACCCCTAGCCGCTGCCATCTCAAAATCTTCGGATGCCTCTATTTTTCATGCTTAAAACTGCAAGCTAGCAATAAATTATCCCCTCGCTCTCAAGCCTTTATCTTTCTAGGATACTCTACTCAACACAAAGGCTTTTGTTGCTTTAACTCACAACACAAAAGATTCACATATCCCCTCATGTTAGCTTTCATGAGAAATCCTTCCCCTCATCTCAACTCCATAAACAAACTCCACCATTCCAAACTCATCCTTACAATCTCCACTCTTACTTCTCCCCACATCTATCATATCACCTCCATCTAGTATATCCCAACACTACCCCATAACTCAAAACATACCAACCACCACCAACCCCATACTCAAGAACACTTCGTTACATCCGAATCCAACCCTTTAACATCACAACTAACCATACCCAACACCGACCCTCCTCATCCCGTTCAAACCTCTACTCACCCTATGCAAACCCATCTCCATACAAGACACCTACTCCCCAAGAAAATTTTTGATTTGCTTGCCACCACTATCTCATCAACAACACCCACTAGCTTTACTGAAGTTTTTAAACTATCTGAATGGAGAAATGTCATATCATATGAGTTCCTAGTATGTTTTCTAAAAATAGGGCACTTGGTTCCCAACCGAACCACCAACCAACACTCTAATTCTTGGTTGCCAATAGACATACAAAATAAAACTTCATCCTAATGGCATCGCCGATCGCTACAAAGCTTGACTTGTAGCCCATGGATACACCCAACAACAAGGCATCAATTACAAAGACACCTTTAGCTCTGTGGCTAAAATGTCAGCAATTCTTGTCTTCCTCATTATAGCACTTCAATAGATTGGCCAACTCTCCAACTTGATGTAGCTAACGCTTTTCTTCACGATGACTTACAAGAGGAAGTTTATATGAAGCAATCACAAGGATTCATTAACCCAAAGTTCCCATGACACGTTTGTCAGCTACACAAGGCAATTTATGTCCTCAAATAATCACCTAGATAGTGGTTCCAAAAGCTCACTTCCTTCTTACTCAGTTTTGGATTATATTTCAGCAAGTCCGACCCTTTCCTCCTCATTTACACCTATTTATCAATCCAACTATACATTTTGATTTACGTTGATGATATAATACTCATCGGAAACCACCTGAACACCATACAATAGCTCCTTTCCCAATTACAAATAGTTTTCTCCCTTAAATAGCTTGGACTTGTATCATTATTTCTTATAATTCAAGTTACCCACACTACCTCTGGTCTATTCTTTCATTAAACACACTACGCCCATGCTCTGCTTGATTCTTCTGATTTAACTAACTACAAGGTAGCCCTCACACCAATGTCTTTAAAACCATCCTCAACCTAACTCCACATCGAACCATATACCAACCCCACCCTCTATCGACAATTAGCTGGCTCATTACAATATATTACAATCACCAAATTCAACCTCACATTCGCCACTAACAACATGTGCATAATCAAACCAATCAAGACTATCAATCTCCCAAACATCTCCTCAGGTACATTAAAGGAACACTGCGTCATGATATCCTATTTTTTCCCTGCGAACTTACTCTTCGTACCTACATCGACGCCAACTAGGCTGCCAACTACTCCGACCGTAAATCTATTTCTAATTTCTATACATATCTTGGTAATAATTTCATCTCCTAGTAGGTTAAGAAACAAGTTACAATGGCCAAGTTTTCCATCGAAACAGAATATCGAGTTCTCGCATCCACCACCTCGGATGTTATTTGGCTTCGTCGTTTAGTAGCTGATTTTCAAGCAATACAACAGCACCCACTCCCATTTATTGCGACAACATATTAGCCTTGGCGCTCGCAAATATTCCAAATTTTCTTTTAGGAACCAAATACATAGAAATAGATTATTACTTTATTAGTGATCACATCAAGAGGAAAGATATTAACATCTCACATATGAGCTCTATTGATCAACTTGCTGACATTTTAACAAAACCTCTTCCTGCAACCAGATTCACCACTCTATGAGACAAATTAACTATTTAGCAGTAATCAGACACTTAATTTGTGAGGGATGTTAACTAGCCTTCAAGTTCCATTTAACTTATCATAATCCACCTACCTTAGCTTTTAGTTTCAGACTATGATTTTCTTAACTACCTATTTTTCCTGTTCATTACATATATACGTTCAACTTGTACCTCATGGTATTATGGAAATATATTGAAATCAGTTACACTGTGGAAAGCTCCTTCTCTCATGGCTTGTTTGTTTCCACGTTATTTTTCCTTTTTTTTTCAATGGAAAAGGAAAACGCTGTTGTGGAAGATGTTTGGATGTGTAGCAGACTTTTTTAAAAATCTTGTTTTTGTATTATTTTGAGAATCATTATATATTAGCTTCTCCGTTTTAAAAAAGACCTTTTCTCCTAATGACGTTTTTTATACCGAAACTGGAAATAAACCAAACGAAGACTAAATTCTTGGTTTTCCTTCTATGCACTTTTTCTTCTCCGGTGTACTGGTGTCTTCGCAATATTGGCAAATAATAAAAAAATATTTATAAAATATAAACAATCTTTAGGTATTAGTTTTTAGGGAGATTAAGAATTTTATTTAGATAACTTTCTTACTATTTTTAAAACAATTTTTTATTTAAAAATTATTAAAAGCAATAAAAAAAGTGGCTAAAAGGTATTCTTTATTATTTTTTTTTAAAAAATAAAATTTATTTTTAAAATAATAAGAAAACTATCATAAATGAAGCTTAATATTTAGCCATATTAATTTATTCCAAATTAAAAATAATGTATATATTAAATTTGAACTATTATAGTGAGGGAAGATTTTCCAAGTTGTCCATTCGGGAGAGGCGGATAGTAGGATTAGGAGTGTAAATGAGTCAAGTTTAGCTCGATTCAGGAGTTGTTGGAGCTCGACTCATGAGTCAAATACCAAGCTAGAACTCAAGCTAGAACTTGACTCGTACATCGAGACGAGCTGCTCGTCAAGCCACTCGATTTTCACTTCCCGCCCGCCATGGGCTATTTTCCCGCCTAGTTTCTCGGCCAGCTATCTACACCTCTCGCAGTAACTGTATTTTGCTCAATATCGGTTCCAGCCAAGCCATCTAAACCTCTCGCAATAGCTCCATTTTAGTTTCCTGCGTGGTTTCTTGGTTTCCTGCCCAGTTTCACGACCTCGAGACCCTCATCTGTAGGACTCCTCACGTTTAGCACTACAGCTGCAACTTTGAGATATATAATTTTGTGTTCTTATAATGATATAATAATGATAGAGTTGAAACAATGTGACTTGACGAGACTACAGCAGACTATGATTTGGGAAAGAATGTGATGAGAGAGTATGATTTGTAGCTGCATTTTCTTTTTTTGAAAAACTAATTACAACAGCTTTAATATTTAATATTTAATATTTAATATATATAATGTCAAAAATAATGTAACCAAACTCACAACAGGCATCACTAACACGATGTGACAAAACCGAAATAGTGGAGCAGCAAACAAATGCAAAATAACAATCTGTTGTCCATATAAAACTACACAACCAATCCTTAGCTTATAAGTGTAAAGTGATAATAAGTGGCACATATATATAAAGTCAGTCTTTTTTATGCTGCATATACATGAATAGTGGTGTAAGATATATGCTAATTTCTTTTGAGTATAAGCTTTCCTATCTACTTCATCTACAGGAATGTATTCACTGTGAAAATATATTCGCTATTACCTGTAGTTTATTACATGTTGCTTCTGTTCTCAAGCATTCATCTCTGATCTTTATAACTTGAACTTTTTTTTTTTCGAGCTTATCATCTATGGCCGATAAGATAAAACTATCTTTAATGGTTTTAGTGGACAATGAGAAGAAATGAGTGTTGTTTGAAGAAGCTAGTACCGACTTTCTCAACATTCCCTTTAGCTTACTAACTCTACCATTGGGCACCATTCTTAAGTTTCTCTCCAAAAACTTTGGCTTGAAGTCTATTAACAAATTTTATGATAACATTGAGAAGCTTGGTGACCAACACTATTGGTGGACTGAGGCTTGTAGAAATATGCTTCTCAGCCATCGTAGCACAGTTAGAGAACATTATGAGAATTTAAAGCTCAATATGGATGACAGCCCTAACCCAAGAGAGCTCTATCTTTGCAAAATGGAAGACATAAGATGTCATTATTGTGGAGAGGTAATGAATAAAGTTGGGCTATTGGAAAAAGTTAAAATAATAGATGATGATGAAGTATTTGTTTAGAAAAATATAGCCAAGTTCATAATAATAAATATAATTTTCTTATCAAATCACTTTTTGTGTAACACTACTATAATGGCTAGGATTGACATGGGGCTCTCTAGGATCAAACCACCTGTCCAGTGGGTAGGTAGGTGCAGAGAATGAAAGGACATGAAGGACATGCAATGCTGAAAGGGGTTTTGGTCCCCACTTGGACATGTGGAGTGATTACAGCCTTTGGATTCTGATCTAATGGCTTAGAAAGCCTCTAGGAATGTTCTAGAATGCCTCCTAATAGCTGGAGTTGAGTTGGCATAGGCATAGAAGTAATTTGAGCTAGTTTGACTCCTCCAAAGCCTTAGTTTGACTATTTGACCAGTCCACTTGCCATGTGAACTGGTGATGTGGAATAGGAGAAAGGTATTGAATGCTAGAGTGTTGGGTTTGGAGCTAGGGATTGAAAATTGAGTGCTATGACATTAATTCTTTGAATATTTAATGGTCTTTTGATTATTAGTTGACTAGTTTGACCAGTCAAAGGATTAAACTAGGTGAGGTGGCATTGGTAAACCTTAATGAGCTAGTTTGGAGGGAACTTAAGGCAATCCATTAGAGGTTTGAGGGATCAAACCATAGCCATTCCAGTTTGACCAAGCATTATTGTGTTAACTAAGTCAAACTTAATATGATTTGACCTCACATGAGTTTGGGTGTATTTGAAGTATCTTTTAGAATAGGTTTGAGAGCTTAAGGGGTTTGAGAGCTTGAGGGGTTTGATAGGTTGAATGGGTTGAAATGACCTATTTAAAGCCTTAAGGGGCACTTGGGTCAACCTAGGTTGACATGGTCAACCAGGTTGACCCAGGGGATGGGTCCAATCTTGATAGGTTTGAAATAATATTCTGGATCTGTTGGAGGTGTTTCTGGGGTTTGAGGAGGTCAATTGGGTCAACACACCTATTTGGGCCCTTAATTGGTCAATGGGTCAACCTAGGTTGACCCAAGAGCTAGAATTTGGTTCAATAGATTTAAAATGATATTTTGAGTCTGTTGGGAGTGGTCCCAAGGTCTAGGTAGTTCAAATTGGTCAAAATGACCTTTTGGGCCCTTAGGGGTCTATTTGGTCAACCTGAGTTGACTTGGTCAACCAGGTTAACCCAGGGTCCAGGTTTGGGTCCAACAAGTTTTGTTTGATGTTTGAAATTTGCTGGAAGTGGTTCCAAGCAATTTATAGGTCATTTGGTTTGAAATGTCTATTCAATCCCCTAAGGTGTATTTTGATCAAAAAAGGCTGACCTGGTCAACCATGTTTGACCAGGGTTTGGGATTGGATCCATTGCATTCCTAATAGTGATTATGATGCATTAAAAGAGGTTATGTGATTTGATTTAAAAAGAGCATATTGAAGTTTATAGAAAACTTCAAAATTACTCTTAAAGGGCATTTTGGTCATTTTGACCTCGGGTCAGCTGAGGGTCAAAGTGAGTCCACCAAAATGGATTTTAATGTTCACTGAGTTATAATCAAGGGTCTGGAAGTGATTGACGGATTTGGAGAAAGCTCTAAGGTCGCGATCCAATGGGTGGTAAGTCTAATGGCATAGGCTATAAATATTTAAAAATTTTACAGCCTTTGGATTTCAATCCAGTTTCTGAGGTTAAAAGTATTAGAATGAACTCAAATTTGGAGGGTTGTCTCTAGAGATATGTCATATCAATATGAAATTGATAGATACTGAATCATATGTCATTTGACTGGGGTTTGACATGTTTGAAAATTCACTAAAAAAGGCCTTTAGGATAGGGCATTTGGACTTATGATTTTTGTCTGGACTTTTGGATTTGAACTGGAATTTAGGTTTGATTGCTTTAATTTGAATTACCCACATCACTCATAATCATATGGGTGATTGGATAGGATTAAAGTTTGATCATAGGCTTGATTAAATAGAGATTGCGCTAGAGATTGAATTGTCTAGGAGTCTAGACAAGTTTAAAGCTTGAATAGGTTTGAAATATGGGTTGGTTTGAGATCTGGATTTATCAGGAATTTGAATTGATTTAAATCTAGATCAGTCCTAAAAGCTAGAGGGACTCTAGGGTCTAGAATCTAGAAGGATCCTAGGGTCTAAGAAAATCCTAGAGCCTGGGTTGATTTAAATCTGGATTGATCTAAGATCTAGATTGATGCTATGGTCTGGATTGATCTAAGGTTTAGGTAGATCCTAAGACCTAAGAACATCATAGGGTATGGAGTCTGAAAGATTCCTAGGGTTTGGAGTCTAGGAAGATTTTAGGGTCTAAACAGATCATAAGGTCTGGATTATTCTAGAAGAATCCTAGGGTATAGAATAGATCCTAGGGTCTAGAATCTAGGAGGATCCTAGAGTCTATATTGGTTAAGAAGCTAGATTGATCTGGGGTCAGGATTGATTTAGATTCTAGGGAAAGTCCTAGTGACCTCATACAAAAATTAGGTCAACATTCCCATCAATGCTAAGTTTATAATCTTTAGCCAGACTATATCAATTATTCTATTTAAGGATGAACTAACTCAGTGATATTTCTCAGATGCTTTATGTCCCCACCTAAATAAGGCTTCAATCTTTATCCATTAACTTTAAAAATATGCAAACTTTTTTTATCTTGAATTTTAACTGCTCTATAAGAAAATTATTTTGTAACAATGAATAGTTTCAACCATCAGAATTTTCAGTTTCCTATAAATAAATTAAACTAGAATTAAAAGTAAAACATCGTGTCCATAGATAAATTCTTTTTTAAGAAGCTTATGATCATGCCATTTTTTATTTTATCCTTATAAATATTAGCATTTTCATGAGCCTCATTTCTAAATTCTTACAATTCACTTAATTGTATCAATCTTTTTTTTTTCTATTCTCTTTAAATTGAAATTTAGTTCTTTATAGTTGAGATTGAATTATGATCTAATTCTATAAAAAGTGGCAAGATTTTTCAAAGACTAACTTATAGTGAGAACATGCTTATAGGAGTTTTAAAAGATGGTATATAGGCCTATAATGCATTATCTAATTTAATAGCCTCTCTTTCCTATTAAAATTGATTTTTTTTTTAATTCTTTTAATCTACCTATTACTTTTTTCAGTTGGCCCAAAAGTTTTGGGATGATAAGCCATTGCACCCCTATGATGAATACCATATTGTCTTAATACTATTTTTACTCTCTTATTGTAGAAATGTCTTCTCCCATCACTGATTAAAAGTTTAGGCATTCCAAATCTTGAAATATTTTTTTTCTTTCAAAATTTAAGGACAACTTGAGGATGAGTTCCAGGGGTTATCACTCCTTCAATCCATTTTGATAAAAAGTCAATAGTAATAAGAATATACTAGCATTTCATTTCTTCTAGAAATATTGCTTACTCATTGACATTGATTACATTTTCTAACATAATTATTAGTATCCTTGATAAGCCGTTGCACCCCGTATGATGAATACTATAATTTCTTAATACCATTGTTAATTTCTTATTGTAGAAATGACTTCTACCATCACTGATTAAAACTCTAGGCATCCCAAATCTTGAAAAAATATTTTTCTTTAAAATTTTAAGCACAACCTGAGCATCAGTTCTTGGGGTTATCACACCTTCAATCCATTTTAATAAAAAGTTAATAGTAATATGAATATATTGGCATTTCATTTATTCAAGAAATATTGCTTACTCTTTGACATTGATCACATTTTTAACATAATTATAAGCATCCTTAAATAAAGTAGGCCAATAAATTCTTGATTGGAGTAAGAAGTGGTTCTAAATCCTCCAAAATGTCCTCCATAATGATAATCATGATATTCTCTAATTATAAGTTCTACTTCTTCCTTGGGGACACATCTCCCAATAATTTTGTCATTACAAGCTTTGAATAAATATGGTTCATCCTAAAAATAATATTTGGCATCATGCAAGAACTTTCTTTTTTGATAAATTAAATAGAAGCACACCACTAACAATAAAATTGACAATATCAGCATATCATGGCAATCTATTCAGATGTAAAGCAAATTGTTATTCATCAAGAAAAAAAACTTATTAATTTCAAGCTCATTAGATTCAAGTTCTTTATTTGAAAACCTCAATAGATGATTAACAATTTGATTTTCAGTTCCTTTTCTAACCAAAATTTATACATCAGATTCATGTAACAGAAGAATCCATCTCACCAATCTAGGTTTGATGTCTTTCTTTATAATAAGGTATTTAATGACATAATGATCATTATAAATTCTTACTTTTGTGTCAATCAAATAAGACCTAAATTGATCAAAAGTAAAAAAGAATGGGTAGTAATTCTTTTTCAATGACAGTATAATTACATTGTGCAGTATTTAAGATTCTACTAACATTAAACATGACATGAAATTTCTTGATTTTGACCTAAAAGAGCAGTAACAGAAAAATCATTTGCATTGCACAAAACTATAAAAGGTAAGCAATAATTAGGAGTAATAATAATAAAAGTAGTAATAAAATATTATTTTAAGGTATTAAAAGCTTCAAGTCATGCAATATTAAAAATAAAATGCATATATGTTTCCAACAAATGACATTAATGGTTTGAAATTTAGAAATCCCATTATAAACCTCAATTAAAATCCTGCATTCCCAAGAAATCTCCAAATTCCTTTAATAGAAGTGGGTGGGAGTAGTTTCTATATAACTTGAATTTTTGCAATGTCTACATCTAATCCTTATTTAGAAAGTCTATGCTCTAAGACAATACCCTGGGTCACCATAAATTGATATTTCTTTTAATTTAGTATTAAATTTATCTCTACATATCCTTTCAATCTAGAAGTTAAATATTTAAGATAAGAATAAAATGTAGTGTCAAAAATAGTGAAGTCATCAAAAAAAGATTTTAATGCCTTACACAATTAAGCTTAAAATAATTAACACCATACATCTTTGAAAAGTAGCAGGAGCATTGCAAAGAGAAAAAGGCATTCTCCTAAAGAAAAATGCCCTAAATGACTTGTAATGGTATTCTTATCATAGTCTTCGAGTACTATAAGAATCTAGCGATACCCTTAATAACCATCTAAAAAAAGTAGTGTTGCAAATCTGGACCCAAGTTCTATGATTTTGATGATAACAAATATTATTATTCTTTTACTACTATAATACATACACATCTATTTTATTTGCCCTTCTCACTAACCTTTTAGGTCCACAAGTTCACTTGGAATGTCAATTAGCTCAAGATCAGGTAGACTAAAATTGAGTTAGTCTATAATTTCTATTCAAATGCAACTTTTACCTTTTCTTGAGTCCAATGTACTTGGATGGATTCTGAAGCTAAGTAACCTTGCACACACATACTTAGGGGGAGAAATTTAGTGAGTTAGAATTTTTCTATTTTTAATCATACCGTAAAGGATGATTTCATATCGTCCTGGACGATCAGTAAAAAATAAATACCCTAATAAGGGCATATGGGTTTGTTGACCTCATTTTTGTATGAGGTCACTAGGGACCCATCCAGATTCCAGATCAATCCTGACCCTACATCGATCTAAACTTCAGATCTACCTTGACCCTAGGATTCTTCTAGACCAATCTAAACTCTAGAATCTTCCTAGACTCCATACCCTAGGACCTACTCTAGATCCTAGGATTTTTTCATACAGACCTAGACAGGATCTACTTTAGATCCTAGGACTCTTTTAGATCCCATACTCTAGGATCTTCTTAAATCCTAATTCTCTTCTAGATTATAGATCCTAGATTCTACTCTAGATCCTAGGATTCCTCCAGACAAATCTAGATCTTAAGACTCTTCTAGACTTCAGACTTTAAGATCTATCCTAGACTCTAGGATTTTTTTAAGTCAATCTAAACTCTAGGATTCTCCTAGATCCAGACTTTAAGACCTATTTAGATCTTAGGATTCTTCAAGACCCTAGACCATAGGATCTGTCTAGAACCTATGACTATTTTAAATCCTAGACCCTAAAATTCCTTTAGGTTCTATCAATCCAAACTTCAAATCAATCCTGACCTCAAGCCAATCCATATCTTAATTCAATTCAAGTCTCAATCAAAACCCAGACTTCAGTCCAGTTCAAAGATTCAAACTTCAGTTCAAATCTTGATCTTGCTTCTAATTTAAGTTCAATCCTATCCAATCACTTATGATCATCCCAAATGATCATAAATGATTTAGATAATTCAAATCATATCATCCAAATTCAAACTTCAATTCAAACCCAAAAATACAGACTCAAATCCTAAGTCTTAAGGCCCTATCCTAAAGGCCTTTTACAGTGAATTTCCAAACATTTCAAAACCTAGTCAAATGGCCTCTGATTTAGGGTCTATCAGTTGCATACTGATGGGACATATCTCTGGAGGCAACCCTCCAAATTTGAAACCATTCTGAGGTCTCTAACCTCAGAATCTAAATCAAAATCCAAAGATTATAAAACCTTTAAATATTTACAGTCTATGCAACTGGACCTGCCATCCAGAGGAGTTTGACCCTGGAGCTTTCTCCAAAGCTTCCAGTCATATCCAGACCATTAATATTGACCTATTGAGCAATAAATCACCTTTCTTTGGACCCAATTTAACCCCTAGTTGACTAGGAGTTAAAATGACCAAAATACTCTTATGGGGTTAAATACCCATTTCAAATCTATCAACCTCCAAATTGAATGCAACCACCTCCAGCAAGTTTCAAATATCAAATCAAACCTGTTGGACCCATTCCCAGACCCTGGGTCAACCTGGTTGACCTAAGAGGCCCTTTAAGGGTCCAAACAAGAGATTTGACTGAAATGACCTGTCTAGGCCATAGAATAACTTCTATTTGTCTTTGAATGTCATTTCAAACTTGCTAAGCCTGATCCCAGACCCTGAGTCAACCTGGTTGACCAAATCAGCTAGGATCGACCCAAATGACTCTTGATGGGCCCAATAAGCCCATTTAATCAAATCAAACTCTCCAGACCCTGGGACTATACCTAATAGACTCAGAATGTCATTTCAAATTGATTGAACCTATTTTCAGGTCCTAGACCCACCTGGTTGACCAAGTCAACCAGGAATGACTTAGTGGCCCATTAAGGGCTCAATAGGTCCATTTGATATAGATGGCCTATTTAAACCCTGAAATTACCCCTACCAGACTCCAAATACAATTTCAAACTTGTCCAGTCCAGACCCACTCCTTGGGTCAACCTAATTGATCCAGTCAACCTAATTGACCCAATAGCCTCTTTAAGGCTTTGAATGAGTTATTTCAACCCTTTCAGCCTATCAAACTCATACCAAGCTCTCAAACCATTCCTATCAATGCTTTGAACTTCTCCAAGTGTACCATGAGTCAAGTCATAGTCACTTTGACTAAGTCAACATTTGCAGACTTGGTCAAAATTGCTCAAACTCCCTCTCATGCCTTCAAAACTCAAATCTTGATTATCAAACCCTTCCAAACACAACCATTCCAGCACTCATGGCATTCTCATATGCCACCTCACCTATTGTTGAGCAGTTGATTGGTCAACATAGTCAACAAATTCCTTCAATGAGGCTTAAATGCCTAAATGGCTTGACCCAAGCTATCCCACTCCCCATCAATCCATTCCAACAATTTTATTTAATTCCAAAACCCTTCCCCATGCCACCTCAGCTGCCACATGGCATGGGGACCAATCAAATTATCAAATCATGCTTTGGAATGGTCAAATTTGGTCAAAACCCCCATTTAAACCTAATCTATCCATCCCTAAACCATTCTAGCAGCTTTAGCAGTCTCTAGAAGCTTCTTAGGGCCCATCCTAGCCCTTGGATTGAAATCAAATGGCCTTGATTTAATCCATGTGTTCAAGAGGACAAAAAGCCCTTTAAACATAGGATGTCATCTTGTACCTTTGATCCTCTGCTCCCACCAACTCCCTGGACAGGTGGCAACCATCTAGGAGCTCATTCAAACGATCTCAGCCACCCATTCAAACTAGAGGGGTTTGAATAGGGAAAATGAATGAAATGGAGCCTCATTCAATCCCTCTCTCTCTCTCTCTCTCTATCCCGATCGTCCCAAATCCAACCACCAGTCATCTCAAACTCCCAGACCTCTCTCTGTTCATTTGCAGCTCGATCTCACCGGTCAAAGTCTTCGGCGACCACTTTTCCGGCGAGATAAGAGCAATCCGTCCAAGGCTTGTTCCAGGCGATTCGTGGCGTGTCGGAGCATGGATTCAACTGGGAACTTAATCGTGGATAGTCTACAAGCTCAAAGAATTCATAAACGGTTCAATCTGTCCAAAATCAAGGTGAAAAACTCAAACCCTAGATCTAGGTACACTAGTCTAAATAGCTTTTTGTAAAGCTTGTTTTAAGCCAAATGAAGCATCCCCCATGCTTTATGTTCATATCATTAATTTGAATTTAAAATTTCAAACGAATTGACCTAGCCAATTTCGAGAACGATCCAAAAAACATTTCCTAGGGCGTTTTCATAGTCTGGCTTAGGCGTACGTTTTCTGGACCGTCGATCGCTCGATCAACAGTCCAGATCGAGCCTTCCCGTGGTCTGATCTGTCCGCATTCTGATCTCTCATTTGATCTGCCATTCGACTAAATTTGGACCGTCCGTACGGAGATGCGGGATTGAATCTCCGCCGTCTGATCTTCTTCCACTGAGATCGAACGATGGGATTCGATCTCTGCTGTTAGATCAAACCCGCGGTGAATGCAACGGTGCCCGCCGACTGCTGACGTGGTTAAGTGAAACCGCGTGAGGCGGTTTGCGGTCGACGCGTGTCCCTAGCTGCCGCCAATCATTGGCGTCGATGCGGTTTCGACCTGACGAGTCCCGCTGCGCTGCGTGTCCCCCGCCGCCTCCGTGTTTTGGTCGAACCAATCCGATGATGCCATGTGTTAGCCGCGCCTCCAGAACGTATTAATTAGTTTAATTAGTGTTTTTTAATTATTTTAATTACCAGAAAACTTTAAAAAAATTATTCAAATATTATCAAAATTATTTTGAAAACTATTTTAAAACTATTTTCATGATTCCCTCAAAACTATTTTGAATTATTTTAATTTTCTAAAAATTTATAAAATCAAGCTATTTTCCTATATAAAATTAATTTTAAAACTATATATATGTTAAATTTTGAGAGCAATTGGGAGATCCTTTGGAATTTCAAACTTGGATTAAGGGTGCTTGAACATGAATCATGGGGGAGATTTGTGAATAGTTATTTTCCAGCTATTCACTAATCAGTTTTTTTTTTTTTTATGTTAATTAACTTTGTATCTTGCATGTTTAGGTTGTGCACACACTACCAAGCCTAGGCCCTCCTAGATTTTGGAATTGATTGTGCTTATGTGTATGTGCATACTAATGTTAAGTCCAAAAGGGTTAGTGAAACTTTTATTTGAACCCATTCAAACTTAGTGTCATTAAAGACAATAATTAAGGACTTATTTAGAGAACTTCGAATATTTCCAATAATTATGATTTATCTCCTTTTGAGTTGAAACTTGAACCACTTAAACTTAGTGACACTCTCAGCCCATAGGAAAATTTTCACTGGTTTTAGACATTATTAAGTCCCCTAATTAATTTTCCTAAGTTTAAGCCTTAATTAAGCATTAAAACGTTCCAGAAAATACAATAAATCAAGATTAAACTCAAAAATTATGCATAAGATCTCTAGCTTACCACAATCAAACCCTTAATCAATGAAAATTAAAATCCTCTTGATTTGATAGCAAATTGAGCCTTAATTTAATTTTAATTGAAATTGAATATTTAATTAATTAATAATTATTTAAAATTCCAAAATTTTTCCAAATACTTGGGAATCTCTTCTTAGGTCTTTCCTGACCTTTGGAGCTGATTTCAAGGAGTTGGGACCTCATTTGGAGCAAAATTGCAAAAAGGCTTTTTAATTAAGGATATTTAAAAATTTCAATAAATACATAAACTTCAAAAATTCATAACTAATTCAAGAAAAATTCAAATCAGTCAAACTTACTTGCATTCAACTCATAATGATGTCTAATATTTATTAAAAATATTAAAGTTCTAAAAAATCATCAAATTCAAAGAGTCAACAAACCAGTCAACCTTAAGTCAAAATCTAGATAAAACTTCAAACATTCATAATAAAATCTAGAAAAATCCAATTTCAGCGTACTTGTAGTCCAACTGATCGTATTAAGGTCTAGTATTTTAATAAAATGCTAACTTTCTAGAAAATACTTTTTATTAAAAAGTCAACTTTTTGACCCCTTAATTAAATGATTAAAATATTTCAACAATTCTTAAAAATTCAAAATCGCTCTAAAACTCCAGAAATGTCTAACCAAATCTTAAAATCAAAAATCAAACACTTTTAATAAAATTCATTAACTCTTAACCTTTAATCAATCTAACTCATTTAATTGTACCGGACACCACTAGGTAACCTAGGCCTACGAGGCTATTTGCTTAGCCCCAAGGAAGGTGAAATAAACTTCACGGCCTCGGTGTGAAACAAAGGTCGTTTCCAACAAATAATTAAGAATTAATTTAAAAATTCATTCAAAGTCATTAAGATTTAAATTTTAATTAAATATCCCTTAAGCCTTTCAACCAATCAACCTTAAGTAACTTTAATCAAATATCCTATTCAGGACATATAAAACCACACAGCCTGCCTCACACACTTTAGATGGTTTGCTAGGATCACCGACTCTAGTTTTAGGATAGGCTGGTGTTTTACTTTTTTGCTGTGTGCCAGATTTTCGAGTTTTCATTGCATGATGTTTGCTAGTTTAGAACTGGTGTGTTTATTTACTTCACTTTTACTGTAGTTGCTTGTCGTTAGATCTACCCTTAGGTTAGGAGCAATCTTTTTATACTAATATAGTTTTGTGCAGATGGCCATGCTCGTACAGGGCATTGAAATTAAAGGAGACAATTAATAAAAATCAAATATATATACTCTTTGCATAGGTACCTGCTGCGCTTAAGACCCCCTTTAAATAAAAAAGAGCATGCCTAAGTGTGGCTCAAATAATGCATTTCAAATTTCATATAATAACTGCTTTGGATTATATATATAATTGTTAATTATTAGAATAACCTTGCATGATCGAGTCTAGATTTTTTTTTAAATTCAAATATAATTTGATTATATAAGGTTGTTTCTTTAAAGTGATTTGAGATTGGGATATTTAATCCAATTTGAATTCCAAAGAGGTGAAGACTTCCCTAAAGGGGAGAGTCTTCTTCTATTTGGAAGTCAAATTAAGATACCTTTCAAATATCCAAAGAGGAAAGATAACACCCCTCTCAAGGGGGAGTTTCTTTTCATTTGAATATCCGGAACCGACAAATCAAGATGTTCGTGAGAAGATGAAGAAATGGACGATGAGAAGAATCCCAAATCTCAAAGTCACTTGAGTCTTAGGATAGAATCCGGGTTGTTGTCAGTGGTGCCCGGCCACTTTACTTTTCTCCAATTCTGAGATGTAATATTATAGGGCACTTGCCTATAAACATTCAATTTGAGATATTTAATTTGATTGATTTATTTAATTCATTGCGTATTAGAATTATATGCTTTTCTAGTCTTTTTATTTGCATGCCGCATTTGATTTAGCCTTGAATTCGACTTTAGGCTCTTAGGAGTTTGTCAAAAATTCTTCTACTTCAATTAAATAAAATTTTTAAGATAAGATAGAAACTATAAACGGTCTTAAGAAGTAATCTCAGACTCGCCGAGGGTTTTTCATGCATCATATTATACTTTCTCCACCTTGTTAGGCACCTCCCAGCCTGCGGGTTCTGGAAGACCACCTGGCCTATGAGGGTGCCGATCTGTCAAGGAGATGTTGTGCAATCTCTAACGAAAAATTTATTTTCTAAGCTAAAAATTTTTAAACGGCTACATATTGATTTATGCATTTGATCGAGTCAATTAGCATGCATTACATTAGTAACAAACTAAATCGAGTCTAAAATTTCTAATCGCATTTATTTAGACATCAAATACCCAACATAAGTCTAAGGGTCCAATTAAGATCTGCTCTAGATGTCGGCCTCAACTCTTCAAACTCAATCTAATTAACGTCCCTACCACTCTACATTAATTGACTTGACACATATTTTTAAAACGCCAAGGTGGTTTAGCTGGCTCCTCAATCCAGGCCGGGGTAAAACTAGATTTGCACTGCATTAGCTAGATTCAGGCCAATCTCTAATGCCCAATTTAGACTTAGGTTCCAAGGCTGGCTCAGGCTATAAGACCTCAACCTCCGGGAATCTAATCCCAATATTCTAATAAAATTGACCACTCAAATTAAAAATATCTTTGAATCAAATTTTAGCCCAACAATTAGGATATGCTGGAGTGTTTCTGAAGTAATTCAGAATCTTAAAACACCTTCTTCTCTTCTTCATTTGATTCTAGAAATAACTGTTCAAACTTGAACCAATCCCTATTCAAACTCCAACCCTTACCCTCCTTTGATATCGAACTTTGAAACTCCAGATAAAATTTATACCGCTATTTTAATCGAGAGTGTTTGTAGGAAAATCCAATTTTTCCTACGATGTAATTAACTACGAGGGCTTGTGCTCGTAGGAGATTTAGAAACCCTGACCTGATTTCAAAATCAAATTTTTCAAAAAAACTTTAATTAATTATCTTTGGAAAAATTCAAAATTCAACGATCATTATCGTCAATTTCAAACGATCAATAGGAATTAATAACTTCTTTCCTCATAGAGATATCAATTACTATCGTATCGTTTGTTATGAAATTAATGATCTTTTATCTAGATTAATATAGTCAAACACTCAATTAAATTTCATTTTGACCCTCCGGGGTCAAATGTGATTCGTTCCTGAGTTTGACTACGATAATCAGGATGAATTCAAAGTTCTAAAAATTTAATATTTCCCAAAGAAAATTAATATTTTTTAAAACTAATTTTTTCAATGAAAATAGGGTCATGTAAACTTACTTAAGCAAATTATCCTGGACGATACTCCCATCGTCCTAGGCGATATGCTTAAATAAAATATACTTAGCCACCAAACTCATTTAAGCAAGATTTTTTTTTTTAGAATTTTGTTCTAATCGTACAAGATGATTTTATATCATCTTGGATGATTCATGACAATCATGCCTAAATTAGTCAGGTGATTAAGGAAAGTAATTAATGTTAGATTGATTGATCATATCATCCTGGATGATTGGAGGATCGTTCTGAACGATTAATAAGAAAAACTTTAGAATTCTCATAAATTTGATTTAAAATTAATTTTTATGTCAATTTCCAATTTATTTATTTTTGGTCCAAATATCCTGTTGTTCACTGAAAGTTTTGGCAACCTCCCGGCGTCCCCTCCCCGACGTCGGGAGGTAAGGAGGGCACTTGTCCTTTCAAATCCGCCTGGCCGGAAATATAGTCAACGGCCGAGGGCTTCGGGATGTTGTCGAGTCTTGGAATTGGTCTTCAAAAGCTTTGATTGACGAAGATTGGTCGTAGATCGAGTGGTTGCCGACAATTGGTTACAAACGATTGTCGACGATTGTCAATTGCCGATGCTTGATTGAATCAATTTATTAAATGAATTTTAATTGAAATTAAATTTTGATTTAATGTTTGTTCAATTAATTAATTCCAAGTTAAATCTGTTAATTTTATGTAGGGCTGTCAATATTTGACACGACACTAAAACTCGACCCGGAAAATTCGGGTTAGACTCGACTCGTTTGAAAAATGGGTCGGGTTAAGGTTCGCAAATTCGACTCGTTTGAAAAAATGGGTCGGGTTCGGGTTGACTCGACGGGTTTCTGGGTCAACCCGAAAACCAGTTTAATTTAAAAAATTATGATTCCCGTCTGCTGCCCCCACCCGCGTTACCCGCTGCCCCGATGTTCCGCACGCCCGCACCATCGGCCGCTGCCTAACCCGCACTGCCGCCGTGCCGCACTCGCTGCCGCGCTCCCGCTCCCGCGATTGCCCCTAGCTGCTCGCGCCATCGCTCGCTGCCGCGCTCGCAAAACCCTAGCTCCATTCTCTGCCGCGCGGGTCGGGTCCGGGTTGAAATGTCCGACCCGTTTGCAAAAATGGGTCGGGTTCGTGTTGACCCGTTTAGATCCAGGTCAACTCAGGTTCGACTCGAACCCAACCCGTCGACCCGAATTGACACCCCTAATTTTATGTTTCTCCAATCTTTTAAATATTTGGCTAAGTCTAGAATTTTCAAGTAAATTTCGACAGTCTTCCGGCATGCCCTCCTGGCACTGAGAGGTAAGGGGGGCACTTGCCCTCTTAATCAGCCTAAATGGAAAGATAGTCAACGATCAGGGCTTCGGAACGTTGTTGGGTCCCGAAATCATGTTCTGAAGCTTTAATTGACGACGATTGGTTGCAGATTATTGGTTGCCAGCTGCGATGTGGTGATTTAAAGATCCCTTTCCTTCCTTTATATATATATATATATATATATAAACAGAGGGGGAAGGAGACGGAAACCAGGTGAGCTTGGCTGGGGCGGCGGGTTAGGCGGCCGGAGTCAGATCTGGCCAGTGGAGTCATATCCAATAAACCTAAGGGTCGAGCTAAATCCACAAAGTTCAATAAGCCTAAGGGCCGAACTTTGAAATTTTCTACACTCACAAAGTTTAATAAGCCTAAGGGTCAAGGTTATGTTGTTTTGTGCCGTATAGGAGATCATGGGTCGTTTCTGGGTTGGTTGAGTCTTGGGCAGTTGGAGGTCTATGAGGTGGTCGGCAATTACTGTCAACAAACGCTATATTTGCTCCCTTATTAAATAACATAAATGATTAATGTGCTTTAAAAAAAAAAAGAAATTGATGTTAGCATAATCTACTATTTGAGAGCTTATATCTTCAATGAAGTGAAAGATTTTTCATCAAGTGGATATTCTCCAAACTCCAGGCCAATGATCAATGCAAATTTAACAATGTTTAATATTGTGTAAACCCCCAATTTTGAATACAATGGAGTAGCATTTTCTCTCATCATCAGCTACTATCCTCAGTTTTAGCTGATGAATTAGGGCCATTCCTTAGCACTTACAATGAGATCATTAACGTTAAATTTCATAACAATGTTCTCCATCATACCTCTAGCTCTATGTATTACTCGAGTAAGTGTAATGCCTCTCGAATATACAATTGAAATTCAATTTCTTCTAGAATATAAATAAAATGCATATTTGGCTAATTTCAGGTATTATGAGGTATATTAATTCAAATATCTCTTAATATATGACCCTAAGTACTGGTTTCAAAGCCTCTTAAGTGAGACTTAGATCTCATTTGAAGATGATTTTTTTATTTAATTATGTATTATAATATGGAAAATCAAGTATCATGTATTTGTAAAAGTTTAATTAATTATTTTGTGAATAAAATTAGCTATAATTTTTTTTTTAAAACATTCATTATGAAATTTGACAAATAGGCTTTCCAAAAGAATTACTTTATTTTCAAAAATAATGTTGATTTTTGTAAGATAAAAATTATCCTTATTTTTTTTTTCGATATTTTATAAAAGATGATACTCTATTTTTTTTTTAATCATCAAGTTAGGTAATGTGCTCGAAAGTTTATTTTGAGTCAAGTACACCATCTTTCGACTGCATACTACGTCTTTAGAGTTCACACTGAATGTCATTGTTTCAAATATTGTTGAAACTATATTTGAGAAAAAATTGAATATCATTTGACTATTTGAATAGGTTTTGAATCATCGAACACGATTTGAATATAGTTCGAGCATGCTTTGAATCCTATTAGTAAACTATTCAAGTGGGTTTTTAATCATGTTTGAATTGGGCTTGAATTACATTCAAATAGAGTTTACCTGTGGTAGATACAAAAAGGGTGCATTCCAATAGTTTTATCTAAGCAGACAGTAAGGTTGATACATCAAAGTGCAATCACAACTATAATATAATAATTATATAGGATATATAAAAGTGTAATTTATGAGCTATAACATATCATGGTGCTATCATAACATGGATGACATAACATATATTAAGATATTAAGAATTACATTAAATCAAAGAAACTACAAGTTCTTACAATAACAAGAAGAGTAACTAAAAACCATTATGAATGTGGTGGGCTTTTGGGCTTACAAACAAATTGATTATAGCCTCTTCATATATGTTGTACCTATATTACTTTGTATCTTTCTCCTCCTTGTTGACTGTAAAAAAAAAAAATTATAAAAATAGTTTAAATTAATTAATCAAAATTAAATTTTTTGTTAAAAAAATGCAATAAATCGAAAAAAAAGAAGAAGAAGAGAGGAGAAAGAATATTTTTCCACTATTTGATACATACAACCCAACCATGTACAAAAACTCAAAAATCTTCAAACAACTGTACAAGCTCTCTCAAACAAAAGCTATCTTAAACTCGCAAACTCCCCAACCTTTATACAAATTGATCTCAAATTCTTAAACTCTCAAACAACACAAATTGAAACTCTATACGCACTCAAATTAAACTCTTCTACAAGTTCTCCAAAGCCCTTCTTGTACGAGTTCTTGCAACTATCTTTGGGCTATATCCTCTGCAACTGTGAGTCCTGACTGTTGCAACTACTGGCTACGAACACCTACAAACAGACATATGAGTAGTCAGAGCATCATAAATAAATTGAATGAATCTAGCTACAACAAGTAAAACAGAGTACTGAAAAGCAAGAAAAGCTAAGTACGAAAAAGCCAGTAATGTAACAGTGCTGAAAAGACGGGTAAAGAAGTGAACTACTATGGTAGGAAAAAGGTTACAAGCATAGAACAACAAAAAATACTAATGCAAGTGTCAAAGCTCCGAAGTGTAAAAATCACAGATCTTTCAAACTCTCCAAGTATCAATTCCAAAACAACTGACATCCTCTTAACAAACAAACAATCAAATCCAAAACTTTTGGGTAGCCTTGTTTATAAAGACTTGGTTGTAAGACCCGTTACTCGGCAACTTTCGTAGGAAAGCATTAAGCCTGATCTTAGGGGAAAGTTTTAGGTAAAATTGACGTAACTCCTAACTCCCAATTAAAACTCCGGCCACTTCTAATAGAAGTCGTAAGTCCGATATCTGAGGGAAGTGTTTAGGTGATAATACAAACCTAGACCCCTCAATTGGGCATCCTAGTCTATAGGATTAGGTTGTAAGACCAACTTTCGGGCAACTTCTTACTGAAGTTGTAAGCCCCCAACATTTAAAAAAATTACTAAACAAATTGTAACGAACCTAAAATCCAAATAATCAAAACTTAAACCTATGGGCATCTTAATCTAAAGGATTAAGTTGTAAGACCCGCTTTTCAGGCTACTTCCTAAGGGAAGCCATAAGTCCTATCCAAACAATTAAAATTCTTGGGCATCTTAGTCTAAAGGAGTAGGTTGTAAGACCCACAACTCGGGTCGCTTAGCTTACAAGGCTAGGTCGTAAGACCCACCGTTAGGCAACTTCTAAGAAAGCCATAAGACCTATCCAACTAAAATTCTTCGGGCAACTCCTAATCGGAGCCGTAAGCCCCAAAACTAAATAAATTACCGGGTAACTCCTAATTGGAGCAGTAAGCCCCATTCTAAATCAATTTCTTGGGCAACTCCTAATTGGAGCCGTAAGCCCCAAACTAAATAAATTAACGGGTAACTTCTAAGGAAATAGTAAGCCCCAACTCAAATTAAATAAAAATTAAAATCCACACCTAATCACTTCAGTCTACTTAGGATCCCTGAGAGGAGGCAACCCATGGCTGCTAATCAGATTCCCTGGACACTACGATCAATGATTGTTAGTGTTGGTAGATTGGAACTACGGTATACCCGGGACGACGGAACCATGGGATCTTGATCGGGTTTACCTTCATCTTTCCCACAATTGAGACTAAAAATTTAGAAATTTATTCATCCTTAATCGAGAGTTCTCTCTTACTTGTTAAGAGGGGTAATTAACAATGAGTGCTTGCGCTCATAGAAAGTAAGAACCCCAGATCTTTAAACCCTGACACTACCCTCAGGGGAAATCTGGTTAATTTCAATCTGATTTAAGGTAAATGAAATCCTACGGCTGCAAAGCGGGATTCATGCACTCGTGCCATTTTTCTTGAGCCAACACTCCTTTAAAAACCTTTTGTTTTTCTTTGGATGACCAATCTTCGTCACAAATGGGTATCACGGTAACTCTGTTTATTTCACCTGAATATCTCAAGTGTCTTCACTTCTAGATAGATATATATTTTTAACATATCAAGCTAATTATGTTTATAAAATTTTTAACATAAGCTATAATAACTAACACCTTAGTTTCAAGCTGCAGACAGTATATATTTACATATGAGACTTATAACATAAAGCATTTTGCATGTACATGATCTCTCCAATAAATCAACGTTAATGTTGAGGTCACCATTAAGAAATTGCAATTTAAATTTATTAATGGGTTGGACATTCAAATTTCGAGCCTTATTCAAGAGCTTCCCCAATGCTTCTATGATTTTCTTTGTCAAAATAGTTTTTATATTCGATATAGTGTTGTATTTATTAAAAAATATTTTTGTATTGTGTACCCAAAATATTTCAACAAAATAATCGTTGGATAGGAGCATGCACACTTTATAACATTATTAAAGTTATTAACAATACCGGTTGTTATTAAATTGTTTTGATTAATAGAGAAGAAAGCATAAGCCTATTACTCAAAAATCAACTTTTTTTATATAAGTAGCTATGGTTGGATTCTTAATGTATGTTTTGTCAAAAAGCCTAGAAATCTCATTTCTTCTTCAAGCCTTAAAAATCAATTGTTATTCTTAATGATAGCTATTGATTTTAAATTTTGTCATTATATTTCTTATCATATGATGAGTGCAAGCTATATGATGTACCCTGAAAATAACAGATGAAGCAGTGGCAATACTGTTATGTCTATCAATGATGAACATCAAGTTTTACATTATGCCTAATGACTCTCTCAACCTATTCACAAAATACGTAAACGACTCATTATTTTTGAGTCGGCTATTGTAAAAGCTACTTAATAAATCTGGGCATTGGCATTTTGTGCCACTACCATGAGCAATATCTCCGCATTGTACATTCAGAAGTATTCCATCAGTACTTAATGTTGGACGACGTATGTGTGAAACTCCTTAATTAAAAGAAACTAAACTCTTAAACATTGAGACATCCTTTGGTGTAATGGTTGAAATTTCATTAAGAAAATTCATAGTTAAGCGTGTTCTTCCCGAAATAATTTTGGAATGGGTGATCTACTGAAAAATTACACCAACGAGACAAATTCATGTGGCTCTTAGGCCAAAGCAGACAATATCTTGATAGTTAAAGAGTTTAAGCTATTACAAATGGTATCAGAGCAATACATTAGTCGGAAGATGGGACCTAAGTGCAATACAAGATAAAGTGCTACGTCATATGAGCCACCTCTTAAACACTGTATGGGACAAAGTACTACATGACGGGCTTGTTGTATGATAGAAAAGTTTGCCTCAAACTTAAGGGAAAATCCTATAAGATGGTGGTGAGACCTACAATGCTTTATGGTGCCGAATGTGGTCATTAAAAGAGAAGCATTTTTTCTTTACATTCCAAAATAAAGAGAAGCATGGATACTAAGTTAAGTGTTGCAGAGATGAAGATGCTCAGGTGGATGAGTGGCTTTATCCTCAGAGATAGAATACAAAATGACCATATACATGAAAAGGTTGGAGTAGCTGCAATGGAAGATAAGATTAAAGAGAATCGCTTTAGATGATTTGGTCACATAAAACAGCGGCCTTTCAATGACCCGGTTAGAAAAGTAGAGGTATTAGATTTGACTTATGTTAAGAAAGGTAGAAATAGATCTAAAAAGACTTGGTTAGAAAATGTTAGAAATGATCTTTCTTTATTAGATTTAAACGAGAATTTGAATTTTAACATGACACAATGGAGAAGAAAGATTCATGTACCCGACCCTACGTAATGGGACAAAGGCTTGATGTTGTTATTCATACTTTTTTAAATATTAATTTATCCAGAGCCTAATATATTCAGACCATTAATTTTTCTTTACAGGTGGACGGTGGATTGGGTCCTTCAACCATTGATGCGGCAGCCGCTGCAGGAGCAAACTGCATTGTAGCTGGAAGCTCAGTCTTTGGTGCTGAAGAGCCAGCTCAAGTTATTTCAGCTCTTCGGCAGAGCGTTGAGGGAGCTCAACAAAGCAAATAGCTTGGTTTGCAATTTATCAATGCATATAATAGAAAAACCTTTATTTTTTTATAAGAAAATAAAATAATAGTTTTTCGACTTCTTTCAAATATATGCATAATAATAATTAGGTTATTAATGTCTTTAACTTGGCTGTTTTTCCAGGTAATGTTGAGTAATATGCTATTGTTTATGGTTATTTAAATAAAATTTACTTTTTTTGGCCGCTGCCATTTTTTCTTTTCTCTTTTTTTTTTTCCTGAAGTTTTCTATTAGAAACTGAGAATGATGGAAATAACCTGTTACCCTAAATTTTCCTAGTTAGTAAAATTGGTTTGCTTATCTTCACTGGATTTTTTTTGGGACATTTAGGCCATTTAAGGCAAACTCACAGACACAACGCATACACAAAGACTCGAACCTTGGACCTCTTAGTTGGAAGCCTAAGCTCTCAACCAATAGGCCAAGGAGAGTTGTGTTATCTTCACTGGATTATTGTATAATTTTTACCAACAGACTTGCCAAGTATGGCGTCACAATGCTTTCAAAGATAGTTTCTTTGAAATCCGATTTGCTTATCTTCACTGGATTATTGTCAAGGATGCTGGAGTTACTCAGCTGGAGAGTTCCCCAAAGAAAGGAAAAATTATTCTGCGCGGATACTAGACGCCGTTCATAGACGAATCAGGTCACATCACGTCACTTTTTTATTTTGTATCAAGTGACGTGACACATTATGATTTACCTTCAAACGGCCTGGTGTCTGCACAGAATAATTTCTCAAAAGAAAGTAATTCATGAAGGTTATTTCTAGCCAAGCATAAAGATGTTGCCAACATTGCTAGAAAGTATCAGGAATGCTAACTCCATTATAGGAACTCCATCTAATCATCCAGTTTTTGGTTGCTTGTCATATGAGGAAAATTCAGTTCAAATTGGCCTGGTCCATTCATTGTAAAAGATGTCAGAGGACCCAAGGTTTTATAAGCTATAAGATAGTTCCAGAAACTACTTAGGTCAATTCTTTGTGCCAAGCATGAAAATGAAGATGCATGAATTGCCACGTGTATGATATTTCAGGAGAACATATATAAAATTTGCATACATACTCAATACTAGTCTTGCATAAAACTATTTATAGGGAGTTTCATAACATTATTTTAAAGAATTTAATGAATTGTAGCCAATTTCAAAAATATTGCATACTTCATAAAAATATTTAAATAATGCATAGATACAATTACCTAATGAAAATATACATTTTTCTGTCAAAATTACCAAAATATTCTATTATACCATATATAAAAAATTGCACGTTAAAATTTTTCAAACTTAATAAAATCACATAAAACTCTAAATCTACTTGTACAAATTCTTTGTTTTTTTTTTTCTTTATTTTTTTAAAATAAATTTTCTCGACATTATATTTCTTTGATTTTGTGAAATACCAATTATGATGTGATTTGATTGATTAGATCATGCATGGAGCTTAAAATAACCCAAAATAGCTCAATTAGATCATGCCAAGAATCAACATCCTATAACTAATATAAAACAGCAGCACGCAACTGCTTTGATTGACAAAATATACCAAATCATCACAACTTACTTTTTGCCCCTTCTCCTCTTAGGAGTTACTGCCAGTGCCCTGGAAGCACTCTTTCCTTCAAGCCTTTTAAGATCTTTTCTCACCATGACACTGGCCATGCCCTTGCGAGCTACAGCTTTTCGATCCACTCTTCGGTTGAGAAGCTTGCGATCAAGAGGCCAATACGCATAGGGCTCCAGCTTGCCTTTCTTCCTCAAATCACCACCAGCTTTTTTGCTGGTGTATTCAACACCTGTGTAAGACCAACCAGACTCCGTCTTCTGGCGCTTCCTCTGGGAGCTCAATAAAGATTTTCTTGACATGCGGCTACTTGTTAAGCTTCTTGTATCAGAAACAGGATCTGAAGAATTTCTCTGCTGCTTGGGTTTGACACAATCATCGCGAACAATGAGACGGCCATCATTATCCATTTCTGGCTCGTCGTCGCAAGCTTCCACTTTCCTATTGGGCTTTGATGTCGACAGAAGAATCGATCTGGTCGTCCTTCGATCCAATAAGTCGAGTGGATCAACATCTGACTGATCTAGAAAGTCTTCTGGCAAGCTCTTCTTAATAAATAACTTGCGCATTCGGCTGGAACTAAAAAAAAAAAGGCAATTATGAATTGAAGCAACATTGTTATTAGTCATTTTCATTTCATTTGCTAAAAAACATAATTAGTGGTTCAGATTTGTCATCCCTCAGCTAAAAAACTTGTAGGAAAAAAAAGGCAGAGCAAACGCAAACCTTAATGAAGCTCTGGAAGCATGAAAAGAGGTCCTGGTGCGTGCTACTCCATTTTCAATATCACTTCCTTCCCCTCCATCCTCATCTCCAACATCAGAAAATATGCGGGTATGATTCCATCTACTGTGCCTAACAAGTGGTTTTGATAAAATAAGTACCAAACTAGAGCATGAGCAACAGCGGTGAAAAACTTTGTATTAGCTTGTGAAATAATCTACAATGCACTTAATTTATATTAGCTACCTAACGAAGCATTAAAATTTAGTGAATCAAGGGTAAACTATAAAATCATTAAAGCATGAATGAGCAAACTTGGGGTTCTTTTCAATTCTGATTTACAGCTACGTTGTGTTCTTCCACTTATGCTCATTTGGATGACAGCTTAATATTTCCTTCGCTAAAACTGCGTAGCCAAAAACAAAAAAAACAAAATCTACAGCAGTTGATCTTTCATCCTCCATTTTCGATGACCCGATTACATGGGCACCCTTATTAATCACAAATACAATCACAGTATCTTATATATGCCATGCCGCCAATCACTTGCAATCAGATGCTCCACCATTGCACAGCCTCATCCAACCGTTCAAATTGCCCTATGCCCCACGCACCCATTGCTCAATACACCAATCATCGGCAACCAAGTTATCATCGGCAGCGAAATCTTCCACCACAACACATCGAAGGCACATCTGCTCATACTACAGAAAAACGGTTCATGATCTTCTACCTCCTGCAGCTGTGAACCCGTCGTTCACCACTCTAGTATCTCACCGGCAAAAAGTTCCCTCACTAATCCCCAAGATCTATGGAACTGCAATAGAACACTTGAACTTCACTTTTGTGTTTTTTAAATGATCTCCTTTCTATTATTTTTTACAATATAGAATTGTGTTTACAGCTAAAAGCATGCATAAGAAGAGCATGAATTGATATTATATTTATACAATTTTAGAACTTCATCTCATTAATTATAGTAATTTTAAGTGATTATTCGTCATTATTTTGATTTTTTACCCTTCGAAGCATATAAAAAATGCTATAAATACCTGCAACTAAACATGTAAATTCCACTTTTGATAGAAACAATAAACCAACAAGTCCACTACAGGCAATATCAACAATTTTAACACTAGTTTTCCCAACTTCTCCCATAATTGCTTAACACCTTGCTTTTCAGAGAAAACATTCGTACTAAACAAAACCCTCATACACTCCAATACTATATGCAGCAAAGGAAGTTCAACTAAAAAAAAAACATAGGAAGATAACCTACATGCTTTAACAGTCATTCCATAAAATCAGCAGCTCTGATCATAATTTCATTCATTAAAAAAAACTTACTGATATCTTCCATATGTTACAAAGCATCCACTAGAGGCAAGACTGATCCATAGTTTAGAAGCGTACAAAATAAAATCATTTATATACTGAGGGCTTTTACAGGAAAGTGATCATGTTCATTGATGTAAATTTTTAGTTCTCATTTGTTTCCAATACTTTAATCATGCATATACTAATTAGTGAAATTGATTCCCAGTTAGGGGTACCACAACGTAGTTCAACTGATTCACACCTGAGAGCTCAAACCTTCACTTGTCTATGAGTTAAGGATAATGCATCTTCAGTTCAACATTAAAAAAAAAGGCATTTTTGAATTATACTTCTTACATGAGGATAAACAGTTTGTATCAAATTGTACTAATTTCAGTTAAAAATCTATGACCTATTGGGTTACAGCAACAACATATTTTTTCCTTGCACGGCAGCAGAAAACCAAGAAAACAAAACAAAAATAAAGTAGATGAATCAATTGATACCTATCTAAAAGCAAACAAATTTAACATTAACTGCAAGTGCAGAACGCATTTATATTCTGATTGCAATACCTGGAAACACTTGTTCTTGAGTACAACGAATTAATATCTTCCTGAGATTTACCTTTCCTTTCTTTTCGCTCCTTAATCTGACATCAAGATTAGACAAATTTGAAACAAAAAAAAAAAATCAAACAAAAGTGATGCAACGATATGATAAAGCTCTTTACCTTGCGAATGTTTTTGAGAAGTTTAAGGTGTTCTTCAGGCATTACTGCCTTAACAGCATTTACACCACATTTACTCACAAGCATCTCAATAAGAGATTTAATCTGGCAATAAAAAACAGAATAAATACGTGTGGATGGATTTAGAAGGAAATAGGTCATAATATAGCATAGCCAAAATATTGTGCGAAGTTGCTTGTTAAGATCAATATCTCATGTAACAATCATCGATATGAATTAAGGAGACTTCATAAAGCGAAATCCCAAATAGAAGTGTGACAATGCTCATGATGATGAACAAAAAATAAGAACTAGCAGCATTTTATATAAGTTTTTACTTTCTTCAATATACATCACTCTTTTGACAGTATAAAATGAAAAATTGTATCATATAACATGGATATTAGTTGAGTTAAATAAAATGGACTTTATTCATTTGCTTGGTGCAAAATGAGGCCTTGTTTCTCACGAAAAAATATACATGCTTGTTGTGTCTAACAAGGTTGTGGATCTACTCATAGAAAGGAGCCATTAAGAGGCTTGCATGATCAATAAGAAGCTCCACAGGCTTGAAACAATAGGCTGATAAGTAATGCTCCAGATGAGTGAAACAAAAAATGAGAAAAAGAAGAGGTCAAAGGAAAAAAAGAGAAGATAAAATATGTTATTACTTCAGAGTGGATAAATTTTAATCACAAACTACGAGGTGTGGATATTTATAGTTAAAGATTTACATTGATGTCAGCAAGTTTTAAATTTAGATCAAAGGATCACAGTAATCTAGATGTGCACTTTCATATAATATGTAACCTCCATAAACTCAAAGAGACATTCTTGACAATTCAAGAAGTAGCACAGGAATGAAAATCAATACGTAAACTATACATTTTTTTATTAAGGGTGAAAAAGTTTAGAGTTGCATATTTTGTAAGAAGCCAATGAATTTCATTTAAAGTATCATAACAATCAATTTCTAATTAAGGATATTAAAAATACACAGCATGACACACTCGTGCCAGGTAAGAAAAAAGAAACTGGGAACATAGTCAAATTCTAAAAAAAAATGCTTCCTTTACCATGGCATATCAATATCCAATATGTATCTAATCTACATGGACCACTGATGCTTATTAAAATGTCATTTGGACCATACATTAATACATAAACATAAAATTAAAAGAAAAAACACTCCCTCTAAATGGGTAAATAGGGATGACTGCATACGTTCATGACCCGCCCATTTTATTCTGAAAGATCAGTTACTAATCATCATTTATGGTGTTTAGTTGTTGTGTTTACAAGAAAATACAATGTTATGAATTTATGATTATTTTAAGAATAGAAATATATTCCAAAATTTTTTGTTGATTTTAAGTAGAACATAAAATAACTTTTGTATTTTATTTTATAAGTAGGACACAAGGCCAATCCAAGACTCATTAACTCGACACAGGGAGAAGTTTATAGCAAACCAAAGTACTTTAGTCTCAAACTTAATACCTCTAAACTAGAAACCAAGAAGCATATCACTCGAGATAGAGACCATTAGGGCTCCATGATTATGATTTAATAGATCATTTTAAAAGTCGTACACAACTTGGATCTTGAGAACACACCAGCCTAAAATATAATCAAAATTCAAATCATGGGTCCTCATTTATAGAGATGTGGTTATAAGAACATGGCCTAAGAATGCATTGTAGGGCTCTTAGATCAAGTTTAATCTTTTTGGGAAGGAAGTTTATTAGGAATGTGGAAGTTAGGGTAACTTTTAATAAAATTTCAAAGCATTCAACTTAAAGAGAAGAGCCCTAGTCGCCTCAATAGATGAGAATTTCTTCTTTTTGCGACCGCACTTTGTTGTGGGGTGCCTGCATAAGATGATTCATCTATAATGCCCTTTCATGAAAAAAAAAAGATAACAAGGCTTGATTACAATACTCATTCTCATCATTATATATAATACATTTATTATTAATGCTAAATTGGATTAAGATCATTTTATGAAACATGGGGGATTCAGTATTGCACTCACATGGAAGTTATTTTTCACAAGAAAAAGCTTAGTTGTGTGCAAACAATTGTCAATGAAAAAAACAAATTATTTAGACCAATTAATATTAGTAACACAAAATAGACCTCATACATCAATATGGATCAAGGAAAAGACATTCAAGTTTTTGAGTGACTTATGGGATAGCATACTCTATTCTGTTTGGCCATTTGACGCACCTCACACTCATACTGATGTGATACAAAGGTGTGAAGAGTTGCTTATGTGATACAAAGGTGCGAAGAGTTGTAACAATAAAGATTGAATTTATTTTTTGCTAATTAGTAACTCGTGCTTCAATTAAAATAAATTCTTAGAACTTTTCCATTGAAAGAGTAAATAATGTTAAGCCGTTACAAGAGGTTAACAAAACAGTTGCAAGAACAACAAAATTTAAATAGTAATTTTAATAGCTAGCAAACAGAGATCCACAGTGTAACATCTAGACATGGTCACTTAGAGTTCCTACTCACTCAATCACTCTTAGGCTTAACGGTTGAAGATGAAGCATACGATGAGAGAAATTGCCACTAGGAAGATAGTACCGAAGGTCTTCGTTGACGGAGAGGTAGCCACGGACGGAGAAGGGGTAGATCTCCCAACGAGAAGCCAAGGCGTCTTAGGCTTTTGAAGATCAATCATCTCTACTAAGCAATAGAGGATGCGCTTGATGTATCTTTCCACAGTCTCGTCGTATTCCCAATCGGGATCGTAGAAAGGAGGGAGAAGAATGTCAATCTCCCCACGATCATTGTAGGCGAAACCGTGATCAACTTCGGGATCGGCCATTCATCATAAGCATGAAAAGGAAGGTACACAAGGAGGAAGAAAGAGAGAGATGGCGGTGGGGAGAGCTCGCGGCTTTAGAACAGGGAAGAGGGGAGGGGCGGCGGGTTCAAGGGGAGAGAGGGTTGGGGTTTCGACTAGAGGAGATGGGTTTAATTTCAAAACTGAAATTGATTTCAGTTTTGAAGACTTTTTGAGAGAATTAATTTGAAAATTGATCTCAAATTAATGGGTAATTAATGCATTAATTGGGGTGTTAATGGGGGGTGGGGGAAATCCATGCTTGGGCCGACGACATGGGGAGAGGGAGGAAATTTGGGGAGGTGTTTAGGGAGGTTTCCAAACAGGGATTATGAATTAGGAAAGTTAATATTGAGTCCAATCTATTTTGAATTTAGATTGATGTCATGACTAACTTTCCTATTTAGGAATTCTAAAAATGGAAAGAATTTGAAATTCAAATTTTGAATTTCAAATGAAATCAAATTTTCCCTCTCATGCTTAGCTAAATTAGGAAATCATTATGAAATCATCATAATGTAGAGCAATTATGAGGGAAGGGGGGGAAAGGGGCGGCGGCAAGGGGGAATGGGGCGGGTTGGGGTTTGATTGGTGGGTGGATTTTGAGTGGTGGAGCTAACAGATGATGTGGGTAGAGGGGTTGAGCCGCCGGTGGTGGGAAATTTGGACGTGGCCGGCGATTGATTTGGGAAGGGGAAAGGAAGACGAAGAAGTAAACAATTAAGATAAAATTAAACTAATCACGAGTCACGGACTCTTCCAATGACTGGTGGGCCTTGCAATTGCTCCCCTTGAGCTCACTCTCCCTTCTCTCTAGCTCTCATGCAAGAAAAGACGTAGAAGCAAATAAAATTTCATTACACATTCATCAAGCTTTTACAACACAATGGGCCACTATATATAGGCCTCTCCACATGAAAAGAAAAGTACAAACATGCCCTCTGGGCTACAATGGCATAATACTCCCCATAAGGGTAAAAGCGGAAAAATAACAAAAGCTAAATAAAACATCATGCGTACAACTAGATAAAACATAAAGCGTCAAAAATAAAGACGTTGAATCATTGCCGTCGATCTACGATTCCGTCGCCGATACACGTGTCTGAATCTCTGAGCGATGTCCTCATCATATACTCTTCAAGTTTTATTTTATTGAATAACATAGAAAATATGAATCATAATACAATAAAAAATGGATGACCCATTTGAATATGCTAAAGCCAAATTTAAGCCCTCCTTGTATTCAAAGTTTCAAAAAAAAAAAAAAAAAAGACCGCAGCATGTGATCATTACTACTTGTGCCTGCATAGTTGAGTCTGTTTTTTTTTTTATTTTTACTATTATTTTTACTTAAATATATAGTTGAGTCTGTTTCATTCCTCAACATGTCAAACCATCTTTTTTGTAGTTTCAATCCTAAAATAGACATAAGTAAGATAAAATACTACAATGCAATTTAGGTGGGACGTCAAATTTTTAATTGATAATAAATTCATGAACTCACCTGATTGAGCCATAGACAAATACACATTTATTTATATGTTGTCAAGAAGGTGTAGAGTTTCTTTAATTTTTCTTGCTTTACTCCTTCCAACTCTACGTTAGTTTTTTCTTCCATAAAAGTAGTGTTGGCTTGATGTATCTGAACTGGTTTTGGTATGAACCCTTATTTTTATTGTATGGAGGAATCCCTTGAGTTTCTAACATTTTTTTGATGTATGTTTTACCTTTTTGCAGTAAAGGATTCAAGTCATGATTATTCGACAAATTTTACGCTAGTTGTCGACTACCTAGAAAGCATCCACTTTTTTCATCCAGGACATGGGACCTGGCAACGACAGTGTTAAGTAGAGGAATAGATGGGGATATTATCAATAGAATTCAAGTTGGATTGTTGAAGTGGACGAACGCATCGAACTTGTTGTGTGATAGAAAGTCCCCCTCAAACTTAAGAGAAAATTCTAAAAGATGGCAGTGAGACTTGCAATGCTTTATGGTGTAGAATGTTGGCCATTAAAAGAGAAGCATAATACTAAGTTAAGTGTTGCATAAATGAGAATGCTCAAGTGGATGAGTGGATTTACCCTTAGAGACAAGATACGAAATGAGCATATATGTGAAAAGGTTGGTGCAGCTCCAGTGGAAGATAAGATTAGAGAGTCGCCTTAAATGGTTTGGTTACATAAAACAACGGCCTTCTGATCACCCGGTTAGGAAAGTAGAGGTATTAGATTTGACTAATATTAAGAAAGGTAGAGGTAAACCTAAAAAGACTTTGTTATAAAATATTAGAAAATATCTTTCTTTATTAGATTTAAACGAGAACTTGACAACAAGCGGACACTAGTTGTGATTCACCTTCAAGCTATTGGAAGAACTGAAGCAATGCGGAAATTTTTCTGGACAACAAACGATAATGCTCAGGAACCTTTTTTTATACTAGAGTACTGTAGGAAATATTTAAATTTGTAGGTATTTTCATTGAGGACCTTACACTCCTATTTATATAGCATAATTCTAGATTATACTAGGTAATTTCTATCCATGAAAATCACTAATTACATAGTGATTACATGACAATATTCCTAGGACAAAGTTAGCTGCAATGGAAATAAATGGTGGAAGCAACTGCTTACACGTTGGATCTTAATATTTTTTGTGTTAGATATGTAAATAACATGAAATAAAGTGATATGTATGTAAATTTCTCAAATTTCAATAGGAAGCAAAGTTGGAAGGGCGGTAGCCGAGCAAAAGATGATGAAGCTGAGGAAATCTTGAGAAAGTAGATTGTAGAGGAAGTTGCGGAATTACAGAAGAAGCCAAAGAATTGAAGATGAATAGATTTCTTCTGTCATGGGCATGATCAGCAATGAAGGTCTTTATTCAATAATGGAGCTGGTCCTAATTGGAGAATGAAGCACTCAACCATTTTTGTGGGAACTAATAAGAGGACTACGGACTGCCTAACTGCAGCCCTGGTCCTGGTGAGATGAAGCTTGGAATGGAAGATGGTAAAGGGAAAAAAAAAACTACTGTTTGGAATAGAAGATGGTAAAGGGAAAAAAACACTAGAACAAAGCTGGGATTGGAAGAAGGCTAATGCCAATGACCTTAAGATTTTATAGGCATATCCCATAATCAATTGTCCCAAATCAAGAAGCAGGGAGGTAGCAATTTCAGCATCTTATCCAAAATAATCAAGGGAAACAACTTATAAATACATGTCAGAAAATGTAATTTCCAATAAGTTAATCTAAACCAACCTTTGTAATGTGTGTCCTAACGTAACACGGTGTGCCCAAGATAATAGACCATAACTAATTTATTATACATTATCAAATATAGAAAATCATACCTTTGCTTTAAATTGATTTTTAGTCTCATCTCTCCATTTCAACAAACCTTCAATTATACCCTTCAAATGTGTTTCCAAACCATCAGCTTTAGATTTTGCAACCAATACTTTGATCAAACCTAAATTAGCCTGTGATGAGAAACATTTCAAAAATTTGCAGAAATTTCTTTTTAGCAAATATGCGGCCAGAGGATACAAGCACTTATTTATTAGACAATGACCTAAGAAAAACATTTGATATGAAATATAACAAGGAAAAGCAAGGTTACTTTGACTATTTCACGATTTTTCCTCTGTAATAGGAGAAAGGAAGATGGGAGCAACTTGTAGGCCGAACTTATGAGATCAGAAAACTCATATGCCAAGCGAGCTAGACCTTTGATAGCAGCACTGACCATATGTGGTCTTTCACTAATCAGACCTCCAGCAACCTGAAAGGTCAGCGAAATGAATATTTTGTTAGTTATAGCAATTACAACTTTTGACAACACACTCATCTCACTAATAAAGAAAATAACTCAGCTCAAAAAAAAATTCAGGTATTTGCACGACTTGAAGTCTAATCAGCATGAAAGCTGTTCTAAAACACTTATGGCAACTGAACTTAATATCCCAAAGTCTGAAGTAACCTAATTAAAAGTTAATTCTTATATTTACATTCACTTATTATTCATGATTAAAACTAAAGCTTCTACTTTTAATTAAATCAAAACTAAGAGAATCTCCTTGAAGAAAATTGAATTGCAACATGTCATGGTGAGCATCGCAGCCTTTGCTATGGAGTGAATCATACTATTATCTATTATGGCATATGCCAGTTATTTTCCCTTAAGTTTAAGGGGTGCTTTCTCTCACACAACAAGATGCATTCATCCACTTCAACCATCTAACTTGAATTCTACTAATATGTTTTAGATCCAAGATATCTAAAATGTATACTCTTATTAATGATTTGATCACCCAAAGTCACAATCCCCCCACTGGATATATTACTAATAAAATTATACTCCAAGTATTCGGTTTTAGATCTACTCAAACGAAAATCTTTAGACTCTAAGGTTGACCTCCATAATTCAAATTTGCCATCCAATCCCTCTCTAGTCTTATCAACAAGAAGAATATCATCAGCAAAAACCATATACCAGGGTACATCCTCTTGCAAATGTCTAGTAAGAATGTCTAGTAAGGACATTCATGACTAAAGCAAAAAAATATGGGCTTAAGGATGATCCATGATGTAATCCAATTGAAATAGGAAAATACTTGGTCAAATCACTTTGTGTTTGAACACAAGTAATAACTCCTATATACATATCCTTAATGACTTGAATATAAGCATTATTAATCCCTTTCTTTTCTAGAACTCTCCATAACACTTATCTTGGAACTTTATCTTATGCTTTCTTCAAATCAATAAATATCATATGCATATCCTCCTTATTCTCTCTATACTTCTCCAACAAATCTCTCAATAAATGTATAGCTTCTATAGTAAACCTACCCGACATGAATCCAAATTGAATTTGAGAAACATTAGTGATGCATGACATATATGAAAATTTGATTTAGATAAGGATTTTGCATGCTTATTGAGTAAGAGCTTTATGATGATTCAAACAATGGAATAAAACCAAAAAGTGGTAAACATAAGCTTAGGCCAAGTTACTCACGAAAAGTAAAAAACCTCATAATAATCAATTACTCTTGGCATTGCATACGAGATGGGTTTCAACAAGAAATCCCTAATCTAACAATAAGAGTAGTGCTATGAAAGATCTCTCAAACAATTCCTACTAAATACTAATCTTTTAGCGGAGCTTGGCAAGATTTTGCATGAATCAAATAAAACCACAAGCGATGATCAACGAAGGAGGTAAGCGAGAAGGAAAGAGTTCACCATTTGCTAAGATTCAACCTTCTCGCAAGCTTGGACCGCAGGTGGTGGCGTCTTGACGGCTAGGACAGTAACAAATCCATGCTCGAACCTTTGGATAGCAAGTAGCAAACCTGGGACAGCGATTCAGAATAGTTCCGGGCAGCAACGGTCGCACCCAGATGGGCTGGACAACAGAGAACTGCTTCGGGAATCTCTAGATAGCAGATACGTGGTCTTGAGAAGATCCTGGACAGCAGTTTACTGTGTCTAAACTTCAGGACAGCAGGTATAATCTGTCCAGAATGCAGAAATCAACCGATATTCCTCTGGATAGGGGTGGAATGGGCTGGACTTCTTGGACAGCAGACGTATCTTGTCCAGAGTTCAGGACAGCACATCACAGCTTCAGGAAATAGAGGTAAACCATGAAGATGAAGGTTTGGGGGAGGAGGCTAAGGCTAAGAAGGCTTAGGGGATTAAATGGAATTTGAATTCTTTCCAATCATAGATGATTAAATTTGGAAAGAGATTTAAAGGGAAATCTCTAATTAAATTTAGATTTGGGATAATAGGAAAGTTTCCAAATTGAATCCGTCTTAATTTAGGAATGGATTCAAATTCAAATAAATTTGAATTTGGAGTTTAAAAACTTTCCAAATTTAAGAGGATCTAAATTAGGTAAGCTCCCAATTCATTCCTTAAAGGAGTCTTGGGAGAAAAAGGTGGGAAAGGGGGCCGGTGGCATGGGGGGCAAGGGAGAGTTTATGGAAGCATTTAATGCCTTCTTGATTTAAGAAATTAAATTTGGAAAGAAATATCTCATCCCAATTTAATTTAAAATTCAAATAGGAAGTGATTTGGAAACTTTCCTAAAATAGGATTTATATTTTAGGTAATAATTTCAAATTCAAATATATTTGAATTTGCACTTATTTGAGTTACCTAAAATGTAGAGTTAATTTAGGACAGGTGTAATGCCATTGATGAGGAAGGGAAAGGCAAAGTGGCGGCCGGCAGTTTGGAATAGGGTTTGGTTTAGGGTTTGGTGGTGGGAGTTGGCCAGCAACAAGGTGGATTGTGGTTAGGGAATCCGACGGCTAGGAGGTTGGGGATTGGATGGGGATGTTGGTGGCTTAATGGGGAAGGGGGAAGGGGGAAGGGAAAGGAAAAAAAAGAAACGAAAGAAAGGTAAAGGAAGAAGAACCACGAACCTGGCCGTCTCTAAGGTTGGTGGGTGATCCGATTTTCCTCCCTAGGGATTTCTCCTAAGCTCTCTCCTAGAACTCTCACAACTCTCCAAAGAACACATGTGCAGGAATTTTCTTATAATTCATTCATTAACCCTCCAAGAAAAAGAGGGAGGCTTTAAATAGCCAAATACATGAAAGAAAATAACAAAGACACTATTGCCCCTAAGGCTGTAAGACATAAAAGTGACAGTAGAAAGGGAAAATGAACAATAACAAATCAAATACATAAGATAGATCAAAATAAATAGGCACGATCGTAGAGGTAGATCTTTGATGTCCTCATCAATTAGTATCACAACGTAATTTATGCTCCATAACTCTCTCCCAAAATTTTAAAGTACGACACCTCAACTTATATCCTATATAATTCGCACAATCTTGTGCATCACCTTTATTCTTAAAAATAGGAATTCACACTCATTCTCTACTCATCTGGCATCTTTTTAGTCTTCAAAATAATATTAAAATTTTAGTAAGCCAAGAAATTCATTCATAACCTAAGCATTTATACGCCTATATTGGAATATCATCATGTCCAATAGCTTTTTCACACTTTATTTTCTTAAAGCCTCTCTAACTTTAGTTTTATTAATACGCTGATCAAAATAAAAATCTCAATTTTCATGAGTGCTATAGTCACTAAAGTCAATCGTATTCTCACAATCTTCATTAAAAAGCTTAGCAAAATATCTCATCCGCCTTTGTTAAATATCCTTTTCTAAAAAAAATACTTTTTGATTTTGATCATTAATGCACTTCACTTGAACTAAATCTTTATAGCTCCTATCTCTTTGTGGATAATCTATACATATATCTTTCGCCCTACCTAATATCTAATATATTATATAAATCATTAAAAGTTAAAATCTTTACATCGCATATTGCTTTCTTAGACTCTTTACGGGTGATGGGAACATCAGAGCTTGGAAAGTCTATCAGAGACATGGCCGTCGATCTATGACCACGATTGAGTCCATGTACTTCTGAGTCGTATTATGTATTTTCTTTATTATTATGTTATGTTGTATTTGCTTTATTACTGTTTCCGTTTTTACCCATTACTTAAGGGAGGTCGTATGTAAGCCTAGAGCGTATCATCGTCTTTTTATTTTCTTGAGTCATTTGTACAAGGCTATATATAGCCCTCTTGTTCTCTTTTCATGTTAATGAATAAATGATAAAATTTTCTCTTGCTTGATTTCTTTGTGAGATCTTGAGAGTGCTTGAGAGAGAAATCCATAGGAGAGGGAAATCGGATCACCCACCAACCTTGGAGATAGCCAGGTTCATGGTTCCTCTCCATTATCTCTTTTTCCTCCCTCTCTAATCTCCTAGCCTCCGGCCAAGACATTCCCAAAACCCTTAGCCGCCGGTCACTTAACTTCCCACCACCACCCGCCGCCTAAACCCCTCCCATCACCCAAACCACCGACTAACCTAACCCCCCACCATAACCCCACCAAAATTCCCTACAAAGCCAACCAAGTTGTCGGCCCCATCTCCCTCCTCCTCCCTCCAAAATTGAAATCCCCTCTTGAATACATTCCATAAATGATTAGAAGGCTTAATTTCAAATTTCAAAACAATTTGAAATTGAAAATTCTTTCCTAATTTAAGGAATCTATTTTAGGAAAGTTCCTAAATTAAATCCTTTTGAATTTCAATTTGATTTGGATTTAATTAAACCTTTCTTAATTCCTAAACCCAAATTAAGAAACCCTCAAATCTCTCCCTTCAATCCCTCCTAACCCCATGATGTCGCCAGGCCCATAAGTAAATCCCTTGGAATTTATTTCCAAATATCCCAAACCCTCTCTTGGAAACCTTTCCTAATTCCTATCCACCTCCTTTGGCCAAAATCTCCTAGGCCCTACTTGTTTAATTTCTTTCCAAAGGAGAATCTATCCTTTTGGAATTAAATTAAAACCCCTCCCTCTCACCCTTGTCGCCGGCCCCTCTCTCTCTTCTCCTCCCTTGATTATTTCAATCAAGGGATCTAGAAGGGAATTGTTTGAATTAAATTTTCCTCCGCTTAAATCTCCCAAAATTTGAACCTAATTTCCCCAAACCTCTCTCCTTGGCTGGCCACCTCCTCTTACCTTCTCTTACTTTGATTCTTGAGAAAAACATCTTTATTTCTAGGGAAAGACGGCAAGGACAGCAAAGGGTCACCTCCTCCAACACTTCAACGCAACGAGATTGATGCATGGCCGATCCCGACCTTGATTACGGCCTTGCCTACGCGAGCAAGGTTTCGTTCACATCCTTCACTCCACTTTATTTGACGTCAATCCGAAAATTGACAACACCATCGAGGAATACAGGGAGCAACTCCAACCTTTTCACGTATATGTTCATTTCGTATCCTATCTCTAAGGGTCAAGCCACTCATCCACCTAAGCTTCCTCATCTCTGCAACACTTAACTTAGTATTATGCTTCTCTTTTAATGGACAACATTCAGCACCATAAAACATTGCAGGTCTCACCACCATCTTATAAAATTTTCCCTTAAGTTTGAGGTCATGGGTATAAAATGATAAATGAAGGTAGTAAGACTATATTAATTTTTTCTTTAGCTTATGATTTCTTAATAGCTAATACTTATTTAAGAAAAGAGATGAGCATCTTATCACTTATATTAATTATTTTCTTATAAGAAAATTAGATCGTTTAGATTGCAAATATTATAAAATTATTATGAGTAAAAATTTATGTACCCAACATCGATTATTAGTTTTAGACTTTAATATAAAGGGGCAAAAAAATAAAAAAAAAATAATGTAAAATAATTTTCTAGGATTAGATAGAGGCATCTAAATAATATTAACAAAAGTATTTTTGAGAGTAAGATTTTAGATCTTAAGATTCTGTCTGTGTATGAGGATGTTAATATTATGTGGAAAAAAGTGGCTATTAATATTAGAATATTGCAAAAGATGTGCTTGGAGTTTCAAAGAGAAAAGCTCTTAATAGTAAAAATAGTTGGTAGTGGAATCCAAATGTGTAAGAAAAGATAAAAAAAAAATTGTTATAAAAATTGGTTTAGATGTAAAAATTCTAATGATTGGGATAGCTATAAAGCGGCTCGTAAAGAATCTAAGAAAGCTATTTGCGATGCAAAGAACTTAGCTTTTAATGATTTATATAATAGATTATATGCTAAGGAGGGGCAAAGATATATGTATAAATTAGCCAAACAAAGAGATAGGAGTAGTAAGGATTTAGTTCAAGTGAAGCGTATTAAGGATGAAGATCAAAAAGTACTTTTCTTAGAAGATGATATTCAACAAAAGTGGATGAGATATTTTGCTAAACTTTTTAATGTAGAATGTGAAAATACGATTGACTTTAATGGCTTTATCATGCTAAATGAAAATAAATATTTTTATTTTTATCGGAGTATAAGTAAAACCGAAGTTAGAGAGGCTTTGAAGAAAATGAAATGTGGAAAAGCTGTTGGACCTGATGAAATTCCAATAGAGATGGGGAAATGCTTAGGAGATAGAAGGAATTTCTTAGCTTACTAAACTTTTTAATACTATTTTGAAGACTAATACCAAGTGGTCATACTTTGTTCATCTAAACCATTCATTGAAACTAATACAACCCTCTATCAATAAACATCAATCTCAAAAGTATGTCTTCAACCCACATATATTTTCACTTTGGCATGGTCGAGATAATTGGATGAGTCAACCCAATAGTTGCTAATCAGGCTATATGGGCGTTACAACCCAATTGAATCGATGGTACACTCGAAATAATCGAATCAAGGGATCTTAATTGAATTTACCTCTATCAGACCAAAAAATTCCCATTAAATAAATTCAAACCTAAATATTAACTCTAAGCCTACAATTGAACCTACATTTAATAATGGGGGATTGTGCCCATAGAAAGTCTCAATCTCAAATCTAAATAAGCACTAAAACAATATTAGAAGAAATTTGGTTAAACCAAACCTGATCCACCTCAAGAAAAATTATTGTTTGTCCCTCACATCAAATTGAGGGGGGCTGAGGAGATGGCTTTTTTAAGTGATTAAGATAAATAAAATAAATAAAAGCATCTTCAAATACACCAAAAAGCATTTTTTTAGCATTTTAATGCACATACGGATTAGTTTGTTCATTGCTAAAAATAAAACGGCAAATCATTGGAACTAGTCCCTAGAGATTTTAAAACAAGACCAAATATATGAAAGATGTTCGATTAGTATTACCATACTAAAAAGTTGGTGCAGGTTTTCTGTTTTACCACCACGCTCTTCATCCCTGCATGCATGTCCGATTTCGACCAACAAATCATATGCTTTATTTCTAGTTTTTTTATTTGTCTGTGAAAAAACGGAAAAAAAAGAGTTAAATGAATACATTAACTACATATATATATATATATATATATATATATATATATTCAAAAAGTTTGACAGTTATTGCAAATTTCTAAGCACTATAAAAGTTTCTTTTTAGTCAACCGGCGGAAGATTTTTTAGAAAGCAAGCATGGGAGATGATAGCCATATGGCCCATATCTGTTATATATGAAGTAATTTGGGCAATTCTTATAAGTTTCTGAGGCAATACCTCTTTCAAGGAAAGCAGTATTTCTGTTAAAAATGCACTAATGAATTCCCTCATCCTTTGCTCTGATGGTGTTTCCTGAAAAGAATAAACAATATTTTCTTTGAAGAAACAAGTACCAAACAAACTGCATTAGAATCCAAGCAGAACCTTGAACAAAAGACCGACCTTAGAAATATGAACAATTACATAATATAAGCAGTCAAGACGGTGGCGTTTTGCAGAAAAATGACAAGATGCAGTTGCCGTGATGATCAACTGAAGCAACTCATCCAACTTATTTGACAAAAATCCATTAGACTCCTAATGAATATAAAAAACAGTCAAATTTTCTATCTAAAATGAAGATACTAAAAATAAGTCATCATAATAATAACAAAGCATTACCTTAAGAATAATTGAAAGAATTTTATATGCTTTTTTCTGCATAAGCCCTTCTTCATCCTGCAAGTGAAACAGAAGTTAGATATCAATTATTTCAGGAATACAAAAAATATGACAATAATTAGATTAATAGTAACCTGGAGTGCGGGTTTAGTAGCACTGAATAGCAGATCAATCTCTTCTTCATCCAAACCGGAGACAAGCATAGCAGCCAATTCTAGCCTAAGAGCCCTGCAATGAGAAATATAAATTTAGATAATCGTGTTAGAGTGACCATCTTTCAGGACCAACAATTAAACATTATAAAATACCTTGCACGTGTCAAAGAAGCTTCATCGGGTAAATTGTCAACTTGCATGGAAGATGATTCCTTAGATTCCTTTAATTTGATAACTTTTTTGGTTACTTTAAGTAGCTCTATCATATTTTTTCTGAAGATTTTTTTTACAGTTGCTCTATCTGATATAGAGGCGAACAAATGGATAGTGGACTGCCAAAAATGAACCATAAACCATAAAAACTCACCATTCTAGCCACTTCAATAAGCAAAATGAGAAAGGACAAAAATTAGAGCGAAGAGGAATAACAATAATTTTGATATAACATAGGTAAAAATAGATTGTAACCAAGTTCTTTAAAGAAGGATGCCAAGTGCACGATTGCCCTGCCATAGTGCAGGGAATAAGGAGGGATAAATGCATACAAAATTAGGCATTTAACCCATCACTGCATAAAATAATTTAATAAAATATATAGAACTTATGCTGAATAAGAAAATAGCATCTTAAGCAAGTGTATACCGCAAGAAAAGACGGAAACCAATTGAAAATAAAATGAAAAGAAAAGACAGAATATTTTGGCTATCAAATAATATTAAAGTTGATAAAATGCAGCAATCACTATATGCAGCTTAGGGCGGCCAAAACAATAAAAGATAGCTAGAGTAACCTCCTCCAAACCTCATCACCGTTATTTAAGAAAACTAATTATCACAAATACCTGCAAGCATCCACCACTATCATTTGGCGCTTCCAAGAAAACCTCTGACAAAACTGACAAAAATTTAGAAGATGATCCCAAAATGTTTAAGTTTTCCCGTGCAAAATTTGCTGTGTAAATTTCCTTAGCTTTCCTCACGGGAAAACTTAGCTCCTCATCTGACATTGCAAATCTTTCCTGGGATGCACTTTTATTTTGTTGAATGAGAATCTAAATGACAAAAAGACGAATTAAATACCACTACAAAATACAATAACCAAATAGATTACCAGTAATGAAATATAATAACTATCAAATAGTTTGCACCTGGAGACCCGAACAGATGATCCCATGCAGTTCAGATTCCTGACGGAGCGTGTTGCACAATATGTATTGAATTTCTTTAAAACTAGTATTTGCATCAACTGGATAGTTGCAAAAGGAAGGGAATAGGGACCACAAGGAATATATAAGGCCTTCTATATTACGAGCTGAGAAAATGCGTCCATCTCTCTCCAGCTGCAGGATGGCATAACACCATTACTTTGGGAAATGAAACTAGCCAAACAATCCATTAAAAATAATTACCTTCAGTGATTTCTGCTTTAAAAGGCTGACCATATCCAAAATGTACTGAGAAAAGAAATGCAATTCAGCGCCAACTGTGTATTGCTTTAAAATAGGAAGTACCCACACATTCCAATCAGTAACATCTTCTGCGTCTAGATTGAGTGGCAACAAGCATAGAAATTTCTCAGGGCCCATCGCAGCAAGTGCTGAGCCAAGGCATTCATGAAACTGCATATTTAATGAACTTAATCCTACTAATGTTTGTTTTGAAATTAAGCATGCAACATAAATAAGCAGAAATCAACAAAAATAAATGGAAAAAGGCATATTTGTGAGAAATATCAGAGAATAAAATAGTTTTATGTGCTAAATATAACCATAAAGCTATGAATGAACTTGCAAAAGATATCCAACATATTTTTTTGAGGTCATCCTACATTGGTCACATAATCTGTAAATCAAAAGAATGCTTACAACAACAACAACATCATCATCAAGCCATTGTCCCACTGCGTGGGGTCGGCTACATGAATCCTTTTTCGTCATTGTGTCATGTGAATCAAAAGAATGCTTGAAAGAAGAAATTTCATACATTAATTACAAAATGATAAGCATTAGGTTTCTCAATTGAAATCCAAGTACCATTAATAGTAAAAAAAATACACTTTTCCTTTTCCACCATAAAACACAGAGGACAAAAAACTTGTCGGTCATGTGAAATTCAAACCAAACACCCAAGCGTTGGACAACTTTTTGGTTCATGAATTAAGGACTTCCTCAAAAAAACATTGAAAATGTTACAATTTTCAATATTTCATAAGAAATATAGTTGTATGTAAATCCGCATGAAGCCTGAAACCAAAATAATGAGACAAAATTTGATGAACAAATAAATAATAAATTCTATTTTTCGAATCTTTACATGAGTCAAGCAGTATTAATCCGGCAACTATACATGCATTGAATTCTTCAAACTTTTAAGGAGACTACAACTAAATATCGTCTAAATGAAAACAATCTTATACCACCCATATGCACTAGCAACAAATACATAAAAGCACAAAAAGACATCCTAGTGGACATGTTTGATACCTCTACCATAAGTTCTTGAACTGCAGATTCTAGTCTTAGGAAATGTCTTAAATCCCTAGTATCAACCTTAATCAAGTTGGAATTAATTAATATCATCAAAGCTGAAGCACTCGTGGCATAATATCATATCATCAAAGCTGAAGCACTCGTGGCATAATATCTAACAGATGATCAAATTTATAAATTATTTTCTATCAGTTGTCGCATTAATTTCAATTTTTAGCTATTTTCTCCAAAATGGAATATCCCTCTAGCTATGATGCACCGACACTCTGTTTTAAGGGGTATGCAGTGTCGAACACATGTCGGACACGGACACGCGTCCGACATGGCGGGGACACGTGTCGAACATGTCATTGGTGTGTCCAATTTAAAAAAATTAAAAAAAAAATCAAACACAAGTGTCCGGTTTATCTTTTGTTTAAATTAAAAAAAATGAAAATCCTACTATTACCGCTGTTTCATAGAACCCTTCACGCTCGACCGACAGCCTTTACCCTAGTCCCGTAACCCATATCTGCGGTCTTCCGGAGCGAATGAGGTGAGCAACGACTGGAGCAATTTCCCGCGAGCAAGGAATCTTCCCTTCCGGCCGTAAGCAACGAATCTTCCTCCCATAAGCAATAAGTGCTTCATTTCTGCGCGCAGCTATTGCGAAGCCGGCGCCAAACCGACCGCAGTAATAGTAGCAAACCTGTAAGTTTATTTCACCATTCTTTTTCTTCAATTTGGCATTTATCTTCATTTATCAATGATTCCATGGATTTGTTCTTTTTTTTTTCCTAAATCAAACCCTAGCTTGTCATCCTACATTTTTCTATTTTATAAGTCTCTATAATTTTACAATAAATGTCATGTAACATTTGATTGTCATGTACAAGTAATTGATTTTTATCAACTCAATGAGCTCTATAACTTTCTGGATGAAAACATTTTCGATTTATACCATCCAGTTTACCAAAAATCCAAATAAAAACAAAAACTGAAATTTTAGTTAATCCAAAACAGAAATTGGTATTCCTCTCATGGCTTGATTCATCCTATATTTGAGTTTATATATAATCTTGTAATATTTAGTATTAAAAAAGAATAAATGAATGTTATTTTTTGGAATGAAGTTCTTATGACTTTGGCAAGAAGATGCACTTTCTTGTGCTTTGTGACCTAATTCATGACAAGAAGTTGTCCATGAAAAGAAGATTCAATGCTACAAATTTGTCATTTTCATCCTACATATTAAGTTAGTTGTATTGAAGAGAAAAAGATATTCAAGCCTTTTCCCTATCATAAATATTATGTTCTAAAAAAATATCAAATATAGAATAAGCCTTTTCCCTTCTTAAGATATTTTAAACAGTTTCCAAAAAATTAGCATTTTCAAATTTTGACCATACATGTGTGTACATTCAGCACATACTTTCTTGTATAGTAGCAAGAGTAACCTATGTTGTCACCCATATGTGAAATTCCGCTAGTGTAGGGAAAATATGTGAAACCTAAGACAAATACAAAGAAAAAAAAGACAAAAAGAAAAAGAAAATTAGCACACAAAAACATACAAAAATTTTAATTTTGTTTAATTAATTGATGGCAAGGTATTGTTATTGCTACTAGATTTTTCACTTTGTTTTGTTATTTAAATAATTTATTAAGCCTTTATTTATTCCATTTAACCAGTGTATTTAAAAGCAAAATGAGCTCCAATGCTGGTGGGAGTGGATTAGGCGAAGGTTCAAAAGAGCCATCTGTAGAAACTGATAAGTCATTATGGATTCATGTAACAAAGTTAGGAAAAACTTTTGGAGGAGGGAATATTTCATTCAAATGCAATTATTGTGATGACATCTACAAATGATCATATTCTAGGGTGAAAGCACATCTATTGAAGATTACTGGCCATGGAATTAAAATGTCCTAGGATTACTACGGCGCAGTTGATTGAATTGAACCGAGAAGTTGATGAAGCTGAATCTCGGATCAGAAGGACACTCCCTAAGGAGATATCTTTGCCATCTACTCAAGGTTCATCCCACACTTCTTCCTCATCCGTTAGAGTTGATCATTCTTTATCATTTAGAAGTGAAGGATTTGAATCGAAGAAAAGAAAAGGAGTTGTCCGTAGTCCTTTAGAGAAGGCTTTTAAATTGCAGCAGCGAGACGAATTGGATGGTGAAATAGCAATGATGTTTTTTTTCTGCGGGACTTCCCTTCAACCTTGCAAGAAATCCTCATTACAAAAATGCATTATGATCAAAATTATATTTTAAACAGTTGATCATTCTTTTTGCATGTAAGAATAACCTTGCAGGATATGCTCAACCTGGTTATAGTGCATTATGATCAAAATTATTGGAAAGGGAAAGAGCACATATTGAGACATTGCTTGAACCAACAAAAGGAATGTGGAAAGAAAAAAGGTGTTATTTTGGTGTGTGATGGTTGGACAGATCCTTAAAGAAGATCACTCATTAATTTCATGACCGTTACATAGAATTACCCTATGTTTATTAAAGTTGTTAATAGTGAAGGAGAATACAAAGATAAATATTTCATTATCAATTTGATAAAAGAGGTGATAGTCATGATTGGGACTTCAAATATTGTGTAGGTTATTACAGATGATGCACTGATATGTAGAGCTACAGGATTGTTAGTTGAGCAAACTTATCCCCATATATTTTGAACACCATGTGTTGTGCACACTTTAAATATTGCACTAAAAAATATTTGTGCAACAAAGAATACAGAGGCTAATGAAATCATATATGTTGAATGTCATTGGATAACAATAGTTGCAAGTGATGTTGTTCTGATAAAAAATTTTATTATGAATCATTCGATGAGACTTTCAATGTTTAATGATTTATCCCACTTAAGAATGTTAGCTGTTGCTAAAACTCGTTTTGCCTTTGTAATAATTAAGTTGAGAAGATTCAAACAAATTAAAAATGCTCTTCAATCTATGGTGATTAGTGATAAGTGGTCTTGCTATCGAGAAGATGATGTTGAGAAGGCAAGGTATGTTAAAAAAAAGATCTTAGATGATTTGTGGCGGGATAATGTAGATTATATTTTGGCTTTCACTGATCCCAATATGATATGTTAAGAGAGGCTAACACAGATAAATCATGCCTACATTTAATTTATGAGATGTGGGACTCTATGTTAGCAAATGTGAAAGAAATTATATACATACATGAAAGAAAGGCACGTGAAGAAGACATAAGTTTTTTTAGCATTCTCTATATCATTCTTGAGGATAGGTAGAGTAAAAGCAATACACCTCTACATTGTTTGGCTCATTCATTAAATCCAAGGTACATTTGTATAAATCTTTTAAATTAATTTAAATTTCTTCATAAATGAACATATAATTTTATACGCTTTGTATTATTTGAAGGTATTCAAGTAAAAAATGGCTTCAAGAAGACCCTCAACGTGTCTCACCACAAAAAGATTTGAAAGTTTTAATTATGAGAAAGATATGCTCGAAACAATATTTCTCAAATGAGGAGAGAAGAAAAATTAATATAGAACTTGTAAAATTCTTTGGATATTTGAGGATTTTGGCGATCAAGAATCTTTGGTGATAGATGGATGATGGATTCAAAAATGTGATGGTTGATTCATGGAGTTTCAACACCGTTTCTTCAAACCATAGCAATAAAACTTCTTGGTCAATTATCATCTTCTTCCTGTTGTGAGAGAAATTGTAGCACATACTCATTGTAAAACCCAAAAATGCCGTCTAAGACCTCGCACGCTTTTCGAAGCATCGCGACGAGGTTTAAGTGAAAAATTCGAGGTTGTCGGTTTTCGAAGGAATAAAATAACTCTACAACGGGCTGAAGATTTAGTTTATGTGCATATAAATCTTCGTCTTCTATCAAGTAAAACCCCATTTTATATGACAGGTAATAACAAGATGTGGCATGTTAATGGAGATGGATTCGAGTGCCTTGATGATATGGGATTATTGGAGGTTGCAAATCTTTCTCTAGATGAACCAGAGTTGGAAGCGATGATATTCAATGATGATGGTATTGAAGGCCAAAGACCATTGACCAACATCTGAATCTAATTCTATCATTCCCTCAATTTAGTTGGACCTTCATGTTATACTAAATGATTTTTTGCTTATATTTTTGTGGTTGTACTAGAAATTTGTACTAAACATCTTTATGTTATAAGCTAAACAAATTATTATGACTTTGCTTTATTATTGATTGTCATTTTTAATATAATGTTACCTTAATTTCTATATATTATATTAAAAAATTATTATGTCATGTCCACGCCGCACCTGTGTCCTATATTTTTAAAAAATGTCGTATCCCGTGTCCGTGTCGGTGCATCATAGCCCTCTACTGTTTACCACAAAAATTACAAAAACAATAATGCACAAGATCAATCGTACCCTTATCAAAGCTGAAATTTTTCTAATGCCTTATGATGCACTTTTTTTCTTGAAGAACTTAAAGCATAACTAGAGGCTCAAATATAATTAGAAGCAAATTAATTAATTAATTAATAATGCCACGGTGACAATAAATTTCCAAATGATTGCTAATATGCTGTTTTAGAATCTTTTGAAATGAATGGATTAGCTCCTATAGAAACTTCCTCAATCTAGAATTTATGTAAAGAACATGGCATGTCTACTACACAATAGAGAACTACAAATACCCTAATCTAAAGATAATAAAAGCAGCTCATTAAGGGGTTAATCGGTTTGGTGTATTTGAAAAGCCTGTAAACTAAATATGGTAATTTAACTGCATTTATTTTGAAGCAATTTTTAAGGAAATGACCTATAAATAAACTTTACCTCATGAAACTCGAATCAAACACAAAAGGCTACTTCTCAATTTTTCAGCTAGTCAAACAGCCATGAAGTAAACCAAGATCTCAAGCATAGCTTTTCTGCTATGGCATCCATTCATATGCATATCCCAAACCAACAGATATAAAAATAGCTCATTGTGATAAAAACAAATGCATGAAACTGCTCCATGAACCTGACGCTTATACTAAAACCTATGAGGAAGGAAAAAAATTAAAGAAGTGTACCCGGCAAGTTGCTTGAAAAATCCAGTAAAAATTACCGACCCTACAAACTTCCTATGTGATATGGTCAGCATTATTTATTTAACATACTAAGCATAGTATAGCATGAAAAAAACTGGAGAAAAAGATAGTACGCATACATTTGAAAACCGCATTGTGCAGACATACTTGCTTTTTATAAGAAATTTCATCAGCAGGATAGCTTTGTATATCAGCAAGATTCCTCATTACTCCCGCCATCAGCTCTGCTGAATGTCTCCCTAAAATAGAATTTTTAAAAAAATGGTATCAGTGCAAACATCAAACTTATAAATAACCTCAATTTAGAAGATGTGATGGTAGGGCTGCAAGCGAACCGAGCCGAGCTGAGCCATGGCAAAGGATGTTCGAGCTCAAACTACTTTAGCCAAAGCCTATTCAAACTCAGCTCGAGCTCGATTCAAGCTTTCATGAGAATGTTCAAGCTTAAATTTAGGCTTGCTCACGTTTGGTTCATTTATGTTTATCAAGCTGCTCATTTTATGCTTATCGAGTTAAATGAGCAGCTTATCAAGCAGCTCATTTTATACTTATCAATTATCATGCTTAAATATGAAGTTCTATGAAGACATCAAACGGAAATGAAAATTTTTGGAAGGAAACTATCTATTTGCTTAACAATTACCACAAATAATGATCAGCAAAGATTTAAAAAAAAAAAAATAAATATCTAAAGCTTAAACCCTAAAACCCACATGCTTCCAATACAGCTGCCGAAGGGACAAAAGACATGACTGTTTCTCACTTAATATCTTTGTTAGTAAGAGCTAGCTAGAATAAGTTGAGCAACTTCATGATGAAGAGTGATAAGCACTATGAACTATCTTCCTAAGTCCTAACTGATTTGAATCCAAAACTAAATTATCAAAATGGATATAAACTATTGGTTTTATATGACGCATCTCTCTGCTTGTTATACTGTTCTCACTCACAAACTACACTTACGTTGATCAAAGAGTAGTGACACTGACTAAAGAGAAACAATACCTAGTTGATCAAATGCAGCAAGATGACCTTAAAACCCACATCCCACACTGCATTGTACCTGAAATCAAGAAAGCCTTCTATAATAGCACATATCTTTTCAATGATTGTGGGACCAGACTTCCTTAATCCTCCTCCATGATTCAGGTTTATCTGTTCAATTCCTTGCTTGATCAAATTCTCATCAAGGCAAGAATATATTAAACTCTTCAGTGCCTCTGTCGCAGCAAAAATAGCTTCCTCATGCTCACCAGCCAAAATTTCTAACAATAAAGTCAACAACACAGCTCACCATTCTACCTGATTACATATCCAAAGGATAACTAAAAAAATCATGTGAAAAACTAACCTCCAAGGGAATTAAAGATTATTGGAAGCTTCACAACACACATATTCCATTTAAACTAAATACACTTTTGGTTCCCAAATTTAGCAGGCGTGCTACAGATGCCAAGCCATCAGCTGATTTCTCTTTTTTAGGTATAAAGTGCGCCAAGGAGCACAATAGTTCGAGTAAGAACTCAGGAGAAAAGTTTGAAGCTTGTCTAGAACATAAAGTCTGCAAAATCTCCATAATACTCCTAGTGACGCTTAATTGTCGCAAATCCAAGAAGTATTTGCAGTATTTCAGAATAATGTTTGTAAATTTTATTGAAATCAGGTCAATGCAGTCCTTTAAAGCATTTAAAATATATAGAACTTCTCTACCTCCTTTGGACTCTTCCCCGGCAGCTGAATTAGTAGGAGTATTGCAGAGGTAATCCCATCACTTGCTAATAACAATATTGTATATCCTTGAAAATTCTGTAAAACATCATGTAAGCAGATATAAGACTGTTTTCTCACCTACAAAGAACTCTTTGAAGCAAAACTAGCATGCCTACAAAATAACTGGAAGTCACTGTCAAATAGGCATAGGATGTAATGCAATAGATCACAGAAGTACATTTATTCTCCAATAATTGTTAGGAATATATAAGTCAATTGCATGAAAGGAAATCAATCAAAAATATTTTGAACATTATAAAGATATTAGTTAGAAAAAAAAATAGAAGGTTAAGCATTTACAAGAACTTACAATAAAAAAAGTCTTCACTTTGATTTTTTTTTTAAATCAAGCAATAAACCTAAAAAACAATTTGTGCAATGTTTCTATCGTGGCAACAATATATAATATCATATTTAAAATAAGTGGAAATTTATGTAAAACTCATGGTCTCCATTAGATGGCTGCAAAGAAGGACAAAAAAAATGGCCCCTGCATAATATGCCATCGGCTGAGGAGACCACGAGTTTTGCATAAATTTTCACTTATTTTAGATATGATGTTATATATTGTTGCCACGATAAAAACATTGCACATTTTTTTTTGTTGCTTGATTTAAGAAAAACCAAAGTGAAAACTTTTTTTTATTCTAATTTCTTGTAAATGCTTAACCTTCTATTTGTTTTTTTTTTAACTAATATCTTTATAATATTCGAAATATTTTTGATTGATTTCATTTTCATGCAATTGGCTTACACATTCCTAACCATTATTGGAGAATAAATGTACTTCCGTGATCTATTGCATTACACTCTATGCCTATTTGATAGTGGCTTCCAGTTATTTTGTAGGCATGCTAATATGCTTCAAGGAGTGTTTTGTAGGTGAGAAAACAATCTTATATTTGCTTACATGATGTTTTGCAAAATTTTCAAAGATCTACAGTATTGTTATTAGCAAGTGATGAGATTACCTCTGCAATCCTCCTACTAATTCAGCTGCCGGGGAAGAGTCCAAAAGAGCTAGAGAAGTTCTATATATTTTAAATGCTTTAAAGGACTACATTGACCTGATTTCAATAAAATATACAAACATTATTCTGAAATATTGCAAATACTTATTGGATATGCGACAATTAAGTGCCACTATGAGTATTATGGAGATTTTGCAGACTTTTTATTCCGAGTGAAAATTTATGTACCCAACATCGATTATTAGTTTTGGACTTTAAGATGAAGGGGCATAAAATAAAAAATAAAGTAAAGCGATATTCTAGGATTAGATGGGGGCATTTAAAGAATATTAACAAAAATATTTTTGAAAGTAAGATTTTAGATCGTAAGATTTTATCTGTGCATGAGGATACTAATGTTATGTGGGAAAAAGTGGCTAGTGATATTAAGAATATTGCAAAATATGTACTTGGAGTATCAAAGAGAAAAGCTCATAATAGTAAAAATAGTTTGTGGTGGAATCTAAATGTGCAAGAAAATATTAAAAATAAGAAGTTTTGTTACAAAAATTGGTTTAATTGTAAAAATTATGATAATTGAGAAAGATATAAAGAGACTCGTAATAAATCTAAAAAAGTAATATGTGATGTAAAGATCTTAGGTTTTAGTGATTTATATAATAGATTAGATACTGAGGGAGAAAGATATATGTATAAGTTAGCCAAATAAAGAGATAGGAGTAGTAATGATTTAATTCAAGTGAAGTGTATTAAGTATGAAGATCAAAAAATATTTTTCTTGGAAGATGATATTCAACAAAGGTGGATGAGATATTTTGCTAAACTTTTTAATGAAAATTGTGAAAATAAAATTGACTATAGTGACCTTAGCATCCTAAATGAAAATACAATTTTTTATTTTTATTGGCGTATTAATAAAACCGAAGTTAGAGAAGCTTTAAACAAAATGAAGGGTGGAAAAGCTATTGGACCTGATGATATTCCAATAGAAGTGTGGAACTGCTTAGGAGATGAAGGAATTACTTGCTTGCTAAACTTTTTAATACTACTTTGAAGACTAAAAAGATGTTAGATGAGTGGAGAATGAGTGTGTTAATTCCTAAAAAAAATGAGTGTGTTAATTCTAGGGGTGTCAATTTTTGACACGACCCGAAGCCCAACCCAGATCCGAGCTGGAAAAATCCGGGTTCGGGTCAACCCGTTTGCGAAACGGGTCTGGTTTGGGTTCGAATTTTTGACCTGTTTGAAAAAACGGGCCGGGTTCAGGTAGACCCGACAACCCAAGATAACCCGAATTGCTCTGCCAATTTTTTTTTCGCCTCGGGTGAACCAACAGTGCACCGCGCCGGATTTGTCTGCGCCTCAACGGCTCAGTCGCTCAACGAGATTGGACTCGACAGGCATCACTCGAGACTCGCGTCAACGTCAACACTGCGCCGTTTGGACTCCGGACTACAGCAATCCCGCCGGCCAAATTGGGCGCGCTGTGACGCTGCCTTGAGCAGTCGAGCCCTAGACTACACGTCTTGACCCAATCTGGCACGCTCTCCTCGATCCAATCCAGCCGCACGACTGCACCAGGCACCTTGAGGGATCGACCTGGCAGCCCGCCGCCTCGCCTAATCTGGCACGCTCGTCCGTTGTTTATCAAACCAGAATTTTAAAAAAATATAGCGGGTTTCCGAGTCATGTCGGGTCAACCCGTAACCCGCGCGGGTCGGGTCCGAGTTGACAATCCTGACTCGTTTATGAAATCGGGTCGGGTTAGGGTCAACCCATTTACAGCCGGGTCAAGTCAGGTTCGACCCGAACCCGACCCGTTGACCCGAATTGACACCCCTAGTTAATTCCTATTTTTAAGAATAAAGGCGATGCACAAGATTGTGCGAATTATAGAGGAATTAAGTTAATGTGTCATACTTTAAAACTATGGGAGCGAGTTATGGAGCATAGGTTGTAGCGTGATACTAATGTTTCTGAAAATCAATTTGGATTCATGCTGGGTAGGTCGACTATGGAAGTCATACATTTATTAAAAGATTTGATGGAGAAATATAGAGAAAATAAGGAGGATTTACATATGATATTTATTGATTTAGAAAAAGCATATAATAAAGTTCCAAGAGAAGTGCTATGGAGAGTTCTTGAGAAGAAAGGAGTTAATAATGCTTATATTCAAATCGGGCTTGTTGTGTGATAGAAAAGTACCCCTCAAACTTAAGGGAAAATTCTATAAGATGGTAGTGAGGTCTGCAATGATTTATGGTGTTGAATGTTGGCCATTAAAAGAGAAGCATAATACTAAGTTAAGTGTGGCAGAGATGAGGATGCTCAAGTGGATGAGTGGCTTTACCCTTAGAGATAGGATACGAAATGAGCATATACGTGAAAAGGTTGGAGTAGCTCCAGTAGAAAATAAGATTAAAGAGAGTCGTCTTAGATGGTTTGGTCACATAAAACGGCGGCCTTCCAATGACCCGATTAGGAGAGTAGAGTTATTAGATTTGACCTATGTTAAGAGAGGTAGACGCAAACCTAAAAAGACTTGGTTATAAAATATTAGGAATGACCTTTTTTTATTAGATTTAAACGAGAATTTGACCTTTAATAGGACACAATGGAGAAAAAGGATTCATGTAGCCGACCCCACGTAGTGAGATAAAGGCTTGATGTTGTTGTTGTTGTTGTTCTTTGCAGCCTTCTGTTCTGAGTTCTCCTAGATGAGAGGCGCTCTCTTGTAATTGCTAGCTATGACTTCCTGCTATGAGATTTCCTTGCTATTGTGACTTGCGGATTTCTTTGACAATGAATTTCTGCCGACATTTTTGGTTCTCTCAGCTGCTATTTTTTGGGAGGGCTACCTATGCAGGATTTCAAAGACTTGTCCTTTTGGAATAAGCCTACGAACACAACTTTTAATTATTTTATTATTTAGAAATTGAGAGTGTTTGTGATTATAGATATGAGTTGTCTAGGGCATGTTAAAAAATATTCTATGATGATTTCTAATTTGATTCAATAGAACTTTGGTTGGATAAAATTCGTTCTAGCACTTTCAAATTTCAAGGGATGTCATATCTCTGTACTGGCATAATTCCTAGGTCTTTTATTTGGTGATTTCTTTTCTTTCTCAACCTAATTCTTGGACATCTAGTAATCAGTCAAATCATGCAACTTAGCTTGATCAAATTTGGCACAACCTGATCTTCGAGTGTTGCATGACTTTCAATGAACATATGATTTTTTTAAAATCCATCATTTCACAATAAGATTCTTAAAAGAGCATTCCTTTTTTAAGAATTTGATCTATTTTTAGTCTTAACCTAAAATGACAAACATTTTTCTAAATTAGAAATGACCCAGTATACATAATTACCTTATCCTAAATCTGCATTAGGAAACCCTAGACACTAGGATATTATGCACCATTTTTGGTGTCAAAGCTTAAAGTTGTCTTTACTGTTAACTAGAAGTAAAACATAATAATCGAGTCAACAAACAAAACACCAAAAGATGCGGAACAAAACTGTTAAAATATGCTTCTAAACAACTACAACATGGCTAATATGATATTCAAAATTATATACCTACATTTAACATGAAATATAATCTTAGAGAATTTTTTAAAAACATGGAATACTTTTTATAAAATATATAATGTCTAATTCATAAGTAGTTTAATTGGTTAAAAATGTTAGTATGATTTTATATCTCTAATTATTAGTGTTTGCTTGTCATTTGGTTTGTAAATAAACCACCAGAAATTGGTTATTGAAAGTTGATAAGTTACTCTAATTTTTGTTTTAACATCATATAGCTTTCGTGTTGCATCAAGAATCAATTTTTCATCTACCCAAGGGTGTTATATTGTAATCAAAAGATTTGTAATCAATTATAATAAAATTTTCTCTTTATTTCCCTCTCGCTCTCTTCCACTTTATGTTTACCCATAAGCTTATCTGGTATCAAAGTACGCAAATATATTACAATTTTTCTATGATCCCTTGCAGTTGTCTTGAAATCACAAGAGATTAATCCGAAAATGATGTAGTGTTATGATCCCTATTTCATCTTGAAACCACATAAGGATAATCATAGTAATGGGGATTGCATTAGTGAAATTGGTTCTAAAGTGTTGTTCAAAAACATGAATCCTAAAAAAGAACAAGGCTAATTGGAATAAAGAAACCAAATTTCAATTGAAACTTTAAATCAAGGAGTGTTGAAAGGTATTCCTCTTTCATCTTTCTTGCTCTTGTAGTTGCTATTAGAGCACCCAAAATAAAAAGCTAAAGATGAGATTGATAAGATCGAAGATCCGAGAAGTTCACATGGAAAAATGACTTCAATATTTTAAGATTAAAAATTAAGGCATTGTTTATACATCAAGTTTTGGATGTGACAATGTCAGAAGAAGTGTTGCAAAAGATAGAAGCAAAAAACCACGTAGATATTGTTAGACAAGGCTTGCGATGCAATCCTCTTGAGTAATGGAGACGAAGTTCAAAGAGAGACTGCTAAGGAGTTGTCCATTAACATTCGGAGGAAACTTGAATCCTTGTACTTTAAAAGGTCCCTTGAAAATCAGTTATGCGTTAAAATGACATTACACGACTAACAAATGGAAGAATCTAAATCACTCAAGAAGCATTTGGATGATTTTAGTAAGGCCATAATGGATTTTAAGATCATTGATTATAAAATCGCGGATGAAGATCTTGTCATGATCCTCTTAAGCCCTTTGCCTACAAGATATAAACATTTTGTAAATACTAAGTTATATGGTTAAACCACTTTTACTATGCAAGAAGTGAAATCTATCCTAAATTCAAGAAGTGAAATCTATCCTAAATCCAAAGAATTACTGAAAAATCAATGGAAAATGTTGGTAATACTATTATGGCTCATGGAAAAATGTGATTTCAACAACAAGCATTAATTAATTTCCAAGTTAAAGTTCAAGAAAACATATGCTTCATTTCTTACAAGGAAGCTCAATTGAAGATGTGCAGTGAAAGCAAATGAAGATGCCTAAAGAAGAAAAACAATCAGACAGCTTGTGATTGTTGAGGGATATTAAAGTGCAGAGGATGGATTCTTGATTTTGGATGCGGTGCTCTTTTCACATGTGCCCAAATTACCTTGGTTTGCATCAAGACAAGATTTGGATGTCAACATGGTGATGCATGGAAACAACAAGACCTGCAAAATCATGGGGATTGACAAGATAAGAATCAAGGTGTTGGATGGCACTCAATGGAAACTACAAGAACTGAGGTATGTACCTGAGCTCAAGAGAAACAAAAAATTCACTAAGAATCCTAAACAAACGCAATAATGAATACAAGAGTGAAGGTGGAAGCTTAAGAGCATACAAAGGCTCATTTCTTGCCATGAATAGAATCTTGAATGGTGGATTGTGTTTCTTGATTGAAAGACCAATCATTGAAGTATCAGTTAATGCAACTGTAAACTCAACAAATGCAACCCAATTAACAAATAATAGACTTGACCGCTAAGTCAAAGAGGAATTAAAGAACTTGAGTCATAAGGTTTGGAATGTATGGACAAGATAAAGAACCTTGACTTTTGTGAGCATTATGTTATAGGGATTACATAAGTTAAAGAAACTCATATTCACACTTGAAGTGCACAGAACAAATGGCGTTCTTACATTCATTCAGACCATCAGCGGCCTTCTCAAACAAGCTCACATAGTAATGTAAGATATTATCTTTCTTTAATTGATGATAATTCAATAAAGATATGCGTACATTTTTTTAAACACAAAAATGAGGCATTCCAAAAAAAATTCAAGGAACGTAAACAACTTGTTGAAAGTTAAATTTGTAAAAAAGTTAAAGGACTAGCAATGGGCTTGATTTTTGTGCTAATGAATTCACAAAATTCTACAAAGAAAAGAGGATATTAAGGCATAACACAGTGAAGATTACTCCATAAGAAAAAGGATCATCAGAGAAGTTCAACAAGATGATTCTTGAAAAGGTAAGATGCATGCTAAGTAATACAAGATTGATTAAAAGCTTTTGCGCTGAAGAGGTTTAGCATTACAATTTATTTGATAAACAGATACTCATCCTCAACCATTGGCTTCAATACACCCAAAGAAGCTTGAAGTGGGAGACCAGCTAATTACTCTTTCTTAATGGTCATTGGATGTGGACCTTAGGATCACATTGATACATGAGCAATAAAAAGCATTTTTATATGCACTTTCATTTGTGAGCCACATGCAATGAAAAGCATTTTCATTGACTATCCTCAATGAATTAAAGGGTATAAGTTACAGTGCTTGAAATCATTATTGACAAAATTTATAATAGGGATATGTATTTATCGAACGGTGAATGGCTAAAATTATTTCATTGAATAAAGCAAAGACAAGTAAATTGATATAAAAGGTTAATGAAGCTTGAGGTGAAGCAACCAAGCAAAAGAGCTAGTTGAATCACATTTTGAAGAATTTGGTTAACAAACTATTGCATAAAGGCTGAGAATTTTTGGCATAGCAAGATGCAAACTTCGACATGCTATCAAGGCCACAAAGTTATGGATAGGTCAATCTCATAACATATAGTTCTGTTATAAATTTGATAAATGAAGATGAAAAAATGAAACAAAAAAGTCATGAATGAATATTAAAGAAGTCGATGGCAACAAATTATGCAAAAAATAATAATGTTGACAGTTGACACTAAAGTAAAACAACACTTGAAATGGAGAAACAAAAGCACAAAATGATAATTAGTTGCAATTGATTGTTTAGAAAGGAGAAGGGTGCTGCTGAATTTGAAAGAGTTAGATTCAAAACAAGATCTCCTATGAGAAATAACGCTC
>NW_021318618.1:5726788-5739320 GCF_001605985.2 Dendrobium catenatum | reverse complement strand
TGCGTTACCACATGAGCTCATACCATCTAAAAACTTATACGCCCAGCAACCAACTCCGAATTCATACAAAAAATAGTATCTTTAACTTCTTCCAACAAAGGAGACTTAGACAGGAAAACATTATTCTCATGAGTAATAAGAAAAGGAATAATATTAGGATCATGAATATTGGTAGGAATGAAATTTTTATTCAAATGATTCTGAAAATGAAGAACCGCAAGGCTAGCAATTTTAGAATCTTCTTCAATAATAGTACCATCAGCACTTTGAATTTTATGAATGCAATTAATATTGCACTTCCTCTTAACTAAAGCATGGAAATATTTAGTATTGTTATCCCCTTCAACAAGATATTTAAAAGCCACTTTCTGCTTCCAAAATAACTTTTCTTGAGCTTGTAACTTAAAAAGCCCATCTTTAGCTTCCCTCAAAAGACAGAAATTAACCTCATAAGGAAATAATTGGCATTGAGATTCCTGGCAAGAAACTTTATCCTTCACAATTAAGATGTTAGTAAAAAGATTCTTAAACACATTATGATTCCACCAGTTCAAAACAAACTTAAGTCTTTTCAGTTTATACCACAGTCTACGCATACCAGATATAGAGTCGTTTGAATGTAAAGGAGCACATCAATTATCTTTAATCACATTCATATAGAGAAATATTATGAATATGGCATAAGTTTTAAACTCTAAGCTTAGAAGAGGGGCAGCCAATACCTTTAACATTCCAAATAATAGCATTAAACATAAAAAACAATTTTACTTCAAAGTGAGAGAACGAGTATTTCTAGAAGTTTGAGTTTGGATGATAATAGCTTTTGGCTTCCGTCCTCTTCCTACCAAGACCCTTAGAAAAACTTGTATCATTATCATCTCTAGCATAACATTTAGCCAAAATGTTCATGTCCTCATTATCAGTAAAAGCATCACTATTGTAATTAGTATTCAAAAGAAAATTACTCTCATTACCCATACCTGAGTGCTCCTTAGTAAATGCCATATCTCTTTCCTCATAGAAAACATCACCTGCCATATAAGTTTTATTGCGAACCTCAACATCCCTTATCTTCTCAACCTCAAATTGAGAGAAACTGTGATGAGTAACAATCGCTTGCATCAAATTATTAATCACAACATCCTCCAAGAGAGGAACCACATAAGAAGAAACATTATTTAGCTGAGCCTCAATATTTTGATCAACAACTTTACTAGAAACAATAGTTAAATGGGAGATAGAGTTAGGAATTACTTCCTTACAATTCTCAAGATTAGTAGTATTAGCTTGCATAATATCATCCACCAAAAGAGGAACCACACCAGTAGCCCAGGTTAAAGTAGAAGACACATTTTACTAAGAATTTTGAAACTATACAGCAAATTGAGAGAGATTTGTACAGTGAAATGAATAGCTGAGCCCATTTCAGAGCTCAGATGCATCAGCACTCATGAATAATAGTACTACTAATCCTCTCATTACTGTTAGGGAAATTTACATACATATCATTTTATTTCATGCTATTTACATATCTAACATCCAATACATTAATATTACATGTTTACCACCCATATAAAACTTCAATATCAAATATACCAACCACTCTTATAATTTATTCATACCATTTATACATTCCTATAAACTTTACTATTTCATTCCATGCATTCAAATTTGTTTTATGGGTGGTAGACATTTAATATTAATATTTTGAATGTTAGATATGTAAATAGCATAAAATAAAGTGGTAATCAAATGGTATTATGATATGTAAACATTATAAGAAAGAAGTGTTGAATTTCTAAGAGTTATTAAGGGATTTCTTATGGAGTTTCTTTACCTAAGCTGAAAGGACTGCTCAGCATATTAATGATTATAATTTCAATATTATACGTAATTAAAGGAGAAAGATGAATATTAATTAAATTAATTTACCTCATCTATGCTCAAATTAATTAATAAAGCCAAAATTTTACACTTACATCGGAATGCTTGATCATCAGCTGGTGGTGTCAAGTTCTTCACCTTCACAAAACTATGCTTCTTTTCAATTTTCAAAAATAGAAATTTAAAATAATAATAATAATAATAATAATAATAAGCTATTAGTACACTTATGTTTCATTTGGGATATTTTTTATTATTTTTTAAAATTAAATTTTAATATAAATTTTTTTTAACTGAAAATTTTTTAAATTAAGTAGTAGATTTATAAAGTAGTAAAAAAAGTCATTCCAAGCAAAATATTAGGCATTCTTTAGGACAATTTTTTATTGTTTCTTAAAGTAATTTTAAGCTGTTTTAAAAAAAAGTAAGAAATTTATCTCAAATGAAACATTAATTTCCTTTACTAAAGCATGTAAAGAATTTTTTTAATGGGAAATTAGAATCTTATATAGAAATTTAACTAATTTATAAAAATAATGGAAAAAAAAAACTTTAGAACGTCTTATCGTTTTTTAAAACTCCAACTATCTCTTAATATCAACGGAAAAATAAAAAATTAAAAAAGATCAAAATAATTTGATTAAAAATTGGCCAATATGAATATTAAAGCTCTTGAATATAATTTTAGATCGGCGGAATACAAGAATTAATTGACTGTTGCACTCAGCAAAGTAAAATTAAGAGTTTTCAACCTGAAAGTAACTAAATTTTGATAGTTAAATTTGGCTTTTTATTATTTTTTAAAACAGTTTTTAATTAAAAAAAATTAAACTAATTTTTTAACTATAATTTTTTTCAAAAAAATAATAAAAAAACTGTTCCAAATAAAATCTTAATAGCCACCTTTAAATAATGCAATTATAATCTCTTTAAGAAAGAGCAAACCCTTATTTTTTAAAAATAATTATAGAAATTATGACAAATTTAACATTTTTAGATTCATTTATCTTGCCGCCCTGAATAAATGGGTACACATTTTTTTCCCTCAACCCTAAATCTTAACAAATCAAGACTATTATTATAGCAGATAAAATTATAGGACCTATAACAACACCATAGAAAATCATAACTAAAGTTTCGTTTGGGACGACTTTCTTACTGCTTCTTAAAATAGTTTTCTAAAAAAATCCTCTTTAAGAAGCAGAAACAAAGCTATATCAAACAAAACCTAAAGCTAGCCGAAAAGCTTTAAAAAAAGCTCTAATGACCTCTGGCTACAATTATCATGAACAATATTGCTGTAGCATCCATAATCAATAGATAAAGAAACAGAAATTTTCATCAAATGAACATTTTCTTCATTTAAAAAAAAAACCATCAATTTTAGCATAGTCCTTAATAAAAAACTTTTAGCATAAAAATCCTATAGTTTTATTACATATATAAACTAAAAAAAAAAAAAACACTTCCCAGGGCTCCTGAGGTTAAGGATTCTTCACCTGAGGAAGGAATGGTTTCTGCAACATAGTAGTATTCTCAAACATCACTATTCTATGGTTCATTTGATACTCCCGAATCTGCATATAAGCAATTATAATTTTCAAACCATATCTAGAGAGAGAGAGAGAGAGAGAGAGAGAGAGAGAGAGAGTATATATTAAATTAGTTTACCTCTTCTGTACTCAAATTAATAAAGCCAAATTTTTGCACCCACATGGAAAGGCTATGATCATCAGCTGGAAGTATCAAATTCTCCACCTTCATGAAACTAAGAATCTCTTCAATTTTCAAAAACAGAATTTTGAAGAAGCCCTGTATAATGCAAGAAAGGTATTGGCGCAATTAATCTCCTTGTTAACTAATGAAAATGAAAAATATTTCAAGAAAAACGTCAACATAAATAGAAATCATATTAACTTGCAAAAATCACTTTAATTTTAAAAGAAAAACCTATGACTTTAGTCACATTAATTTTAAAAAAAAAATTATGCAAAGATATTCTAATCAACATTTAGTCATAAAGAGTAATTAACTTTTGAATTTATTTTGAAATGAGTGTAATAATACACTGATCTCAAACTAAATATAAAAATGTTAAAAAACATTATGATTATTTTAATCAGCTTATCCTGAGAAAACCTCATTTTTTAAGAAATTATAGAAATGATAACAGTTTTGACTTCATTCATCTAACTCTAAGAAGAAAGTGGCTACACAATTTAAACAAAAAAAAGACCATTTTATAAGAGTAACGCATAACTCTAAAGTACCTATGACAGAAATATAGAATAAAATCTCAACTAAAGCCATCTTAAAAGCTTAAAAATAAGGTTAAAACACACCAATGCTTTAATTATCATCTTAAATATCACTATAGTATCCAAAACCAATTGCCAAAGAAACAAAAAAAAAACATCAAATAAGTAAAAATTGTAAGAAACTCTTAAACAAAATTTGATGATTTATTTTGAAATGAGAACAATTTAAGGCATAATTGATTGCCAATGCATTGCACTCACCTGAAAAAAGTAATGGTCTAAAAGTCCATCCTAACTAATTTTTTATAAGAATTTTTCAATATAATTTTTCTCCATATATTTTGTTTTTGTTTTTTGCTAATGATCTCACGAGACATTTGCAAGAGGTTGTACCCTGGTGTATGCTTTTTATTGATGATATTCTGCTTGTTGATAAGACTAGAGAGGGAGTTGAAGGTAAACTTGAATTATGGAGACCAACCTTAGAGTCTAAAAGATTTCATTATAGTAGATCTAAAACTAAATATATGAAGTGTAATTTAGTAATAATAATTCTAGTGGGGGGACTGTGATTTTGGGTGATCAAGTCATTAATAAAAGTACACATTTTAAATATTTTGGGTCTATTTTTCAGAGCGATGGTGAAATAAATGGAGATATTATTAGTAGAATTCAAGTTGAATGGTTGAAGTAGAGGAATACATCGGCTTGTGTGATAGAAAAGTCCCCCTCAAACTTAAGGGAAAATTCTATAAGATGGGGGCTATACTTGCCATGCTTTATGGTGCAGAATGTTGGCCATTAAAAGAGAAGCATAATATTAAGTTAAGTGTTGCAGAGATGACGATGGTGGATGAGTGGCTTTACTCTTAATGATAAGATACAAAATGAGCATACATGTGAAAAGGTTGGAGTAGCTCTAATGCAAAATAATAGAGAGAGTCACCATAAATGGTTGGTCACATAAAACAACGACTTTCCGATGACCCGGTTATGAAAGTAGATGTATTAGATTTGACTTATGTTAAGAAAGACAGAGGTAAACCTAAAAAAACTAAGTTATAAAATATTAGAAAAGACCTTTCTTTTTTAGATTTAAATGAGAATTTGACTTTTAATAGGGCATAATGGAAAAAAATTGAATTCACCTCCAATAGTGGGATAAAGGCTTGATGTTGATGCATGTATTTTGTTTTTGTTTTTATCAAAGTATTTGTAAAACCTAAGATAGAAAGGCTTTAAAGAAAATGAGGGGTGGAAAAGTCGTTGATCTGATGATATTCTAATAGAGGTGTGGAAATGCCTAGGAGAAGAATAAATTTTTTGGCTTACTAAACATTTTAATATTGTTTTGAGGACTAAAAAAATGTCAGATGAGTAGAGAATAAGTATGTTGATTCCTATTTTTAAGAATAAAGATGATGCATAAGATTGTGTGAATTATAGAGGATTTAAGTTAAAGTATCATACTTTAAAATTTTGGGAGAGAGTTATGGAGCATAAGTTATGATGTGATACTAATGTTTCTCAAAATCAATTTGGATTCATGCTAGGTAGATCTACTATGGAAGCTATATATTAATTTAGAGGTATGATGTAAAAGCATAGAGAGATGTGGGCTCCGAAATTTCAGCCCCAGCCTCCGCCCACTGTGTTTTTTCTTCGGGGGAGTTTTAACGAAATTAAGTTCTAGGGTAAATTTTGAGAAGGCATATGGATTTGTAGATAAGACACTAACCAAATATTTCGCCCTCATTTTGCAAGGACTTTATGATCTGAGTTCTGGTTTCCTATAGGAGCAAGCCCATATAGTTAATGACCCCTCCTGATAATGAGAGAGATCTTTCGATTAAGGCTAGCCGTCAATCAGACATGTAGGAATACGAGTTATCTGGCATATAGTAGCATCATGGGCATAGGTATTGGAGAATTTTGAAGATTTGATATTTAAAAATAAAAATTTCACCATTTTGCACTTAAAGCGGATAGTGGGGGAATTGATGATGGACCCGATCAAGATCCCATGATTCCATTTTCCCAAGCCATCATGGTCCCTGGTCTACTTAGTCAGAGGAGGTAGTCGACCCAACCTGACAGAAGGATCTTTGTCGGCAGCCATGGGTTGTTTCATTCAAGTACCTTGTAGATCCGGGTTGGATATTTATCTAAGGGGACAAATTTGAACCCACCTTAGCTAACAAAGGGCTTTGCGCTCTATCGATTATATCCTATTGATTCATATCTCAAATATTTAATGTCACAAAGGAATTTATTGGCTTTGGCCATAACCGCTATCTCGTGGTGTTATTTGGCGGCAAAATCACTCAGTTCAGAGGGTCCCGGGTCATAACCTTTTATCCTACGGTGTCATTTGACAGCAAAACCGCCGGTTAGAGGACACGTATCACGTCCTTACTAACAGGAGATTTATTTTAGAATGGATCTTAGTGACATTTTTTATTGGGCATTAGCTCTTTGTAAGTTGAAGTATATTTCAATTTGTCCACCCTGACAAACTATTTCGGAGGATGGATGGATCTTGCTTTAAGCATTTAGTGGTTTAGTTCGATTTTAAATATTTGGATTTTGTGATTTTTGGATATTTCTGGGAGCTTGGGTGTCATTTTGGATATTAGAAATTGACATCGGTTGAGATCTGCATTCAACACGGTCATCATCGGGGTGTTTGGGAGCATTTTCATTTTATGGATTATTTAATGAACCTCGTCGATTCTTATTTACCTTCTTAGTAGGATCGAGTTTAATTTATTGAGCAGCACAACATGCCTGGACGTCATGTGTGTTCTCACAACACGCTCGTCGAGGACCATGCGAGTGTTTGGGGGCATTTTATAATTATTTGATGAACCTCGTCGACTCTGATTTACCAGCTTAAGAGGATCGTGTTCAAATTTATTGACCCGCGCAGCATCCCTAGACATCACGTGTGTTCCCACAATACGCTCGTCGGGGCTCATGCAGGTTTATGATTGCATTTACCCCTTGTGTAACTATGTGTATACAAGTTATAATACATTGTGGGGGTATTTTGGACATTCAACGGGTCTTCTACGATGGCTCGTAGAAGTTCATCTTTGTCATAACCTTTTCAGCATTTTCTTGTGGATAATATGTTGGATGCATGACCACTTGCAAGACTCAATAATCTCATCCAACTCAGTGTTCGGAACCTGGTTGAACTGAGATTCACTATATAACGATTTGATAAAGATTTGATCTGTCTCTCTCTCTCTCTTCCCAGAAATTGCATTGAGATCGATAGGCAACTTTTGATGTCCTGTACTCCGAAATCTATGACTACAGCTCCGAACTAATGATTGCAACGATCGAGGGCACTTCGGGTCATCCGATAAAATTATGCAAGACATCCAAAAATAATCGTTGAGTCCTTGAGATAATTAGAATAACATTTGCATTTTCCATTTGCAATTGTGAGTTTAGGCCACCAAGTTTTGCATCAATCTTTAACAGCATGTTTGTCAAATATTGATCATTAACTTTTAATGGGCACGATGTAGTGTGTGTTGACATTCATTTGGATACGCTTAGATGTGTATCATCGTTGTTCTTTGCTGCATGTCAAATCTTTCTGATTGCAACTGACAGGTTGAATATGGGACAGGTCTCCTGCAGTGTCATTGAACCCTTTTACCTGTAGGGGATTGATGTGTATTTTCTTGGGATTCAATCACCATTGATGATAGAGATGTCATTGTATTCCTGTATCCATGCCTCTTGACGAATTCATCGTACGTAGGTTGTATTCATTATCATTATTGCTTGCAAGTTAGTGTGTTGATTTATAAGTCAACCAACATTGGCAGCAAAGAAACTATCTTCTTTGTATGATATGTGATCAACCAGTATTGGAAGCAAAGAAACTATCTTCTTTGTATGATATGTGATCACATCCACTAATAGCTCTCCTTGTAATGCTTTCAACCTTCTTCATATAGACTCGCCATTTATCTGATATGAGCATTGTAAGTTCCACAATGGCTATATACAAGTCAAAGGTTCTACAGCACTACATGACATCAAACTATGCATTCATCTTTCTTATTACTAGTGAGTGAGATGCAAAGCCCAACATGGGGTCCTGGTTGGGTACCCATGCTTTACTCAAACGGGCTTCGCCCACCCACACCCACCCATAGTGACTTTCGGGATGCCATACCCACATATACCCACCCACTTTCCATGCTTTTTGAACACAGTCTGTCATGGAGTGATGGCCTTAAGGCTTGTTGCCCTTTGCTCTGATTGTAAACTTTCAAGCCACATATCAGAATTTACCATAGTCGCAGCGTTGTTAAGTGATGCACACTACATAGTCATGATTGTAGTAATATAAGATATACGGTGATTAGCAATGTAAATCGATTTATCCCCCGATGTTGAGTACCCAACCATACCCACCCACAAGGCCATGGGCGTAACCATACCCCACCCATATCCATTGGGTGTGGGTAGGTACATGGGTGGGTGGTGGTATGGATACCCAATGCAAGGCTATGGTGAGATGTAGGTTTCTTGTTTGTTTATTTGCATTTAAGCTCTTTCGTTGTTGTATCTTCTTGGAGTTGAATTGTTGGTGATGAGAGAAATGACATTGCACTTATCATGTGTCCTTGTGGTCGATGCACTTGTTGTAGTCCTTAGACATTTTGCTCGTAGATGGCATCTAGTTCATAAGGCAGGTCTCCTACGATGATTTGTAGGAGCTTATGTTTGTTGTAGTCCCTTTATATTTGTCCACAAATGACATATGGTGCATATAGTGGATCTCCTATAAGGGATCGTAGGTATTTGCATTTGTTATGTATCTTTTGCCTTTATTTGTAGATAAATTGTTGCATCCACATTGGGGAATGACCACCTTTATTTCATGTATTTATCATCACTGACTATGACATACTAGTCTTCATTAGTCATGAACTAATACCGATCATATTCTTCATGATTTCCTTCAGTGTATTCTACTATTGGACCACTATATCTTCCATATGATTGATACAAATGTCACGACTGATCGTCATTGTTTATGTATGATTTACGATAACTCTTCTATCTGTTCTTGATTTATCATGAGCCCCTTGCATACTACTCAAGTCTCTTGCTATTTGAGTTTGATTTGAATCCATGTTCCTTTTGATCTTTCAAGTCAAGCTCGAATTTGTAAGTCTTTGTCATTTAATTCAAATCAAGCTTCAAATTACTAGAATTCAGTTTAAGGTTGTCATTCACTTAGGTACAAATTACATTCATGTTCAAGTTCTTTGAGTCATTATTCATGTTCAGTTTAAGTTTAACATTCAATTCTCTATTATCCTTTTGAGTTCCTTGTGTCGTTATTTGACTTAAGTTCTTATTGATTATTCATTGTGTTCTAGATAAAGTTCAGTTCAAATGTCACCTGCTATCCTTTTGAGTTCAAGTCGTTATCTTTTTCTAACAAAATTTTGGCAACCTCCCAACGTCTCTCTTGTTTGGGAGAAACTTTAGAAGTCTGGGCCTCTCGCCATGCTAGAGAAAAGCGTGCATGGGTAGTGTCGGGTGACACTGAGGACAAAAATCTTCAATCCCACCATGCCAGAGAAAGGCGTGCATAGGTCTTCGGGCACCTATTTGAAATGCGCAATTTTATATTTGTCCCCGCCTCACCGTAGGCGTCGCACCGAGTTCCCTTCCCACCACACTAGAGAAAAGTGTGCATGGGTAGTTTTCCGGTGCGCTGCTAACGCCAAAAACTGGGTTTTACCCTCCTAGCCGTAGGCGTCGCACCAGTTTCCCTTCCCACCATGCTTGAGAAAAGCATGCATGGGTTGGTTTTTCGACTCGACACGAATGCAGAGAATGGGATTGTGAGTTTAGGACTTATACCTACACGATGGTCGGCGGGGTGGAGGGCACAAAAATCGGCACGAAAAGTTCTTTTTCTTTCTGTCTTTTTTTTTTCTTTTGCATTCTATTTTTTACATTTTCCCTTTCCTTTTTTTTTGTCTCATCTCTCACAAACAAGAGGGATTACCCTTGTTGGTCAGCTTGCGGGCTTGATGGGGTCGGCCTTGGATGCAAATGGATGTAGCGTGTGAGAGAGGAAGAGAGGCGGAAGGCTTTGTGTCTCAATTCGCGTAGGTGGAAGAGCAGAAACAAAGGCCTCAACTCTTTCCTTTTAACGACGCGATAAAGGGTGGGATATCTGCGTATCCTGCTCTGAAGCGACGACATTTGCAGGGAATGGCCATCACAGCAGATAGTGTGGCTTTTTCATGTAATGATTTTAGCTTTGTTTAATGATTTAAGCTTTGTTTTACATATATATTTTTGTCGGCTTTCTCTTGGTTGTAGAGGATAAGGAGGATCGTTATATGATATTTATTGATTTAGGAAAGCATAGGATAAAGTTCCAAGAGAATAGCTATAGAATGTTCTAGAAAAGAAATGAGTTAATAATGCTTATATTCAAGTCATAAGGGATATGTATACATGTGTTGTTGCTTGTGTTCAAACACGAGGTGGTTTGACCAAGTGTTTTCCTATTTATGTTGGATTATATCAAGGATTAGCCTTAAGCCAATATCTTTTTGATTTAGTCATGGATGTTCCCAGACATTTGCAAGAGGTTGTACTTTGGTGTATATTTTTTGTTGATGATATTCTTCTTGTTGATAGAAGAGAGGGAGTTCAAGGTAAACTTAAATTATAGATGTCAACCTTAGAGTCTGAAGGTTTTCATTTGAGTAGATCTAAAACTGAATATATGGAGCATAATTTTAGTAGTAATAGATCCAGTAGAGAGTTTGTGACTTTGGGTGATCAAGTCATTAATAAGAGTATACATTTTAGATATATTGAGTTTATTGTTCAAAGTGATGGTGAAATAGATGGCGATATTATTAGCATAATTCAAGTTGGATGGTTGAAGTGGAGGAATGCATCCGGCTTGTTGTGTGATAGAAAAGTTCCCCTCAAACTTAAGGAAAATTTCTATAAGATGGTGGTGAGTTCTACAATGCTTTATAGTGCAGAATGTTACCATTAGAAGAGAAGCATAATATTAAGTTAAGTGTTGCAGAGATGAGGATGCTTTCAGGTGGATGAGTGCTTTACTCTTAGAGACAAGATATGAAATGAACATATACGTGAAAAGGTTGGAGTAACTCCAATGAAAGATAAGATTAGAGAGAGTCTCCTTAGATGGTTTGGTCATATAAAACAACAGCCTTCCGATAACCCGATTAGGAAAGTAAATGTATTAGATTTGGCTTATGTTAAAAAAGGTAGTGGTAGACATAAAAAGACTTGGTTAGAAAATATTAGAAATGACCTTTCTTTTTTAGATTTAAATGAGAATTTGACTCTCAACAGGACAATTGAGAAAAAGGACTCATGTAGTAGAAGCAAGGCTTGATGTTGTTGTTGTTGTTGTATTCTTTTTTTTTTTTTAAGGCTTGCAGAACTTGCATTAAGAGAAAAAAGTAAAACTAATTACACTTGGAAAGAATGAAAAGCATCACATTCCTCCTTGATAGCAAATAAAAGCAAGGAAGGAATGCTACTAAAAGAAAAGCTATCAAAGAAAAAACTCCTACTACTAGCCATGGTAGCACAAAGGTTGGCTACCTTATTACAATTCCTATGGACATGATTAAAAGCCACTTTATGAAAGTCATTGACAAAAAGAATCTCCTCCAAAGGCCATCTATCCACAATTTGATTATTCTTCTTGAATGAAGCTTGAATGGATCTAATAACATTGAGATTACACTCTCAATAATCACCCCTTTGTACTCAAGCATCCAACTTTTAATATAATCTTTGACCGAGAGAACAGCCTCCATCTCAAGTTTGTTAACGTCTCAATGAATCCTCTTTTCTCCAAAAGCAAGAATAAACCTTCCTTTATGATCTCTAAAAATTCCCCCCACTCCAGCACAATGGGATCTGAACAGTGAAGCATCAATGTTGATTTTCATCCAGTCTTTCGGAGGAGGGCACCAAGACTCATGAGACTCCCAAAGGAGATTGGTTCCCCCAGTTTGAAAGATGAGGACTACATTTAATACTAGCCAACGCCAGAGCATTTGAAGCCGTCACAGAAGAGGGTAATGCTGATTTCCCATGCTTCACACAGTTTCTATTCCTCCAACTTAAGTACACAACAGTGCAGTAAAGCCTTACCATACCAGGCTGACGGTTTGACAATCTCCTCAGCTCCTCTAGACAGCTGTAAATACTTTGAAAAATAAGAAAACCGATGCCCAAACTTTGTATCTATTTTATAACATCCAGCAGGTACTTGCAATTTACCATAATGTGCTCATAGCTTTCAATACTATTACAGCCCCTCACACAGTTTTTATCCA
>NW_021318618.1:5713613-5724161 GCF_001605985.2 Dendrobium catenatum | reverse complement strand
AAAAAAAAAGTCCTTTAAACAAGCTTGTTTTCCAACAAAAAAAGAGGTAGCAAGGTATAATTGGAGGATATCTGACTAAAATTTGGCTGAGATAAATTTTAATTACATGGAACTTGCTTTGAGATCAATGTAATACAAGAGTTGATTGGCTGCCATATATTTCACCCATCTCAAAACGAATCAAATTTTTTCTTGAGATGAGTGCAACTCAACAGTTTATTCTTTTTTTTTAACTCAAAAGTTCATTGATTACACATCACACATATCTCAAAGTAAATTTATATCTTTTAAAACCCATCATAATCAAATTTTGAGTAGAATATTCTGATCAAATTATCCTCTCATAATAAGCAAATGAAGATAATAAAGACAAAAGAACCACAAACCTCAAATTTCTTTACAATTCTGTATTTGAGAAGAGTCGAGAGTCAGAAAAAATGCACAAGCACAGAAAAAAACAAAGGATATTCCAGCTAAATAGAAAAATTAACATAACCCTTTGACCTCTCTCTACTCACCCCTATGTTGCACCGATACGGATACGACGACGCGGATACGATACGATACGGATACGGGACACGTCAATTCTTAAAAATACAGGATACGGGTACGGCGCGGACACGTCATTATAATTTATAAATCATACATAAAAATTAAGAAAGCAATCAAAACATAATATTTGAAATTACAAAAAAAAATGGCAACAACATCATTTGTAGCATTGTAGCTTATAATATCAAAATATAAGTAAGTATTAAATGTCTAGTACAACAACAAATGCATAAACTTAAATTATCTAGCACATGAAGTTTCAACTATTCAATAGAAGGAATGATATAATTATCTTCTTTATTGGTTTGTCTTTGAACTTCTATATCATCTTCAATAAATATCATAGCTTCTAATTCAGGCTCATCAAGTGAAAGATTAATAATTTTTAATATTTTCATATCATCGAGAGACTCAAATCCATCTCGGAAATGAGAGAATCTTGCTCGCAACCGCGGAAGTAAATACGACACGTCTTTTTTTCCCAGATTTCTTTTTGTTTTTCAACGGACACGCGTATCGGATACGCGTGTCCTTTTGAAATTAAATAGTATTTTAATTGGATACGGCTTTGGCGTATCCGACACGTATCGGTGGAGTATCGGAGGCGTATCGGTGTATCGGATACAGCACACCTTCATAAATAGGTGTATCAGTGCAACATAGACTCACCCCTACCACCACCTCCTCTCTTGCAGCTTCTCACTTGTTAACGCATAATATACAAGCAAGCTATGTTGGCATATACTTTTAGACGAAATTAATATTATGCTTATCAGCAAAAAGGCTCACCTGTCCTCGCCTATCATTGGTTGTTGCAGCAAGAGGAAGTTCTGCAACGTGATTACCAAACACCCGAAGCAGGGCAACTGACACAATTTTGGATCTGCATTCAACATCTCAATGAGAAAAATTTTAACCAAAGTTGACTCAAGCAAAATCTCATTCAACACTGTTTATAAAGATGGAGATTCAGAGCTACCATTCATAAGAAGGTATGAAATGTTTGTCAAATATAAATAAGAGATACAAAAGATACGGAAACAACGATATCAAGATATTATCCTGATGCAATTTGTATCAATATTATAAGATAAAATATTCATAATTATGAGACATACTAAAAGTTAAGAAGTCATTTAAATTTTTTATCAAGACAAATTAATCAATGGTGTTGTTCTTTCTTTATGTTTAGATGTCTTCTAACTTTGAGCATGTGTTATATCTATGAAAATTATATCTTGATGAAAATTGCATCAGGATATCCTAATTTAAATTTTTTTGTTTTCAAAGAAAATTTAACATAGATGAGCATTACTTTACAGCTACGACAGCACAAAACATTCCTCCAAAGAATTCAGCTACACCCTTCTCACTGAAAAAATAAATTATATACTTAGTACAGCACAGAATTAAAAATAGATTTACCAAACGAAAATGTGCACAGAAAAAGGAAGCTAGAAAAATACCCATTGACCATGGTGGATAACACATCACGATATCCTTTATAGACAGCACCAAATGCCTCCTGTAAATAAGTTAGATTGCAAAAAAGCTAAAGCACAAGTAATTACCCAAAATCTGCAAATTATAGGTTATCATTTAAGGAGAGCATCAAAAATATTGAATTTCTAAATTGCTTAAGAAGTTAATTGAAAAAGAGGAAAAAAGAACTCCAGGTTAAAGAACTTTTAAAAAAAGAAAAATCTCTAAAATTAGAGCGTTGCATGAATTTGAAATAAATAATACTTTCAACCACACTTAAGTAAAAGAATCCTACTACAATAAAAAAAGTTAAGAAGCTAAAGCACAAGAAATCACACAGCATTTGCAATCTACACTAAGCCATTCAAGGAGAACATTCAAAGTTCAATCTCTAAATTGTTTAATTAAGATGATAATGACAAATATTTTATTGCACAAAATGCTTGCCCTCGCCCTCTATTAATAGGACAGATCACTGGACCTAATTTTGCGTTCGGAATCCTGCGCTTTTCATGCACTTTTGATGTATTTTTTCAAAAGGATAGCTAATATGCGCTTTTACTGTGCATATTAGCTGCACTTTTGCTGCTCTTTTACTGAGTATTTGAAAAGCGCAGCAAAAGGGCACCAAATACACAATGAGTGAGATATTTGTTGCCCTTATGCTACGCTTTTGATGTATTTTTGCAAATACTCAACAAAAAAGTAGCTAATATGCAATTAAAATCGCATATTAGCTGTCCTTTTGCAAAAATACATGAAAAGCGCATGGGTTCCTCACCGGACCTAATAATTCCCCAACTGGAGAGTACTCCTATTACATATAAAAGAATAAGCATTATAAAAAATAATAATTGAGTGATTTTCTAAATTAAATCTAGCCTCAGAGGGAATCTATAATTATATTCCTAAAGAACAAATATTTATAATTATGATTTGTAGCCAAAATTGACAGATAGGCATCTATGATATTTAATACCCACTTGGCTAATAGAAAATAGCAATTTTCATTGTACAATATGATTGAATCGGAGGGGGTAAAAACTCTGAAGGTTCAACAACATCCAATAATATAAAGTAACCTCTACAATTAGGCATCTATGATTTTGAAACTAAATAATGCTTCCCTTACAATGCAGTAAAAGAAACTCAGTACAATCAAGATACAAAAGGGTATAAGTAAGTCGAACATAGATACACAATGGTGCAAATTAGTCAAACATGAGCGAGTGAACTGGAATGTTGTTCAACTCAATTATAGATTGAGTCGAGCAAGAGCTATGCCCAAGTTCCTTCGGAAACTATAAACCGTGCTCTAGCTCAGCTCCTTTATAATCAAGTTGAATATGATGAAAATAGAAAGAAGCAATAAAATCAATGACCACAAGATGCATCACCATTTAATAAATTGGAGGCCATAATTACATAGGAATAAGTTTTAAATTTTCATAGTATAGTGCCATTTAATCATCATAGAATTTACCCACACTGCAATATCAAATATTTTTTTAAAAAAGTAAAAACTCTCTAAATATATCTAAAATAATATATCCCATTTTTCATGCATCCTAAAATTCAAAAATAATATTTTTATAAAATTCTATAATTTGTACTGATCATTTTAATAAGTACATTTGTTTTTAAAAAGCTATCATTAAATATTTCAAATTTAAATAATATTTTTAAATGTTTATTAGATCAAGAAAAAAATATTTTTAAATATTTAATTTATTTATACTGGCTTGTGAACTTGCGAGTCATGTCTCATCAAGCTCGTTTAACAAACGAGCTCAAGTTTAAGCTAGAGCTCTTTTAATATACGAGCTCGAGTTTAAGCTAGAGCTCTTTTAACATACGAGCTCTCGGCTCAATTACACTGCATCGAGCCGAGTTCGAGCCAGCTTGCAATGAACAAAGGACTTTGATTTCAATGAAATTAAGTACTTAATAGGCTTATATATATATATATATATATATATATATATATATTATATCCCATTTTCTTCTATTTCTAAGGGTGTAAACGAGCTCGACTCACTGTTAAGCACCAATACATTTCTTTGGATGCAAGTACAATACAAAAACAATGAGAATATTCGATCAACAAATCAAAAGAACAAGCTCAAGACAATAATTAAAAGTTTATAGCATACAACTAGTCTAGATAACGATCTAAGGACTGAACCAACTCTTGGTTTTATTAGAAAGAAATCTATAACATCGGGGGCATTTTATAAACTAGTTTATCATTATTTTAGACAATTGATGCTCTTTTTTTCACTTGTACAAGCCCATAAATAAACCATCTTGCTGTAATTGAAGTATTGGAAATGAAATTCTTCCTCTTTTTCTCTTCTTTCTCTAAGAGTCTCCACCTACTAAAAGGTAGCCTATCCTTCTTGATTCAATCAAGAAGCATATCAAATTGGTGCTCTCATTGAGTCGCCCCCTCTCCTGCACTCATCATTCCAGCCATCAGTTACTGATGTCCACCATCCAAGAACATATCACATCTACTGTCCACCATCCAAGAACAGCCATTAGTCGCAAGAAGTTGTTTGCTCGCCTCATTAACCTGCAGTCCAGACTCCAGACACTTCTTCTTCCTTGTAGCTGCAGGGCCTTCGAAACCACAGCAACAATTGCTGCCCCATCCTCCACCAGCTCACCCAATTAGATCACCCACTCAGCCGCCTTCCAGTACCTGACTGCAAGCAACATGAAGCGAACACCTGCCACAAGAAGCACTCCCTCACTTCACTCAGCGTACCATTCAGCAAGCAGCAAACCCACCTACCGCAAGAAGCAAGTCGCCTGACACTGTTGTAGCAAGAAGAAAGTCTGGCTGCTGTTGCCCACTAGATCATTCATTCCTCTTCGGTTGTTTTTAATCAGCCAAGCCTAGACAGAACACCCATCTATCTTGGACAGCAAGAAAATTATTCAACCCAGGATTCCCTTGGGATCGAATTCTTCAAATCTATTTTTTCCATATTGTTTTCCTTTCTTTCAAGAACAGAATTTTTTTTCCTTCACTTTTCAAAAAACTCTTCTTTCTACCAACCAAGTTCCATAATTCTTCTTTCAAGATAAAAAAATCAGACTTGGCTGAAGCATTACGTACCACGGAAACCACTAATCAGTCTTTCGGAGATTCAAAATCGCTACAACAAGCAAATGCTCAATTTGCTTCCATTGGTTCAATAGTACAACAATTTCAAGCATTTATGTACTCAGTGGACAAGCGTCTCAACTGTGTGTGCATCGTCCACCTTCCCATCAAGAACCTATGCCGTCCACCGAGATTTTGGAATCTGCTTCCCAATTTTTATCTTCTTAATACTCGCCGCCCAATGCAAGTTTACATTTTCTTAAAAATATAAAAATCAAATTTCCTCGCTTTAATGGATTTGATGTGGAAACTAGGACCCTTTAAGCAAAAGAATATTTTGATTTTCATAATATGCCAGATTACCACTGCATAAGAATTGATTTATTACATCTTGAAGGATCAACGGCTACGTGGTATCAATGGATTTGCATGAAAGGCTAAACTCATAGGTTTAAATTCATGATATCATTACAACAACGTTTTGGCATATCTTCCAATGAATATTTACATGGCAATTTATCTAAATTAACTCAGTAAGCATACGTTCTTGAAAACCAACCATCCATTGAAAATCATGAATTTTAAATTCATGATCTTTCCAATTCTGCCATTATCAATTTTATTTCTAGTCTCAAACAAGAATTACATAGAGAGATCTTATTAGCCAAACCCATTATTCTTTTAGATGCAATTGATTTAGCTCGGTGCCATGAATCCAAATTTCAAGAATTTCTTGCACATCCTTCCTCACAATGGCAAAAATCATTTCCACTCATTCAAACAAACCTACACACCCCTCTATGCCTATAGGCCAACAATCTACCCACACTTCCTCACCAAACTCCTTGTCAAAATCACCCAATCTACCCAAACGCAAGCTCTCTCATTCGGAAATTCAATTTCGTAGTGAGAAAGTCATTGTTTTGTTTGCAAAGCAAACGAAGTCGAACGGCAAGGAGGGAGCCGAAGGAGCGGATTCGAACGGTAACGAAGGAGTCGAAGAGCGAAGTCAAACGGCGATGGGGAGCCAAAGAACAAAGTCGAAAGGCGATGGGGGGCCGACGGAGGCAGTTGCTTTTCATGCATTCAAAAAAAAAAAATCTTTTTGTTAGTCAACAGACAGAAATAATAGCAACCCTGATATGTAAGCTTTATTTCATTCCAGTGGGCTTTCTCACACAGGTTCTCCGTTAGCATGTTAGTGTGTAGCCTGAACATATAAATTATATATAATATGCTTTAAAGCCTAATTATATTTTATATACATTAAATAGCATTTGTCAAGAATGGTTCAATTAAATTTTAGAATCAGAGCATACAAGCCAATATGATCACCATCATACAACTACATAAGGCTTGTGACCAATATAAGTATTAGCTCAGATATTTGAGGAACTGGGCAAGAGGACTTTTTATTCACTTATTGGAAAACCATTTTGACATATAACTATATGAAATAATTTTAGTATGTTTAAAGCAAATTTAAGCGAAGAAATGAGCTTCTATTAGAGATCATTTAGAAGAGCTTCCTTGTGTCCATGAAAAGTCTTCCTTCAGCAATTAGTATTCTAACCTCTTCTCTTTAAATCCTTACTACTTTATTTTTAGTGATCTTTGAATAAGATTGAGTGAGTTTTTTATCCATTATTGCTTGTTATAGCCTGCCAAAACCTAGGGAGATTTTGTTAGTACTTTTTTTTGCCAAGAACTAGGGAATGGGCATCTTAGCAAACAAAAACTGAAGAGAGGATTATCCTAACCTTAAAGAATATGAGGGTGTCCCACCAGTTGATTGTGCAGAAAAGAAGGGAGCTCTAAGAATTCTCTGCCAATGTCATGATGGAGGAAAGTAAATTTCAAAAAGGAGAGGTGCTTGAGATTTAGTTGCAGGCGGTTGGTGTCAAAATATGTTATATCCGTTTGTGTTCTCTTTATTTCCTTGCATTTAAATCATATTGCTCATATTCTGTTAGACCGGTCCCCTATGGACCGGTCCAGCCAGCCCAATCCATTGGGCCGGCTCGGTTCTTCTACAGGCGACGGAAGCGGGCGGAACCTGAGGGGAAGCCGGCGGAACAATGAGGAGAAATTTGGGTGGGGTCCACTTGTTTTTGAAATTGTTTCTTGGAGCCAAAAAGAGTGGAAGCAAGGGCAATTAGGTCCTTTTATGTTATTTTTTGAATTGTATGCATTAAGTAGGGAGAAAATGAGAGATTAGGGTTATGTCATATTGTGTGAGAGTTTTTCTTGTTCTTCTTTGGTGGCTAGGGCTCTAGATCGAATTCTAGAGATTGGGAGAGTGCGATCCTCTCGAATAGAGGATCCTTGTATCTTTATTATTTTCCTTGCATCTACTAGTAAAATACAAGTCTTTTCTCCAATTTTCCTGCAGTTTTTCTCTGTCTTTCCTCAGTTTTGGGCTGTTTTCCGGCTGTGGACAGCAGTTTGTCTTGAGAGTTGCTGTAAAAGTGAGTAGGAAATACTTGAAATCAAGTATTTCCTATCATATTCATAAGTATAAGGTGATTCATGTGTGTTAAAAACTATTGTGTTAAATTTTTCGAGTTGTGCTTACGGTTGCAATACTCACGCATCTAGCATTGCATCTTTCCATCATACTATGTGTGCAGTTAGAATGTGTTTAGTTTGATATCCGCTGCATTTATATTGTGTTGGTTGATTTCGAAGAGTTTGCAATGTGGTATCCCATAACCCAACAATCAACATTGATGACCTCCACGAAATATAAAGAAAAAAATCAAAAAGGTATATGCATACCCATAACCTGCCATGCTTCGAAATAAACGTTTAACTACCAGGAAAGAATTTCAACGGTTCAACTTATCAAAAGATTAATTATATTAGCAGTTAAACACAGAAAAGTGAAAAAATATATAGCAATAAGCACATAAAAAACAAGTAATACAATGATTAAAAAACACAACATATGAGCGCCTTTCTTCCCAAAATATTGCTCCTAGGATACTTGAGGCCTCACAATATGTGTAACCCATAAGAGTTGTAAGCATGATGGTTGATATAGCTTACTTGGAAAATTTTCATGGCCTGTTGAAGTAATAATTTACTTTTATCACCGTGAAATCTGCCACTCAGGAGTTGCCAATGAACATCAATTTGAGTATGCGTATGTACAGCGCTTCCTACAGAACTATGCATTGAAGTCAAAAGTGATTCAGGGATTGAAATGGGTCCATCTTGGACAAAATTCAGCAGGTCAGCACGAATTTTAATGCATTTATCGCCACATAACCAAGTGTCTGGTGGGCTAGGCCTTGCCTGTCCAATATCAATGCTGGAAATTTCTTACAGATGTTGTATAGCTTTAAACAGAAATTTAGTTTAGTTATAATGACAAATGGTTTTACCTTGATATCGCATATTCCATGAAGCCTTAGACAACCAACATGAAACATTCTACAACACTACAAAGGAAAAGAAAAGACTGTAAAATTAAATTTAGAGCAAAGTTGAGATAAATAAAAAAGGACTATAAGAAATCTGCATACCTGGCCACAAAATAGCATTGTGCTGTCACAAATGTTCCCAAAATTTAGAGTGGCATCACCGCCCCTACCATAAAGTACAACACATGACGCACATTTATTATTGAAAAAGAACAAGAAAATCTCCTTTGATGCTAAAAAAAATCTTAAATTTGAATAAAAAACTTCAAGAACATTTTGCACAAGAAATTGTGAAGATTTTGAATGAGATGCATTATACAAAAATAATAAGATCTTAATTAAAAATAATAGACTAAATAAAGATGAGCAAAAATTACCTTCGAAGAGCATAGTGAATAAAATAATGATATCATATTATAAATTGATCCAACATAATAAAATAAAACTAGCTTTTAAAAATAATGCATGAAGACATTTTCTTCACTCAAGCCATCCGCAATGGCAACCTTCTTCCTTCTCTCTTAAAATAAAACACCCCTCCTTTCCCTCTTCTACTTCAGCACCCTTGTGCAATTTAAAAAGAAAATTTTGATAGACCCTAGACCTCAATAATATAGAGATTAGAGAACATCAACAAAAACAGAGAAACAAAGAGAGAGAGAGAGAGAGAGAGAGAGAGAGAGAGGGAGCAAGAGAGTATGATGGGTTTTAAGCATGGAGCTCGTACCCATTGTTTAAAATTGCATAATATGAGGCCCGCCTTAGTACAATTCTAGTGAAAAATGCATCGAGGCTTACACCTCAAACTTCTTTTATGATGCTTGCGCCTCAGCTTGGCTGAGGCCCGCCTTGAGGCACACCTACCCTCAGTGAGGCTTACGCTGCACCCTATTTATATATATTTTTATTAAAACTTACTTAAATCCTAAACTAAAGTACCGAACAAATCACGCTTTAATGCTTTAATGCACCCCCAAGCTCCAGCAACTTTTTCTCAAATGTCTTAACCTCCAACCCTCCGTTTTCTCCATCATCGTAGCTGCCCCACCAGGGATCACTTGAAACCCGCACACCACCACCACCTCCTCCAAAACTTTAAGAGTATTAATCTCATCTTATGCTGATAAAAAATATTTATGAAAAAGGAAAATGATTGAATTAAATAAAGAAGAAATAAATTAGGAGGCATTGAATTCCATAGGATGAGACAGAGGAGATATCAATTTTTTATGATGATGACTCAAATAAAACTCCCCTCAGTGATGACAATACAAATGATTTATATGTTTTGTCAACTATTTCATTTTTTTGGGAATTAAATGTGGATAAATATGGAACTGAGAAAGAAGGAATTTGGAGTTGAACTTGATATTATATGATATTTTTATGTCATTTTATATTTAATACAATTTTACTCTTGTAATATTTTGATTTCAATTTTATTTCACGCAATTACGTCTTGTGCAATTTTTTATTTTATATGTATGCTAATTTGTTACTGTATAATTCAATGGGAAGTTAACATGTCATTCTTTAACATATTATTAAGATATTATACAAAAAAATCACTTTTAATATTTATTTTGACTTAACGCAATTTTTTTTATTTTGAGTAGGGCTGCAAACGAACCGAGCCGAGCCGAGTATGTGAGTGTTCATGTTTGTGTTTGTTTAACATTAGCTTGTTCATGTTTGGTTCGTGTTTGATTCGAGCTTTATTATTTGTGTTCATGTTTGGTTCGTTTAATTTAAGGGTGTTCATGTTTGGTTCATGTTCGTTTGTTTAGTGCTTATCGAGCTTTAAACGAGCTATGTTCGTGAACATATCTCGTAAACAATTTATTGAACAAGCAAACATTAAATTTGTTCATGAACATTCTAAACAAACAATCTAACAAACATGGACAAATATGAAATATTTCTTGTTATTAATAAAAAATAATTATATTATTATGTTATAATTAAAGTTTTTATATT
>NW_021318618.1:5697636-5710375 GCF_001605985.2 Dendrobium catenatum | reverse complement strand
GAAATTATTAGACCTGCTGTTACAAGATTTGCTACTGCATATTTAACATTGCAGAGATTCAAGGAGTTAAGACAACCTTTAGAAGCAATGTTTGCTTCTGAAGAGTGGGATAGAAGTTCATGGGCCAAAAAACAAGAAGGAAAACAGGTTAAAAAGATTGTCATGAAAGACGATTCATTTTGGCGGAGTACAAATTATGCTTTGAAGACAACAGGACCATTAGTTAAGGTGCTTAGAATGGTTGATGGTGAGAGGGCCCCGGCTATGGGATTTATTTATGAAGCAATGAATAGGGCTAAAGAAGACATTGCAAAAGAATTGGGAGGTCAAGAAAGTGCCTACAAAGAAATATAGGATATTATAGATGAAAAGTGGGATCGACAATTACACCAACACTTACATGCTGCTGCGTACTATTTAAATCCCCAATTTCATTATGATAAAGATTTTCATGTTGACAAAGAGGTGAAAACTGGTTTGTATGCATGTATGGATAGACTCATTTCTAAAGAAACTACCTCAAAGTTAATGATCAACTTGAGGATTTTCATTTGAAGAAGGGAATGTTTGGATTTAGAGCAGCACAAGCATGCTTCAAAACACGATCTCCTGGTATGTTTATAATTTGTGTATTTATAATTTTAATGTTAATATTTATGTTCAACTCTTGTACTTCAACCAATATTCATAAAATACTATGTTTGTCTTCATGTAGAACGTTGGTGGGCTCAGTTTGGAGATGATGTTCCTGAATTGAAAGCTTTTGCAGTTAAAGTTCTTAGCCTAACGTGTTCGGCTTCTGCATGCGAGCGTAATTGGAGCATCTTCAATCAAATTCATACAAAGAGAAGAAATCGATTGGCGGCAGATCGAATGAACAAACTAGTTTATGTTATGTTTAACAAAAAATTAAAAGATAGATATCTCAAATTGCAGAATCAAGGAAATATTGAGAATGAAATTGACCCTTTGCTTGTTGATGAGTTACAATCTGATGATGAATGGGTTACTCCTAAGAATGCTGATGTTTTTGAAGTTGAAGCAGAAGGAGAAACTCATGTCAATGAAGAAGACAATGAAGCAACTACCCAAGTATATAAAAGAAAGAAACCAAGTGAGATTGAAGCTTCGAAAAAAATCAAAGGTATTCTTAAATATAATGAATTATTTTGTATGTTACTATTGTTTCATTTTAGAGCTAATGAAATATTAATTGATATAGGAGATAAAGGAAAAAATATTATAGATGAAGAAGAGTTTGAGGATGACTTTGACATTAATTATGAAGATTCTGAAGACAATCAAAGTGATGATGAGCCTGCTTTGGGTCTTGATCCCAAGGGAATGTTTTATTTTTAAGTGAGTTTATTTTATATCTTGTATTCCAGTAATATTTTCCTGAAACAAATCTTCAAATTCATAGTTGACATAATATTTTGTTATTTTTTGTCATTATTTATAGTTTTAAATTAATTTATTTTATTCATTTTGAGGCTTACACCTCGATCCGCCTCGAGGCTTACGCCTCGCCTCGCTTAGAAAAAACGCCTCGATTCCCGATTTCGCCTTTTAAAACCTTGGTAAATACCACCTATTAGATTCGAGTTGTGTTTGCACATTTCATGTCAAAGCAAGCAGTAGCTTCTTTTGTATGAAATTATCATGATATCATATTATATTATTTAGTATTTGAAGGGGACATCAGATCATGGAAAGTATATTAGAGACGTGGCTGACGATCTACGACCATGATCGTGCCGATCTATTTTTGAGTCTTCATATGTATTTGTTTTATTTATTTGCTTTATGTATTTGTTTTAGTAGCATTTCCTGTTTTGCCTGTAAGGGTTTTGTCATATGTAAGCCCTAGGGGCAATGCCGTCTTTTATTTCTCTTTCATTGTAGGAGGCTATATATAAGCCCCATATGTTTCTTTTGAAGTTAAGGAATGAATGAATTATAATCAAATTCCTGCAAATTGAGTTCTTGTGAAAGCTTGAGAGTCTTTGGAGAGAGATACCTAGGAGAGGGAAGCAGATCACCCACTAACCTTCGAAGAGTCCAGGTTCGTGGCTAGTTTCTTCTTATTTCTTCCTCCTCTTTCTCCCTCCCGTCCTCTCCACCCCACGGTCCATCCAAATCCCACAACCACCGGCCACCACTTCAGGGCAAAGCTCCACCACCGGCCAAGACCCCTCCACACTCCACCTAGCCGCCGGCCATCCAAGATGGTTCACCCCTTGATTGGTTTATCCACTTAATTCCTCCACCTCCACCTAACCCTAATCCAAACCCTAGCCTAACCGCCGGCCTCTCCCTTTCCCCTTGCCTCCAAATTTTCAAATTCCTCATCATTGCTTTCCTTTCTTACTTAGTCTCTTTTGGGAAAGCTTTTCAATTTCAATTATTCAAATCAAATTTGAATTTTGAAATATTTCCTAAAATAGAATCCTATTTTAGGAAAATTTCTAAAATCAAATCCAAATTAAATTTGAATTAGATTGGAATTAAATCCTATTCCTTAATTTGAGAATCCCCATTAAGTAAGTAATAAAATCCTTATTTCCCCAAGCCCTCTCCCTATGCCACCGGCCCCCTCCTTGCCCCACTTGAATACTTTCCAAACTTCAAACCTCTCTCTTTGGAAAGAATTCAAAGCTTCTCCCTCTTTCTTACCCGCCCCCTCCCTCTTTCCAAATCACCTTTAAATCCTTTCCAAATTAAAGTATTAACTAGGAAAATAATTTCTTATTTCCCTCCATCCTCCCTCCCCAAAAATCTGAACCGAATTCTCCCCCAAGCCCCTTCCTTTGGCCAGCCACCCTCTCACCCTTTCTTCCACTTGGATTCTTAGAGAAACTTCTTTCCCTCAAGGGGAATCCCTAAGGATCGCAAAGGACATCGTCTACAACACTTCAGCACTACGAAATCGATGCATGGCTGATCCTGATCTTGACTCCGGCTTCGTCTACAACGAGCAAGGCTTCGTCGACATCCTCTGGTCGCCTTTCTTCGACGTCAATCCAGAAGTAGACAATTCCGCCGAGGAGTACATGGAGCATATCATCTTCACCCTGTATAAAGCCATCGAAGAGCAGCTTTCCATCGTTCAATGGCAAATCATCGCCGAGCCTCGACGAGGGTGAACTCTTCCTCTTCAATTTCCTCCCTAATCTTCTTCTCTTATAGGTTGTGAATCAGGCACAGGGAATCGTGCAAAGCTATCTGTAAAAGCTTAGTAAACGTAGGGAATGAGTTATGATTTTCTATGCTCCTATTCTCATTGTTAATCTAGTGATGTTATTGAAAATCCACTAAATTTGCTTATGTTGAAATTCTAATTGTTTTGATGATCCTAACAATTAGCATGTGATTTGGCCTAAGCGGAAGCACATCTCTTTTATTTTCTATTATCGTTAAGTGGCTAACATTTTAATTCTTATTGCTCTTACTTGAAAGCATGAAAATTTTTATTACATTCATTTAAATCATATATAGTTCTACATAAGTATTTATGATTATTTGTCATGTTTATTATAAACAATTTCTTTCCTATTTCCCATGGCCTTGAAAATCATATTATTGATTATTTTCATTCTTATTATGACTATTGCAGATAACGTTTGTTAGTCATAAATTTATGTAATCTTTTTAAATTATGACTTCTTTTCTAGCTTGTCATTATGTGTACCTATTTATAAGCTGTCACGTTCTATGACTTTCTTGTCAACTTGGAGCTGCCAAAATGGATATTACCAATTGCTCATTTTCATGTTTAATCATACAAAATTACTTCACCGAGCAAGATTTGGATCATTGCTTTATGCATAGTTTATTACATATCTATCTTTTATGGCATAATTTTTGGAGAATAAAAGATAATTGATCCTCACGCGGATAACTCTGCAAGGGAAATCAAAAAAAGAAACACAAACAATTATCAAAATAATATAAAATTCTTCTATGGTTTAACTTCTAATTCTTAAATTCATAAGACAAAACAATTATTCATGCTAAAAAATATATATTTGGTAGAACAATAAGCTTGGGCAAATACACAGGCTAAAAAACTCCCTCAGGCTTGTTAAAAGCGAGTTTCAAAATGGTCTTTAAAAGTGAAGCAAAGCAATGCACTAAGCTTGTGCATCACTTGCTTGTAAAGCGTAGTCTTCCAGCAAAGTACACATGTCGCATTGTTTCGATGCGTCGCATCATAGTGTTCGACTCCAGCTCAAAGCCAAATTCTAGTTCATATTTCATTGTTTGATTAAACATCTACAACAAAAAGTCAGCATCATTGTTTACTTTTGCCAACTGTTTCTCATAGTAATTAAGGTTTCGTTTGGGACAACTTTTTCATTGCTTTCTAAAACAACTTGTTGGTACAAAAAATTCTAATTCAAAAATTTTTTTTACTCAAACACTGTTTTAGAAAGCATTAAGAAAGCTATCCCACGAACCCTAAGTCTTCGCATATTTGTTCTTCATTTTCTCCCGCTAGATTATTCTCTTCACGCTCACTCCACTTCACCGGTTCTTATTATTGATGCTAGTAACTTGGCACTCACAAGATTATTCCTGAGAATACTTTTTTGTCTCATCTTCATACTCTCTTGCTTCACACTTACTCCACCTCCCAATCTCTAGCTAGTCCGTCAATCTCATATTCTCATAAGTATATTTTTTAGTTTTAAGTATATTGTTACATTGTTTTAGTTAAAAATCATTTATATAATTGATACTTTTTTAGGGATTTTGAGTATATTGAAATTACTATCATTAATGTATTATTATATTTGCTAACAATTATCATATGACGTCATTTACATTTGATTAACTAAAAAACTGTTGTATCTACATAATATATGTTTTTTTTTTCTCTATTTTTCTTTTTCTTTCTTACATAATATATGTATATATGATATAGTGCAAGCATGTATGATCTGAAAATTCTGTGAACTAGCCACAATATCTCTACAGCTTGCCACCATAAATCTATAGCTTGGAAAAACAACTTAAACTTGACAAGAAACTCTAAAACCCTCTTGGTACTTAAAAAATTTGTTCCAATAACTACATGAATTATTCCTCCACAAGAAGACTTCACATTGAATAACATTCAATAAATATCTTGTGAAATTATCACATCATTCCAAATATAGTGCAAGCATTAGAAATAATAGATAGGCATTCATAGCAATAGGCTTCTAAATTTCCTCTCTGAAAGACGACATTCACTAAATAGAAATTAAAATCCTATGGTCCATATGGAAATTTTTAAAGAAATCTACATAATATCGCAATCAAAATAATTCAAGGGAGGATGCAACCTAGGTTACTAAAAGCACGCTATGGAAGCAATGCGCTACAAAGCAAAAGTCCATCGCATCACTTCTTTCTCGCACAATGTGTGTTAGTGAAACATCCACTTCGCTCGGTGGTGTACTTAATCACTCATGTGAAGCACTCAGTGATACAATTTTGCATCTAGTTCAGTTTAAGGGAGACACCGATTCGATTGATAATTTTAAGTTATACAAACCATAATTTCCCGAACCCATTCATTCAAATTTTGAGAGCTCTAATCATAGTAGTTGTAGTGCTTCTTCCTCCCATGAGTCCTTACTACAATCTACAATCACATCCCACAACACCTATAGAACTTTCCACCCACAACTCTTTACAACGAAGCATTTAATTGCTTGCAACCCAGCATGAAATTTCTTCCCTAAACTCCTTGATATCTTTTGGTCATGCAACTACTAATCAACAATCACGTCCCAATATCAACCTTCTTCCTAGTCGGCCAGTCCAAAACATTAGTTTATTTTTTAATCGAGATAATTTCTCTTTCGCACATCAATCTAATTTTAGTTTATTGAATTCTTAAAAAAAGTATAATTACATAAAAAATCTATCAAATTTCTAATTAAAAAATTATAACAAGTATTTTTGTCATGTGCTTTTATATTAAAATAATCCCCAATCTAATGACATTTATAATTGCAAAAAAAATAAATATAGAAAAAACTAAATTAATGAAATGTCATTTGTCGAAGTAAATAATTTTATAAGATTTTGCAAAATAATATTTCTCATATTTATGTAATTATTTATCTGATTTATAATTCTTTCATCTTTATTAAATTTCATAATTATATTAATTGCGTAGTAAATTGAGAATTTATATAATTTTCATTAAAAAAGATTATATAGAGCATATTTTTTATTTTTTAAAAATTTAATTCATGTTCATTCTATTAATAATTTAGGTATGGTCAATCTAAACGTGAGGAGAAAGATATGAGTCGGAAGTACATATTAAAATTTGAGTCAAGTACTCTTCTACCATATGCATTTATTGTGGTAAAGAGACTAACATAGGTATATCTCGAGTAAAGGAGCATTTATAACTTTTGGAGCATCTAAAAGGAATAATATGGCTAATGTAAGAATGTGCCTTTGGATGTAAGAGAGGAGCTGCTAGTTTATCAACGACCAAAAAAATTTAGAATAAAACTTATGTATGGAACATAATAATAGTGATAGATAATACTGAAAAATTAAATATTCACATGCTCGTGCATTGTGAAAAGAGATCCTTTGAATCATCTTCTGGAACAGGAAGCATCAATGTAAATAAAATGTAAAGCTTTATTGATCAAAGAAAATGCATTAAGAAACTAAAAATGAGATTGCAAGAAGGAAAAACATGAGAACAAATGAAAATCAAAGAAAATTAGATGAGGGATAAGGATAGAACTATACAATAGGTAGCTAAGTGGCTCTACGAAACAAACATAATGAAGTTGAAAAAGATTTGATCACATGAAATATATTGCTTTAATTGTAAGAGAAAATGCAAGAAGAATGTGGAGGATCACAACAAATTTTGGCAGAAGAAGGGGTGCACACTTATGTTAAATGGGTGGACTGATCATAGAGAATGATATGTTACTTTTTTTGGGTTAATTCACCATCTGATATAATATTCTTGCAGTACACAGATACATTTGAATATTCAAAAAAGTGCATTGAAGCTCTCTGAACTCCTTGATGCAAAAGTAGAGAAGAGGACATACAAGTATTGAACATCATGTGCAGCCTATTGCATAGATATGATGTTGAAAAAATATTGTGAACACCAATCAAATGAAAAGAACTATCAAGAAAGCTTTGGAATAAACATGATGAGAAAATACACGTGGTACAAAATTATTGAGGCAAGACATCATTTTTTTTTGCTACTGCTTCTCTCACTGTTGCAAGCATACTTAAATAAAAAATAATATAAAATAAAATAACGACATATATTAATGTATGAATATTGGAAAAAATATAAATTCAGTGTTGACTATAAAGGAAAGAAAGCGATCAAGATAATATTTTGATATGGTGTAAGCTACGCCTTGAAGGTTACAAGCCTGTTGATAAAGAAAATGATATTAATAGATAGTGATAAGAGGACAGCTATGGATTACAGTTATAATGCAATTAGTGATGCATTTGGAGGTAAATATGCACGTTTTCATATTATGGATGCGATATAGAGCTGTCAACTCCAACAATCATTGCATCAAGCTAGCTACTATCTTAACCATAAGTTATTTTCCAAGAATAAGTCTACAATACAATCAAATGGACAATTAATGAAACGTTTATATGCAATTATTGGCCAATTACTGGGAGACAGAAAGAAGAAAAGGGCCATAGATCAAGAACTTTTTATTTATAATAATGCCAGCGGCCTACCTGCAACTAAATTTTCCATTTATAATAGAGATAATTAATATTCAGGTAATCTCAATCGAAAATTGGACATAATTTTAAATCTATTTGTAGATTAAAGATTTTAGGATTTATATCATAATTTCAAATTTTTAATACAATGGAGTGCTAGAAAACATATGGTGCATCAACCCCAACTTTACAAAAATAGGCTATTAAGATTTTAAGATTGAGTTGCAGTGCACTAGATGTGAAAAGAACTAGAGTGTCTTCGAAAAGATTAATAATTTATTAATTTTATATATACCAAATAATTCACATGTTCTATGCATTTCATTATTACTTTTTTTATGGATTCAAACAAAGAAGATAAATCGATTAAATGATAAGCATTTAAATAATTTAGTGTTCATTAAGAACAACAAAGCTTAAAAAAAATTTAATTTTAGAGATATTATTGATCTAATTAGTTTGATTCTATTGATGAAAGTTGTAAGTAGTTAATTAGGGAAATGAAGGATACTTGTGAGCAATAGTTTAGAAATGAAGATCTCAATTGGAGACAAATTCAATAGGCATCAAAGAAATTGATTGAAGGTAACTTGTAAGATTTAGTAGGTCAAAAATAAGAGGAGGTTCATCCTCAATGAGTACTAATTCATCTTGATCTGCTTCATCTTTTACTGCTCACGAAAAATAAAATGAGAATGACTCATGAGGAGAAGAAGATTTTGAAGATGGCGAAATTCCACTTAAAGGAGAAGAGATTATGTGAATGCAAAAGAGGATAATGACTAATGAATTCTCTGTAGCTTGCTTTATGAAAATTGAAACTTCAAATATTTTAAAAAAAAAATATAAATTAAATATGTTTTTCTGTAAATTTGAAATTTCTAATTATACAGCAAACCACTACACTAGTTTTAATAACTAATCATTTGTTAATTTCCATGCAAAATAGAACGTACTGGAAATTTAATTTTACGGATCAATTTCAAGGTTAGTCTCCAAGTCAGGGCTGTACATCACATTTCTTATTTATTATATATCAAGTTTTAAGTCATCTATTAAATATTCTATATATTATACTTGTTAATTAATGTGTCACTATATTTTTAATTTAATATAATTTATGAGCATTTCAATTAATAAAAGCTCCGGTTCGTTTTGCATTTTGTACAATGAAGCAAAAATGAACCCTTACAAATTACATTTCAATTTCAGCTTTGAAAACACTGGGCACAACAAAAGGCTTAAATTACAAGTGCAAAAAACATCTAATGAAATTCAACAGAAGTTCAAAATCAAAATAAACTTGCCTGCAAATCGTGCAACAGCCTAAATTGCAAGGAGCCTGAAATATACGCCCCAATTGAAAGCCAAATGGACTACAAGTGTTGGAACTTTGACCACCTTCATCAAGTATATGTTCGCATAAATTCTCAATTTTATGTTAAATAATATACAAACACATAGATGAAGTAGGATAAATTTGAATATAAACATTATCACCTGCATTATGGGCATTATGGCATCTTAAAGTAAAGGATGATTTTCCCCCAGCTTTATCCGTCATGCTCATATCTTTATTGTTGAGATCATCAAGTAACAAAAACATCGCAATCTGGTGCAGGGACTTGCCATAAGAAGTGTATATGGAGTGGTATCTACAAAAGAAAAGCTCTTAATCAAACACTAAAGAACATTCCCTCTCATTGAAACCAAATTCTAAAAACTCACGGCTTTCTTCTTTTCTCATGCCCAGCGTGAGCTTCAAACTTAGAAGCACTCAGCTGAAAATAAAAAAGCATTAAGCTAATTGATATTGGTAGATTCTTGCTTATAGGAGATATGAGATGAGAAAATCACCATAGAATTACAACAGCTGCAAAGTATATTTTTTCCAAACTTGTAACCTTCCAGAATTTCCTGTATGATGGACATAATCGGTTGAATCAGTTATATGACACAGAGTATGCCACTTAAGAACATGAATCTTAACTATCTCAATACCTTTCCGTGTGAATAATATGACAGTTTGGTTCCATCATTAAGCAATTCAAATATTTGCTGATGAAAATCCAGCTCCCTGATTTGTTAGAAAAGTAATTTAGATTGAAAAATAAAGTAAATGTCCTGTAAGGCTAATGTAAACCATGAAGAACAACTAGGACTTCTATTGCTCAGCCACTACCTAGCTAGCTCAACCACTACCTAGCTAGCTTTCCTCGTCCGATCCAACCACCAAGATGGCAAAGACAATATTTTATTTCTTTTTGTTTTGAATCGCCTAGGAGTTTCTCATTAAATCATTCATTAGCCCATTTGTCGAGGTTATTTTAAAATTTCCAAGTTCAGATGCCCTTCATAAGGATCTTTTTAAGATTACTTCATAGTAAGGAATTATTATTAAACAAAGTCTCAAGGATGCCCAAACAGTTCAACACTTATTTAGATGCTTCAAGTATTTAATATCAACTGCTTTTGATTTTTTTTTTCTTTCCAACATAGTGCCTTTCCACATCTCTACCTCTTAAACTCATTTTGCGATAGATTCATTGCTTCACTATCTATTCTACATCAAGTGGTAACCTAAAAGGCATGCACTCATTCTGGAGCATGAGTAAATATAAATTAATAATCATAAAATAATAGTGAATTTTGACAGTCAAAAAATTAAAAACATGAAAATCAACTACAAATACTTCATGAAAAAAGTGATGCTTAAAATAGAACACGTACAGATATAATAATCATAAACACACATGAGTATTACTGTTCATTATTGAAAATCATCCATAAAAGAGAAACATGTATGTACACTTCAAAGTTGATTACTATTTTGATTTCTATAAAAAGGGCAATGTCACTGGTGCATATAATTAGATGAATATTACCCAGCTTCGAAGGAAGGATAGTTATGGGTACACATGATAGTAGAATACAAGTCTAAAGATGCCTATATATCTCTATCCACATTTAAGCATGTATATGCACAGTAATATCAAGTAATTCAAACACTGCATAAATGAGCGCAACCATAGGAATATTTATATGGAAATAAAAAGGAAAAGCGCGCTTTTTTACACATCTATAAGCCAGTATTATTAAAAATGTGGCACTCTAAATAAGCTAAACTAAATATATAAAACCTTCAATGATAACTATAAAACTATGTGTAACTAGTATAACATACTTCCAAATATCTTTGATGAGACCATACTCGAAATGTTCTAAAATTAAAAAATAGGCTTCAATGCTTCCATTGCATATCCAAAATGGTAAGCAATTTGGCTTTTGGAAAATTTTAATTTCAAAAGGCCAAGTGAGATTTGACACAGACATATACAAATATTCAAGCATTTAAGAATAAAAAAAAAAATCATATATGGAAGGAATCCCATTAGAAGTACCTGTGCTTCATAGTCTTCTTAGCTTTCCTTGAGACACTAACCTCAACACTATTTCCTGGAGGCAAAGGTAAGTTATTCTCTGAAGCTGACAACATTAACCTATATTTATACACAATAATAAACTTGTAAGTTAAATGATTTGAAATGCAAATGCAGTAAAAATGACCAAATTCTAGATATAACAAGTAGAAGACTAAAATGAAAGCCCAATAATCAAGGAGCACATGCAAAATAAGCAGTTTGATGAGTTGAATTATAACTCCAGCAGGCCAAACATAGTTCTTATGAATGCACTTCAAGGATCCGACACAATCTGCCTTAATAGTGGAGAAGAGAGAGTTGAAGGGAGGTTAGCACTTCGCTCTCCTAGCTCTTTTGTTGGGTAGTTCAAAATCAAATAAACTCTTCAATTCATTCATCACTAAATCTAGAAATTCATCAAGAGGAAGATTTTTGTTCCTAAATGTTTCAAAAAGTGGCATGTTGTTAAGAACTATAGAAATGAAGTCATTTGCTATGGTTTCAAATAAAAAAAGTAATAGGATATATTATTGCGCTTCTTCAAGAGAAGAGTTAGGTAATCATCATGAGCCGTTCTTACGTTTTGTTCTAATATGTTTATGATGTCAAAAGGGAAGGCCCTAAGGAAGCTCTAAATTGGTATGGCAACAGAAACTAGCATCATTTAACTACATTTATCAAACCTAGAATCTTTTTCATTAAGTTCAAATATGTTGAACTTCTTAAATCTCTTATTAGAAAGGGTTGTATGAAGCTTGATGAATTGCCCACCATGGTAAATAAATGGGGTGAGAATATTGATACTTCTTCAAGCAAGAAAAATGTTTACATGTAGATTAGAATTGATGGTTTGCCTTACTTATTAGTCCAAGCATACCATTGTAAAAGACAAATTGCTAAATGGCAAGGTGCATGCTCTTATCTATGATTTTTTAAGTAAATTCCAAGCATATGCAAATTCATTCAAGCAACCATGATTATATTTTTATACTGTTAGCTTCAATCTATTAGGTAATCTCAGCATGGGAGAACTTGGAAAGAATTTCTCTCCTTTGTCAATAGAGGATCTTGGTGTTAAGTATAATTCTACCATTGTTCTGTATGTGCGGCACTATTTGCACTCCACTCCTAACTCAAGGGAAAATACTACTTTTTGCCTAATTATTGCTAATCACATATCCACAGTTGCAGATGAAAACAAAAAAGGGAACTATATATATATATATATATATATATATGGGGGTGTGAATATTTGACACGACACGAAAATCCGACCCGAAAATTTCGGATTAGACCCGACTCGTTTCCAAAACGGTTGGGTTCTGGTTCTAGGATTTGACCGTTTTGAAAAATGGGTCGGGTTCGGGTTGACCCAATGGGTTGTCGGGTCAACCCGAAAACCCATTTAAAATGACTGCCCGGCTTCCTGGGGACCTGCCCAAGCCTGGGTACTCTGCAAGAGTACTTTGTTAGACTAGAGCGTACTCCGGGACGGTTGATTATGTTAAATAAGATGCATGAAGTATAGTTATGACATATGCATATGACTTTTACATATCTTGCATAAGGACATAATT
>NW_021318618.1:5633834-5696402 GCF_001605985.2 Dendrobium catenatum | reverse complement strand
TGAGCGTAGCTCACTCCCTAGTTTTGGGAAATTTTTCAGGAGAACCTAGTAGGAGAGATGGCTGAAAACCCAAGGTTCACTTACAGTCGTCGTACTCCGGGTGACAGGTTCCACTTGTCTCTTTTGTTGTTTTGATTAGTTTTGATTGTTTTGGGTGGCAAATTCTTGTTGGTTAGATTTTTTTGTTTTGCCACTTTTGTACATATGTTGTATGAATTGCTAGATCTGTTTATCTGGAGATTAGTGGCGCTTGTTTCCTACGTGTTTGAAGTTCTTAAAATTTTACTTTATGTCACAAGTTTTAGAAGTTATGGCTTATAATACATGTCCGATCTCGTTCCCGCCTCGTATCTATGAGCTAACCGGGCCGGGTCGTGACAACTAGTGCTCCTTGATCCTTTGCAAAAGTTAATAAGGAGAGATGGCTTCTCAACATCCAACGTCTAACCATTTTCCTCTTTTTTAAACAACGATTAAACCTACATCAGAACAAATAATCTTCCACTTTTGAGGATAAATGTACCCTTATTTATTTAAAGTTTTAGTTTCTAACTATGAAGCCACATGTCATTCAAAATGACAAATGCATCAAAACATACAACTAAGCATTTCTACAATTAGTGAGTAAAATATAAACTATATTCATAATTTTGAAAATTTAATAGGTTATTGAGATAATTTCTCTTGCTAGGGAAAGGAAAAAAGTCATGCACTATAGTTAGACCTAACTTCAAAGGACTATATATTACACATCATTCAATAAATTATGATTATAAAATTGATTAATTCATCATTGTAATACCTAAAACTTTAAAAGCGAACAATTAAAAATTTTCTTATAAAATTTATCTCATTTTTCTCTCATCTCAAAATATATCAAAATATTTGTATAAAATTCTATATTTCATTACGTTCATTTTTATGTATAGATGTACATATAATAAATGTAATTATATTATTTTATATAATTAGTTAATCTATTAAATCAAATTTTCCTAAAATTTCATTTAATTTTATTGTAGTTTCCAAATAATGTACAGTGCAAACAACTCCCTTCCTCCTGAATTCGCATGCAAATGACTGATTTGGAAGAAGTGGAAAACGGATGCTTGTGATGATGAGATTTAGTTTATAAATATGTATGTATGTATATATATATAGTACAGTGCAAACAATTCCCTTCCTCCTGAATTGGCATGCAAATGACTGATTTGGAAGTAGTGGAAAACGGATGCTTGTGATGATGAGATTTACTTTATATATATATATAAACCTAAAGCACTTACAATGCCATTTGTCTACTCCCTATTCTCATTGAGTTGTTGGAGGCTGAAACAGAAGGGTTGCTGCGATAAGGCCGTGAAAAGTAAAGAAGGGAATTACAGAGAAAAAGACATGCAGGAGAGGAAGAGGTAGGTTTTTAGGGTAACAATCCAAATCTTTGCAATCATTCCACTGAATCGAGTTTGGATTTGGTAGGAAGGCTTTCAAGATTAAATGAAGAGAAATCCACTCTAGGTAAAAAAATGTCATTTTGAAGTTATGTTGTATTAGATTGAGTTATTGATTTAGAAATTTGGATGAAATAAGTAACATTGTTAATTTTAAATTGTTTGCAGAAGATCAAAGTTTCGTGGAATCATTTTTCGCCATTGTGTCATATTAAGAGTCAAATTCTCATTTAGATCTAATAAAGAAATATCATTTCTAATATTTTCTAATCAAGTCTTGTGAAGATAAAAATAAACAAATTTGCCTCGACGAAATCCAGTAATTTCAATAATACTCAATCTCTAATATAAGAAACAAAAAATTCATAGGCCTAATGTTTATAACTTTCTACAAGTACATTGTATTGTCTTGTTGTCTCTGTTTATAGAATGTTTTCATACTGAGCATGCTACTGATTTCAGGAAATCTACAATGTCAATCATAATCAATTATTCAGGATAAATTCAAACTATGTTTATAGAATTCAAGTCTTTTGATTTCCTAAGGTTATGCATATTAAATATTTATATATAAATTCTTACTTATCATGTAATACCTTGGATACATTATGATATAGGTAGATTTCAGCATTTGCATAAAAGATTGTCAAGTAATATTAAATGGTTATACAAATGAGCTTAACAGTAAAAAAAAGCCAAAGAAACGTCATTTTATATGAGATAGATTGATAAAGTATGTTGTCCTGAACATGAGGTAAAAGTTCTAACGAGATGAGACTCAATAGAGAAATAAAAATGATTCCCAACTCTCGATTATTAAAGTTGGAATAGGCCAACCTTGAATCGAGGGGTCATTGATAACTGCAATGTTAGACTGATCAATCTTCAAAAATAGTTATTATGAAGGATGAGCTAGGTGACAACTAAATAATATAAATGTGTCAAAGCCTATATAAAATTTACATAACATTTTAAAGAAAGTGATAAGTATAAATTGAGAAGAAATTGAAAGTAAAACAAGAAATTTCATCCCAACAATTGACTAACATAATGCATTAAATGATTTGGCATTTTACATATATACTTAATTATTTATAGATATTAATGCTTATTACTTATGAAATAATTAAAATAGGCTTTGAATTAAAATATTGTACAAAGCTAGCAATATTCATGAAGATAAATGCTCATATTAGTTTATTTGATCAATATAGCATGTTATATTCTTTTCTTGTATGTTAAACTTTATTTTAACCCGATAAGCATTTAGCTCTTTCAGGTAAGGGGAAAGAACAATTAGGGCCATTGACAGGTGACCGATTATGTCCAGTAAAATAGCTTTTTGGGTGTACAATTTTGGATGCACTATTCAAGAAATTATGTATAATGTATATTAAAGACTTTAGGTACATATGAATTTATATTTACAATTATTTAGAAGCTTTGTAATTCATTGGATAACTTTATTTCTGCATGCTTATGAATTAATGCTTCTAATGGATCTATTAGATGATTGTGAAATATAAGATATATTTTTTGTGACAATATAAAAAAAAACTGTTTTCACTCAATCCTGATTAGCAAAATCAGGAAGATTTTGGTTAAAAATATATCTAACTTTATTATCCACCTCTGTTATTACTCCTGGTTGAATGGGAGGGGCCAAAATAGGGCATGACAATTATGATATGATACAAAAAAAGAAATCCATGATTATTTCATAAATATGTATTTCTACATGATTTTCTAGTTGAGGTTGTTCTTTCAATCATTTAAGTGAATTAACTTGCAATCAGATTTTATTTTCATATCAAGTTGAAATATAAATGTGCTCATAAAATCATAAGACAATACATAAATTTTAAATGAAACATTAATATCAATATCTTAATTCGTCATAACTTAGTTATAAGTGCCTAGAACATGAGTGCCTCTATTTTTTCTAATTTTAAAATAAATTTTCCACAGCGAATGATAGGGATAATTAGTTAGTTATTACTCAAATATAAAAGCACTATATTTATATAACTTATGAAACAATGTCATTTATAAAAGAGACATGTTGTATGACCTAAATATAACAATTGAAAATAACAACAAGTGTGCAAGGGCCGCTGCACGGGTGTAGTGTTAAAGAGGCAAGGGCCACATCATGGACGAATGTGGGTAAAGAGGCAAGTCCAGAAACTAAAATTAAGATATGAACTTGGAATATAGGTCTCCTTACAGGTAAATTAAAGGAATTAATATATATTATGACTATAAGAAAATAAATCTTATATGCATTTAGTAAATTAAATGGGTTGGAGAGAAGGCTAAGGAGATTGATAATTTAGGATTTCAACTATGGTATTCTGACAAGAGTCGTACTACAGATGATGTAGGTGTGATTATAGCATGGTTTAAAATTGCGCAATATGAGGCTCGCCTTAAGGCCCGCCTTTGCGCAATTCCAGTAAAAAACTCCTCGATGCTTACGCCTCGAGTTTTTTTTATGAGGCTTGCGCCTCAACTTGGTTTAGGCCCGTCTTGAGGCCCGCCTCGCCTCTCATTGGCATGAGGCTTACGCCTCATGCTATATATATTAAAACTTACATAAATCTTGAAGTAAATGTCCGACATTGGACTCTATTGGAGAGGAGAAAGGGGAGAGAGGAGTTCACCATAATGATGATTCAAATGAAGAACCCCTTAGTGATGACAGTGCTGATGACTTATGAGTTCTTATGTGATATGTCATTGCTATTTATTTTTGGAAATTGGAATTATATGTTAATGAAAAGAATACTGGGATTTGGAAAAGATAAAATTTTGAGTTGAACTATATTTCATGTTGTCTTATTATTGAGATATTTTGATTTTACTTCATATCTTATGCATTTTTATGTTTTATATTATTCACTCATTAGTATATAAAATTTTATCATTTTATGTTTACGCAATCTTTTGATTTTGAGGCTTACGCCTCAAAACGCCTTGAGGCTTACGCCTCGCCTCACGAATGAAAAACGCTTCAATACCCGAATACGCAATTTTAAACATTGGATTATAGATAAGAGTTTAAAGGATAATGTTGAAAAAATTAATAGAATTAGAGAAAGAATTATAGCTTTAAAAATTATTGTTGATGCTAAGATTATTAATATCATAAGCACTTATGCTCCTCAAGTAGGTTTGGATATGAATTCAAAATTAAATTTTTGGAATGACTTAGAAAAATTTATATAAAAGATACCTCTTGAAGAAAAAAAACTTATGGGAGGAGATTTAAATGGACATGTTGGTAGAGAGGTAGATGGTTTTAAAAGCATTCATGATGGCTATGAGTTTGGAGCGACTAATGAATGTGGTAAGACCATATTTTTTTTTAGTTTCTGATTTTGTAATTGTTAATATCTTATTTAAAAAAAATATGAGTTTCTCATCACTTATGAAAATGTATATAGTAAAACTGAGATTGATTAATTTCTTATAAAAAAACAGATCGTTTAGATTGTAAAGCTATTCCACATGAAAGTTTATCTACCCAACAACACTTAAATAATTTTGGACTTTAAGATGAAGAGGCAGAAAATAAAAAATAAAGAAAAATATTATTCTAGGATTAGATAGTGGTATTTAAAAAATTTTAACAAAAATATTTTTTAGAGTAAAATACTATATTTTAATATTTTGTTTGTGTATGGGAAAGCTAATGTTATGTGAAAAAAATAGCTAGTGAGATTAAAATGTTGCAAAAGATATAATTGAAGTATCAAAGGGAAAAACTCCTAAAAGTAAAAAATAGTTAATAATGGAATCAAAATGTGCAAGAAAAAATAAAAAACTTATAAAAATTGGTTTATATGTAAAAATTCAAATAATTGGAAAAAATATAAAGAGATTCGTAAATAGTCTAAGAAAGTAATATGCGATCCAAAGACTTTAGCTTTTAATGATCTATATAATACTAAGGAGCCTTAGGGAGAAAGATATATGTATAAGTTAGCCAAACATAGAGATAAAAGAAGTAAGGATTTAGTTCAAGTGAAGTGTATTAAGGATGAAGATCAAAAAGTGCTTTTATTACAAGCAAATATTCAACAAAGGTGGATAAGATATTTTTGTAAATTCTTCAATGAATTATGAGAATGCAATAAACTTTAGCAACCTTAGCATCATAAATGAAAATAATTTTTTTTTATTTTTATCAACGTATTAGTAAAACCGAAGTTAGAGAGGCTTTAAAGAAAATGAAGTGTGAAAAAGCTGTTAGACCTGATGAAATTCCAATAGATGTGTGGAAATGTTTAAGAGAAAGAAATGACTTGGCTTACTAAACTTTTTAATATTATTTTGAAGACCAAAAAGATGCCAGATGAGTAGAAAATGAGTGTGTACATTCATATTTATAAGAATAAAGGTGATGCACAAGATTGTGTGAATTATAGAGGTATTAAGTTAATGTGTCATACTTTAAAACTATGGGAGAGAGTTATGGAGCATAGGTTACGGCATGATACTAATGTTTCTCAAAATCAATTTGGATTCATGTCGGGTAGGTCAACTATGGAAGCTATACATTTATTGAGAGGTTTGATGGAGAAGTATAGAGAGATTAAGGAGGATCTCCATATGTTATTTATTGATTTAGATAACGCGTATGATAAAGTTCAAAAAGATGTGCTATGGAGAGTTCTAGAAAAGAAAGGGGTTAATAATGTCTATATTTAAGTCATTAAGGATATGTATGTAGGAGTTGCTACTTGTGTTCAAACATAAGGTGGTTTGACCAAGTATTTTTCTATTTCAGTTGGATTACATCAAGGTTCAGCCTTAAGCCCATATCATTTTGCTTTAGTCATGGATGTTCTCACTAAACATTTGCAAGAGGTTGTACCCTGCCGTATACTTTTTGCTGATGATATTCTTCTTATTGATAAGACTAGAGAGGGAGTTGAAGGTAAACTTAAATTATGGAGGTCAATCTTAGAGTCTAAAGGCTTTCGTTTGAGTAGATTTAAAGCTGAATATATGAAGTGTAATTTTAGTAATAATAGTTATTGTGGTGGGTTGTGACTTCGAGTGATCAAGTCATCAATAAGAGTATATGTTTTAGACATCTTGAGCCTATTGTTCGAAGTGATAGTGAGATGGGGATATTATTGGTAGAATTCAAGTTGAATGGTTAAAGTGGAGGAATGCATCGAGCTTATTGTGTGAGAGAAAAGTCCCCCATAAACTTAAGGGAATATTCTATAAGATGGTGGTTAGACCTGCAATGCTTTATGGTGCGGAATGTTGGCCAGCAAAAGAGAAGCATAATATTAAGTTAAGTGTTGCATAGATGAGGATGCTCAGATGGATGAGTGGCTTTACTCTTAAAGACGGTATATGAAATGAGCATATACATGAAAAGGTTGGAGTAGCTCCAGTGAACGATAAGATTATAGAGAGTCTCCTTAGATGGTTTGGTCACATAAAATGGCGGCCTTCCGATGACCCAGTTAGGAAAGTAGATTTATTAGATTTGACTTATGTTAAGAACGGTAGAGGTAAGACTTGATTAGAAAATATTAGAAATGACCTTTCTTTATTAGATTTAAATGAGAATTTAATTTTTAACAAAGCACAATGAGCAAAAACGATTCATGTAGCTGACCCCACATAGTGGGATAAAGGCTTGTTGTTGTTGTTGTAATATTTTTTATGAACTAATGACTAAATACATGTCATATCATATCAGGATATTTTGCTTGAGTCCCATAAAACTAGGGTATTCAGAAGTCATAACTTGAATAAGGTTCATCAAATATAGATTACCAAAATAGGCCATCCAACATCCATGGCATGCTTCTTGAAGATAAAAATTAACCACCTAAATTGAAACAAAACAAAAAAAATGACAAATATAAGCATTTGTTAATGTCACAAGGAATTCACCTTTCTGCACGAGGTCTGATATGAAGCAACATATGTGCGGATTGATTTTTGCCATCATCACAAGTACTACTTTGAAGATTAATCTCCTTTCTATGAAATGGTTCTACAAAAGAACATATTAATGAAATCCATAGCACAAAAAAAAAAAAAACTTGACATATAGCAATACATCGGAATGAAAATAAACATACAAAATGATAATATATATATATATATATCACCTTTCCAAGCCAAAGATCTTATATCATTAGGCTGACAACCAATCATCTTCTGAATCAATTCACCTGGCAATAATCCAAGAGGAACTTTCCCAAATTCTTCAACTAATGCATAGAGAGCTAACTTGTCATTGAGAAAAATGTAATCTTTTGACTTCATACTAGAAGCACCTCCATGCTTTTCAAAATTCAATGACAGCACCTAGGCATTCACCAACAATTCAGCCAAAGAATGCTTCATAACTTAGTACATTTACATAAATAAGAAAATTTTAATAACTATAAGACAAATCAACCAACCTCATTCAAGTGATGCGATGAGCAGCCAAAACTGATTCCAATACCTTTTATGCATCTAAGAAGCTTAATCTAAAAGAGATACATCTTAAAATGACAATCCTGCATACAGTAAGCAAACAAACTCACAAATTCAAACATTTTACCCTATCTTTCTTGTAGTGTTCCAAGAGTCTTTCTAGAAGGCCATTGGTCAGCAAGCAACTAATAGTTAAAGGTGGCCTATCTAGAGTATACTTGATTGACGAATTGGCATTGTTCTGGCAAATTAGACTGTGGGGGGTCTTTAGTTTCTGTGAAATGTCTCCAATATTAGATTCATAAGGGTCAGCTGAAGCGACCTTGCTTGAATCCTTTAAATACAACTCTTTGGAAGATTTTATGTCTACTCCCCTTTTCTTGTGAGCAGGACATTGCTGCAGATCAACATCACAGAAGACTAACTGGCGAGATACTTGATTGACCTTTGAAATGAGACTTAGAGGTGGTCTCACGGCTCTTGTTGACCGAGCGCCCTTTGGGAAACTGTCAATGGAATTTTGATGGATTTTTTTTCCAAAGCAATTCATAAAAAAACAGTAGAATTAAACCCAAGCAAATGATATGAAGGTGTACGTGTATTAAAATTTTATAAGTGACTTGTAAGAAAATTAAATAAAAACTAAGCAAGAGAGGAAATATTCCATCCCAAAATAAGGATAACATCATAGGGGTGCAATAATAAATAATTAAATAAAACATACTAAATTTTAATACAAACACAAAAAGGGTTACTCATGTTGTTTCCAGAGTATACTAGAAAGCTTGGTAGGAAGCAAGACATGGATCTATGACTTAAATCATAGCTCTTTGGACATTATATTTGCATTAAACGAATATAAAAGTGCTAGATATTCAACTTTATATCATCGAGTGAAGGGAAAAAAAGAAATAAAAAAGCAATTAGTTTTTACTCAAATATAATCTAGGATTACTAAAAAAATAGTTCATCTGGGAAGTTTGGCCAATAGCTTTCCCTTAATGAAGGCCTAAAATTAATATAAGTGAATTCCTCCAAGAATGAAGATCCGTGATCCAGGTATTACATCATTAAAAGAATAATAATAAACCTAACAATACAATTTAAAAAAAAGCATATGAGAAGAAGCTTCAAACATAATTTAGGCATCAGGTCATGAAGAGATCACAAAGAGAATCACTAAGGATCAATGAGGAGCTATTCTATGAAAGCTTCAACAAAGCTTCGTTATGTTTCCCTGAAGCTCCTCAATCAATTTGGATTTCCAATTTGAACTCAAGCAAACGTATGGTAAAAACACTTAGATCAGCCTTAGGTCTCCAGTGTTTGCAAAAAGAATTCACATCTGGCTAGGGTACATTCATAGGGAATCCTGCATTTCTTTCTCTGTCCTTGAAATGAAATCCTTCATGGATCTCCTCTAGTCACAGCAAACTGAAACTATCTACATGGCCAAGAGGTAAGAGACGATCTCAACGTCATCTGATTTCATCAAAAGTTTATATTTCGTTACATCTAAATTTATATATTCGTTAAGCCATGGTTTAGTTAGAAATTGTCTGATCTTACACAAGACACCGTAATTATATCTCGTGCGGTAGCAGGCCTCGTTATTTCAAAAGCCTCAAATGAGGTCCCCGCTACATGTAATGTGCAATCCAAATCAAATTGTATACTGTGTAAAGGAAAAAATAAGGATTTAATAAATTTAATTAAACATATAAACTTCAAAAATTCATAATTCATTTTTATTCAAAATATAATGAATAACACCTCTAATGAATCAGGGAAAAAATACCATGAAATTAAAATCAAAACCTAATTCCCTCTATGTATATAAATAGATCAATTAATAAATTTGTCAGGTTAATCCAATAATTACATGTTTTAATCAACTCAATTTGACTTCAAATTTCTATGGATGATTCTTAGGATTTCTCTGAGATCTTTGGAATTTTTCCATAAAAGTTTGAAGATAAATCAAAGTTAATTAAATTTTCTAAAACCAATGAATCATAAAGTCACTTAAATCTTTCATAACTCAAAAATTAAATCAAATTAAATTTTAAAATTTTAAAGCAAATTTTAAAAAACATTTTTAATCCATGAATAATAGATGATAAAGTTTCAAAAGTAATTTAAATCATCCCCAATACATCTTTAGTATTTTCAATGAACAAAATATTTAATATTAAAGTAATTCTCTATAATTCATTTTAAAACTACATAACCTCAATTTTTTAGAGATCCTCATGTTGCCCCTAGCTTATGGGTTTAATTCATGTAAATATGAGTTCATTTAGATAGAAAATTTTTCAAATCCTAATCCTAAGTTAATGAGATTTCCCTAATTAGTATAAAATTTGTAAAATTCACAACTAATTCAAATAAAATCCTAAAAATACAAGTATAATTCTACAAATCCCTTGTAAATCCTAGAATCATAGAAAAATTAATTCAATTGGGTTTATAAGCAATCAGCATGTTTTATTGATTTTCTAATTCATAAAAAACCAGAAATATCTCCAATAGACATGAAATTTTTATGAGATCGTCTACCAAATGTTGTCCCATGAAGAAAACCAAAAAATATTACTATAATTGATATTTTCAGCAATTAGGAGAAAGTATAGCAAGCACAGTTGCTGTATTTTATGGAAAAACAATTAAGTAACCCTAATTCCTTCAAGAAGTCCTTTTGGAACCTAAAACCAAATTCTAATAGAATTCTTACAGATTTCAAAATTCTTCCACACATCTGGCCCTGAAACATATGCTTGAATCATATGAATAATGATAATGTATGCAACGCATATAGAATTAGGATAGGTACTAACTTCTTACTTGTTTGAAGCTCATGTAGAAGATCTGAAAAATGCTTTTGACCTCTGCTTTTACCTTTATTATAATGCATCATAGGGTTACCTTCAAGTAAATAAACAATAAAGAACTTATTAGAAAATCTAAATTTCTCAATGTAAAGCATGAAATTTAAAAAACCTTCTTCATCCAATAACTTCTCATAACTAGTTATAAGATGAAGCAACATAGGGAGAACTGCCTAAGATGTACTATGCAATAAACGAATATCATGAATCAAAGGTAATTTCATAAAATTATAATAAGACCATCTGATTCTATATGAATTTGAACATTTAGTGTTGGGAAATAAAAAATCCATTAAAAACCAAGTTGAATGCAACCAAGTTGAATGCGGCAAAAATGAGAATAATAAAATGGATGCATGATAAAACTAGAATGAATAAATGAAGAAATGCCTAGATTAGACATTGTTGTTGGCTCAAGAAAAACGGCACAAATGCATGAATCCTGTTTTGCAGACATAGGATGCCATCTTCCTTGGGTCAGATTGTAATTAACCAGCACTACAGGAAATTCATCAATTACCGGCGGTCTGGACCGGCAGTTCTCCAGCCGTCAGTAATAACGGCGGCTTAACCGACTGTGTGACAGTCGGTTTTTACTGGCGGTCTAACCGGTCGTTATGTAAATTAATGCCGCCGGAAATAGCGGCGGTCCGGAGACCACCGGTTAAACCGCCGGCATTAAATCTTACCAGCGCGTTACCGGCGGCTTGAACTGTCGGTGTTAAGTAAATTTATTTCCGGCGGTTTAGAATAAGCCGTCCTAAGCCTTCCATTTCATTTCATCACCTGCTCTCTCTCTCTCCTACGCGACGCTCGCCCCCATCTCCTCCTCCCTCTCGCGATCGAGACGCGTCCTCCGGCCGCCAAAAAGTTCCTCCAAACGAAGATCTCTCCCCACTGCAAGGCCGAGGTTTGCGTTTTTAGTTTTTTTTATGCATTTTGTTGCTATTTCGGTTATATTACATCAAGGATCAGCCTTAAGTCAATATCTTTTTGCTTTAGTCATAGATGTTCTCACTAGACATTTGCGAGAGGATGTACCTTGTTGTATGCTTTTTGTTGATGATATTCTTATTGTTGATAAGACTAGAGAGGGAGTTGATGGTAAACTTGAATTATGGAGGTCAACCAAAGAGTTTAAAGGTTTTCGCTTGAGTAGATCTAAAACTAAATATATGAAGTGTAATTTTAGTAGTAATAGACCTAGTAAGGGGTTTGTGACTTTGGGCGATCAAGTCATTAATAAAAGTACATGTTTTAGATATCTTGGATCTATTGTTCAGAGTGATGGTGAAATAGAAGGGGATATTATCAGCAGAATTCAAGTTTGATGGTTGAAATAGAGGAATGAATCGGGCTTGTTGTGTGATAGAAAAGTCCCCCTCAAACATAAGGGAAAATTATATAAGATGGTGGTGAGATCTACAATACTTTATGGTGTCGAATCTTGGTCATTAAAAGAGAAGCATAATACTAAGTTAACTGTTGCAGAGATGAGGGTGCTCAGTTGGATGAGTGGCTTTACCCCTAGAGATAGGATACGAAATGAGCATGGATGTTCTTTTTTCTTTAGTCATGGATGTTCTCACTAGACATTTGCGAGAGGGTGTACCTTGTTGTATGCTTTTTGTTGATGATATTCTTCTTGTTGATAAGACTAGAGAGGGGGTTAATGGTAAACTTGAATTATGAAGGTCAACCATAGAGTCTAAAGGTTTTCGCTTGAGTAGATCTACTGGTGGATCTATTTCTCATACGGAACATAGACGACGACTGGTAAAAGCTTTAAATTAGTTTATTAAATATATTTATTTTATTATAACTATATTTTATATTTTCAGAAAGAGTTTCTTGGTCGGGAGCCAACACCGCTAGAGTTGCATACTTGAACTCATCAACATCAAGCTGACCATCAGTGGGTTGATGAAAAGGCTAAAAAGGCTCATGTTAGTATAATTTTTTGGAGTTTGGGAATATAAATTTATTATAATAAAATTAATTCTAATATCAATATATTTTATGGATTTATTCTTGCAAGATGATTTTTTACGAGCTCAGGAAAGTCGTCAGTCCAGTGGTGAGGGATCATCTTCAGGATCGATCCAGACTTCTGAGTATCATACATGGTCAGATGTTGGAGGAAGGCAGAGGGGGAGGGTATATGGCTTGGGTTCGCAAGGCTATGCTTATGAGGGCAGTTCATCCACCTCAGCATTTTATGATCCTAGAGGAGCTGAAGAAAGTGTAAGCCAGAGGGTTGTAGCGCTGACAGAGAGATAAAAGAGATGAGAAAGGTTCAAAATGAGATGCAGGCAGAGCTGCGATCCTACAGAGATGAAAATCAAAAGAAGAAAGAGCAAGAGCAAGAGAAGCCACATGCAACACCAGACAGCGAGGATACGGAGGAGGATTAGTACACTTTTTTGTTCGATGAACTTATGATGAATTTATTGTAAACTTATTTGGTTATGAACTTATTTGGTTTCAGTTATTGAACTTAGTTATGAACTTATTTGGTTTCACTTATTGATTTGGTTTAATGAATATATTTGTGATAATTATTATGATTGACTATAGTGGCGTGTTGCCAAAATTTGTGGAAATTAATGTATTTTATGTGCAGGTTTAGAGTTTAGGATGAAAATTAGTAAAATAGATGGGAGATTGTCATTTTTTTTCAGATGCTATAGGTTTTCGGCAGCCAACTAGCGGTTTGGCCGCCGGAAACTTCGATATCATATGGCTAATTAAAGACGCCGGCAAACTACTAAAACTGTCAGTAAATACCGACGATATGCCGACGGTGTCCGGCGGTTCACCGGTGACACGCCGGCGGTCTCACCGATGGCACTTCCTTCAGTTTTAATAGCCGGTAAGCTGCCAGTAAATCACTGGCGGCGTACCGGCGGTCAACGCTGTAATAACGACGATACTTTACTGGCGGTTGAACAGCCGGTACACCACCGGTACAAAATCGGCGGTCACCGGTGCTTTGACAGTCGGAACCTAATAGGCGGTATACATCGCCGGTGAAAAAAACTATCGGAAAAACACCGCCGGAAAAGGTTTCCGGCACCGTTTTTACCGGCGATTTTTGAACCGCCGATAAGCCGCTGGTGTTTTTCAAACCAGTCGGAAAACTAATGGCAACCACCGGTAATGAGTGATTTTCCTGTAGTACAGATTTCTCCATAGGGTAGTGTTAGGGTTTAATTAGATATGGGTCCTTACTTTCCATGAGCGCAAGCACTCATAATTAATTACCCCTCTTAACACGTAAGAGAGAACTTTAGATTAATGATGAAAAATTTTAGATATTTTATTCTCAATTACGGGAAAAATGGGTCCTTACTTTCCAGAGGGTAGTGTTAGGGTTTAATTAGATATGGGTCCTTACTTTCCATGAGCGCAAGCACTCATAATTAATTACCCCTCTTAACACGTAAGAGAGAACTTTAGATTAAGGATGAAAAATTTTAGATATTTTAATCTCAATTACGAGAAAAATGGAGGTAACCCAATCAAAATCCCATGGTTTTGTTGTCCCGGATATACCGTAAGTTTTAGTCTACCAACACTAACAATCAATGACCATAGTGTCCAGGGAATCTGATTAGCAATCATGGGTTGCCTCCTCTCAGGGATCCCGTGTAGACTAAGATGGTCAGATATGAGTTTTAGTTTTATTAGGTTTTGGGGTTTACATTTATTAGAATACCCAAAAGTTAATCTGATTTGGTTTTATAACTTAGCTTAGAGGTTACCCAAAGTTTGAATTGAAGCGGATCTTACGGCTTATTGTTGACCTCGTTTTTCGCTCGAATACCTTCGAGCGCATTCGATCAATTCGATTAGACCTCGTCAAGCCCAATTCGAACTCGAATCGATCCAAATGGATTTCAATTAGACTCGATTGCACTCAATTTAATTTATTTTAATTGCATCGAGTTTAATTTGATTCAAATTGATGTCGATTAGGGTGCAATTTTGTTTGCATGACTAGGTCGAACTGCCTCGAGCCCAAACCTGACCCCAATTTGGCCTAGAATTGAGCTTGGTTTGAGCCCAAATCTGATTCAAATCAGCTCAATTTAATTCAAATAAATTCCAATTGACTTTTGCTTTCATTTGAATCATTTCCTAAATCCGGTAATTGCATCGAACGGCTCCGATTTCCCCGAAATTCGAAGTCGACCGTTGTCGCAGTCGCATTGAGGACCCGGGCCTTCTCTCTGTCGAAGGGATGGACTCTTCTCGGTTCCTCTTCCCAGATCGAAAGGGGATCGGGATTCCCCTCTGGGCCGTGCTCTCTTCGGTCGGGATCCCTCTCTCTCTCGATTTCGCCTTCTCCCCCACTCGCTCAGCCCGTCTATCTCTCTCTCTCGTTTTCTCCCTGGTTCTCACACACCCGAACTAGTCTTTCTCTCGCTCGCTCTCTCTGGTCGGTAGAAGCACGAAGGAGCATCCTCGCTCCTTCTCCAGTTCGCGAAATCTGACCAAGCCGAGGCCCGTCCGACCTCAACTGGGATCAAACTCCTGCAGCGAACCTAGATCCGACCTCCAAGACCGATCCCGACGCTAGCCCTAGCCATCCCGACGCCGGCTCTAGTCAAGCCCGAACTCCTCGCTGTGAGTACCTCCCCGTTATTCTCCTTCTCTTCCCTACTCCATCAAACAAGAAGATAGGAAAGAGCAATAGAACATGCATCCTTTACAAAATCTGAAATCGTATATTCTCTTGGCTTTACTTTGATCCTCCTTTTCACATTTCCTCTTCCTTCCTCTCAACTTTCAGTCCACATTTACATGATTTATAGTCATGCAGTGAAGGTTTATATACTTTGCTTAGGATCCATGTCTTGACATCAATTAGTATGTTTTAATTTGTGCATCCGAACTTGAGTAATCCATTTTTTGGAAATGCTATAGTAAGTGTTGGAAGGTTTTAATTGTTTCTTTTTCATTATAAAATCTTAATGAGCTTTATGTGGATGCTGTAGCAAGCTTAATCAAGTGTGTAAAAGATTTTCTCCCCTTTTATGATTATGCGTGATCGTAAATATCGCATGTTAGCTATTCGATGAAATGTTTCCAAAAGAGAGTCTGGATTACATTACTTATATCAAAGTTTTATGTGAGAGTCTTGTTTGTGTGAAAGTTTTCCCTAACCCATCGCCTAGAAGTCCTTCAAAAAAAAATGTGAATTTGTTTATTTGACGAGAGATATGGAGTTTTAGTTTTGTTTATTTTCCTTTTCTTTCATGAAGCATTTCTTCAAAAGAGATGATTTCTCTAAATTCATCTCTCTTGTATTGAGCTACTTTTCTTCTTTTTGTGGATGTATTTGTCTCCTTTTTATTTGGAGAGAGCCTATTGGTATGGAGAATAGTGGTTCTAAGCATAGAGCTTTTCTGTTTGTTTAAAAGAAAAGGGGAAAACCGTTGGAGATGATAAATGGTTTGCTTAACGGTTGAAAGGTGATGTATCTTTATTTTTCTCTTGGTGGTTGAAAAGAGGGAGCCATGTGGTAAGCTTGTTTTAAGAATACTTGTTTTTGTTATTACACCTCTTGGGTTGGATTTTAATATTCTATGTCTTACTTTACCTAGATTTGAGCTTTATCCTCATAACATGAGATATCACTTTTAGCAAAAGCATCATTGAGAACTTGTGAACTTCATGGCATGGAAAGGATGACTTAGTGTATGAACTGTTGTGGATTTTCTCATTCTCATAGTTGCATGTTTACAAAATTTTCCTGAAATATTTAATAGCATATAACTTGAAAGTTAAACTTATTGGAAAAGCTTCATATGCTCATGCGATCAACTTGGAAAGTCAATTCGATTCGATAAGAGGTCACATGATTTATATTGAATAATTTTCTTTGAGCTTTGGGAAGGATTTGAAGCTTTGTGATGAATTGAGCTTATTTTCTTTCTCTCACTTGTATGTGGTTTAAAGTTAGATCGAAGCAAGTAAATGAGTTTTGAAACATATTTGATCGTGAAGTATGATGAGTGATAGGGCACTTTTATTTTTCTTCAAATTTTGATATCTTTCTACTAGTTTGAAATTTATGAGAATGTGATATTTGTAGTTGCGTTGAAAATTTCCATAGTACCATACTTTTCTGTTCCAAGCATATTTTGGGTTTAATACGAGATGATTTAGATATAAAAAAAGGACACACATGACAATTAGAGCATTGTTTCTAATATTTTGGTAAAGGGGGTTGGCATCAAACTAGTCTCTTCTTAATTGCATTTGGTTCGTATTGGATTGAAACGAGTTGATGGAATTCTCTTTATGCTTTTCTGAACCTGTTGAATTTTATTTGAAAATCATATTGAAGATTGTGGTGGGATATTTTGTGATGCATTGGAGAGCAGGTTTGACATTAAATAATCTCTCCTCTTCTCTTTACCAATAACATGGGAATTGATTTTAAATCCTTGGTCAGAATGTTGGATATTTGGCATGAGAGTAAGTTTATGGATTTGGGTATGTTTGTTTAGAGCTCTTGATAGCATGTGGTACAAAAGGAGAAGGTTGGTTGAGGGAGCTTTATGTGTTTTTTCTATAATTAAATAGTTTCATTGGCGGAGTTTGGAAATAATATAAATGATCATGAGCTTTATATCTTTTTCGTCACCATGAAAGCATAATATTAGTATTGGGTTTTGGCAAGAATCAATGTTATGAAAGCATGAACTTTATCACATGGGAAAGGTAACCCAAAGCATGAATTGTAATAAACTTTGTTGTTCTCCAAATTACATAATTGCAAGTCTCTTTTGGATATTTGTTGGTACATGTTATATGAGATTTGCTCCATGATAGAAAGGTTTTAAAGGCTATTTCTTTTGTTCAAATTCCTACGCATTTGAGAAGGTTTCAAAAAGTACTGCTTTATGGTTGAAGTTCGCGTCATTTCAAAAAAAAATGATTTTATATAAATGGTTTTATGAGTTTGTTTTTTTTTAACGAGAGGTTTCACGAATGTCTTTATGAGTTGGAAATTTTAGGAAGTGTTTTGTTTTGAGAGATTTTACGAATGAGTCTTTTGTTGGAAGCTTTGGAGTCGTTTCATGTTGCAAGGATTCACGATAGATTTTGTGAATGTTTTATATCGAATGCTTTATGTGAATTATTTTCGTATTGAGATTTTGTGATTTTGTCTTGTGAATGTTTTCTTAATGGAAGGCTTTATAGTGCCTATTCATTAAGAAAACTTCCACAAGTCTACCCCACTCCAAATAAGAAAAAGGCACTTGATTGTTGTTTGTTTTGTAGGATTTTGTGTCAAAAGAGGGGATTCTCGTAGGTGTTTTTTTTGTAGAATTTTGTATCAAAACAAAAAGAAAAGAAAGAAGAGATTTTGATAAATGATTTGTGTAGAATCTCATGTAGCTTTTTATTCAAACAAAACAAGAAATTTCATAGGTTAGATTTGGGTTTAATAACTTTTTGAAGAGTGGATTTGTATTGGTAGATTCTTTAGAGCTCTCTTTTTGGATGAAGTGATGTCTTTTAGTCTGAATTGTGTCTCTTTCATTAAATTGGAAGAGTGGGGTAGATATAGAGTTTGGAAGAGTGTGATAGATAGAAAGAGATTTTGTTTTAGTTCTAGTTTTGGGAGCTTGAGTTCCCCTTGTTGCTTTGAGTTTGGTAGGGAATGATTTGCGTAGTAGAGTCGGGTTTGTATCAAGTGCCTTATTTAGATTGTGGGAACAGTAAAGGGCATTGTTAATGTTGCTTTAGGATACACTTGTCTTCAAAGAAGTGTGTCCAAAAACAGCAATGCCTACATCCCTTTTATTTCTAATTTTCATTCTTTTTCTTTCTACTGCTTTGCTATAGATTTCTAAGCCTAGTGACATATGTACGAAAGTCCTAGAGGGTTAGAAAACAAAACTCATTTTAGTCCTATAACTTTAGCGACATCTAAGGACAAAAATTAAGGACCGGGTCTTAGATAACATAGACTTAGGATGCATGCTCCCTATAGGATAGAGACATCAAAACATAAACTTAGTGACACGTTCTCCTAGGTTTAGTTCCCCTTAATCTACTAATAATCAACCAACAGAAATCAACCATAATTCAATCCTTTAAAATGTACTAAAACACTTAATTTTTATTCTAACCATAATTAATATTTCATAACCATTAAAAATACCAAATCTAAATCAAGTTCAACTAAATTAATAATAATCTCCTAACCAACCTAAAATTTAAAAGAGGTAGACTTTAATTAGGAGATTCAAACCTAAGCTAAAATTCATTAGGATAAGAGACTCCTAAAATATCAAACTTTAGATCTTTTTTTTTTTAAATCAATTAACCAATTTGATTAATAAATCGCCTAATCTATATTTCTTTTCTAATTTATAACCAACTAATAATTACTAAATATATGTACTGAGATAATCTAACATCCTTAATCGAGAGTTTTCCTAAGTCAAGGCTTAGGATGTAATTAACTACGGGGGCTTGCGCCCGTAGGAAACCGATCCCCACAATCAAATAAACCCCATTCGAGCTGATGTATCGAATGGGGGAAATCTCGTGAACTTTTGGGTTATAGATATTATTATCCATCGAGGTTGGTAGGTGAAAGCCGCTATCCTCCATGGCTAATCGTATCTATAACTCCATCTGCTCTTCCATCGGCCTGTTTGTGCCGAGTGTAAAGGCCTACGACCATTTTGTCCTACAGGATAGTGTGATCGTACCCTTTGCATTCGAAGCACACGAGCGGAATCCTTTCGGAGACCCACACTTATATTAGAAGTAACCCAGGCATTTGAATCTGAGTCGGGACTTATGGCTTTCATTGAAAGTAGCCCGTACGATGGGTCTTACGGCTTCTCTTAGAAGTAGCCCATTGGCAGGTCTTACAACCAAACTCTACAGCAAAGCTGCCCATTAGTTTTGAATTTAATTGACAGGTATTGCGACTCCCTTAGAAGTTGCATGTAGGTTTAATTTGGATTAGAACTTACGACTCTATTTAGGAGTTGCCTAAAAATAAGTCCTACAACCTGGCTCTATAGCAAGGCTGCCCGGAGATTTAATTGTTTGGGTAGGTTTTACAACTTTCCTTTAGAAGTTGTCTAAAAGTAAGTCTTACAACCTAATCCTTTAGATTAAGATGCTTGTTAATTTTGAATTTGATTATTTTGGGGTTTAATATTTTATTTAGTAGTTTCCCAAATAATATGTCTCACGACTCCTACTAGAAGTTGCCTAATTATTTGGGAATAATAGTCTTACTGCTTCCCTTTAGAAGTAGCCCATTAATGGGTCTTACAATTTAGCCCTATAGGCTAAACTACATGAAGTTTCAATTTTTGAGAGAAGTTTCTCTCAATTAATAGGTCTTTCTTTTAGAAGATACCTAAAAGTGGGTCTTATTACTTCATTTAGAAGTGACCCATTAGTAAAGTCTTATAACTTAGTCCTATAGACTAGGATGCCAAGAGATTTAATTATTTGTTTGTTTGAGTGGAAAACAGTTGTTTGTTAGCTTAACTCCAAACTGTGATTTTCAGTTGTTTATTAGCTCAACACTTACTAACTACTAGTTGCCGTTATGCGACATTACTGTTCTTCGCTACAGCAGTTTATTTTCTTATTTTAGTAGTTCAGCACTTTACTTTGCTCTTTTTTCTTTCAACAATGTTCTACTTTTAGTGATTTGTTCTACTTTTTGTCTATAGTTTAGCATGGCACTTATTCTTTTTTTTCATACTTTAGCATTTATTTTGATATTAATTTAATTATGATGCTTAATGAATTTCAATTGTTTGTTGCAATAGCTCATACATGAGAGACTTTAGAGAGCTTACAGAATGTGTTGTGGAGAGTCATGAGAGTTATTGTGAATTTAAATTGTGAGTTAAATTGTTGAGTTTGAGTTGTGAGCATGAGTTGAATTGTTGGGTTTGAGTTAGTTAAGTTGAATTATTTTAGGTTTATTATTATGAACATTATGCATTTTATTTTTTGTTTCATTTGATTGGTTGATTAGTGTGAATATTTTTATTCATGTATTTTATTTCATTTTATTTATGTGATTTTAAATTGGTTGATTGGTTGAATCTTAAATTGGTTAGTTGGTTGAATTTTAAATTAATTAATTAAATTTAAATTTTTTAATTAGGTTTGAAATTTGACTTTGATTAAAATTTATTTGGTTAATTAAATGAGATTTTAATTGAATTTTTTTAAATTTGATGAAATTTTAAATTGGTTGAGTGAGGGTTGAATTTTAGATTTATTTTAAAGTGATTTAATTAATTGCTCAATTAAATGGTGAATTAGTTAAATGAATTTTAATCTTAAGGTTGATAATTAATTGGATTTTAATTAAAGTTTAAAATTAAAGTTTTATATTTGATTTGAATTTTAAATTTAATTATGTGATTCAGTTAATTAAATTAAGGTTTTAATTTAATTAGATTAATTTTAATTTAAAGATTTTAGAATTTGTGTTTTAGTTAATCAAATTAATTAATGCCTCTATTCAATTACTCATTGTCATTTGACAATTTTTTCGGGCAATTTCGGCAGCCTCTTAGCGTCCCCTCCCCACGCGAGGAGGTCGAGGCGGCAATTGCCAGTGTTTCTTCCCGCCTAAACTTAAGGACGATGGCGCGGGGTCTTCCATTTATCAAATTCATTTACCCAGATAAAAAATTAATGGTGCGGGTCTTCAAATTTTAAAATCATCCGCCCGAATTAAAAATTACGACACGAGTCTTTGAATTTTAAAACCATCTGCCCGAATTAAAAATCATGATACGGGTCTTCGAATTTTAAAAGCAACCACTCGAATAAAAAATCACGGCGCGAGTCTTGAAATCGGCGAATACCTGTTGTTTTTATAAAAATAATAATTATTATTTAATTACATGTCAATTTACTAAATCATTTAAACTTTTGTTAATTAGCACAATCATTAGTGTCAAATGCTAAGGCTGAGAGTTCGATTAACAAGGCAATAAACCTATATAATTTATGAGGCAGTTCACCTAGGATGCACCGACACTCCGCTTAAAGAGGGTATGCAATGTCGGACACGTGTCGGACACGAACACGCGTCGGACACGGCATGGACATTTGTCCAACACGACATTGGAGTGTCGGAATTTAAAACATTAAAATTTAAATCGGACACGCGTGTCCGACACGTGTGTCCGGTTATTAAATGATAAAATCGTCCGTTCTATTTAGCCTTTTTCGCGAACGAGAAGCCCTATTTTTCCGATCCACGAAAGAAATCTTCTAGGGCGGATCGGGAGAGCTCGCAGTCGACGCCAAACGGAGCTCGTTGCCTTCACCTCCCGTTCCTTCGTCATTTATGCTCGGCCAAGCAGAGCTCGTCTTTCCCATTCCTTCGTTCTTGCATTATTTCTGCTGTCATTCGAGGCAAAGTTCGCAATCAATGCCAAACAGAGCACCTTTTGAGCGCAAGAGAGCCAAGACCTGTAAGTGGATTTCGCCATTTATTCTCTTCATTGTTGAAAAACCTAATGTACATGCTCGGTACCGCTCGATATCGCTAGGTACATGCTCGGTACCGCTCGGTACATGCTCGGACAAGCGCTGGGTCATGAGTGAGATTGCATTAGGCATGAAGGTGTCGAACAAGCGGAGCAGGTGGAACAGGCAGGCGAACAAAGTATTGAGCGCGTGAAGGTTAGTTTGGCGGTACAGATTGGGCCGTGCGAGTGGAGGCGGACGGGAGGCGTCGGAGTCGACTGGGGCATCAGAAGTGGGTTGGTGTGAGATTGTTAGCTAGGAGGGATTGGACAGGCGTCTTCGCGGGTCGATCCCGTGCGTGGGGTGCTCGATCAGATGTCGGACGCTGGAGGCGCTTGTGTGGCTCAGGATTGGAGTCGACTGGAGTGGAATAAAGATTTAAGGGATTTTGGTCAAGGGTAAGCGGATGAGGGCTTTGACTTCGTCTATGTGAGTACGAATACTTGTCCCAACCGCTCCTGCCTGTTGTTTTTGAAAAAATGAGCAGGCAGTTGTGTTGTTTTGAACGAATAGTTGCTTCGTTTGGAAGCAAATCGCATGAGGTGGGGCCAGCTCGGAGGCAGGTGTGTTGCTTCGCATCTATTCAAAACTCCTTTTTTTTAATTTAGTCGATAACTACGTAAGCAAAACATACTAAAGATAAGATGATGTAAAATATAATTTAGTGATTTGGACATTTAAAATGGAGGATAGAAAATACAAGAATAAGATGTGAACATAAAATTAAAATTGAATGATCAAGAAAATATGGTAGATAAAAGACAATGTGCACGACACGAAGATATGTGAAAAGATCTACAAAAAATATAGTTAAGGTCCTATAGTACTCAATAAGAATGAATAGAGAATGAGGATTCATAAAACCAATCTCAAATAAATAGGAAGATAAGAAAATGATGATGATGATGATGATGCATACAAAATAACTTTTTATGCCTTAATTTGTTTCATGCCATGACTAGATATGCATCCATGTTAAAGCCATATCAAGTTCGTTGAATAGGAGAAAACATTCATGTTATTATAATAAAATTTTAAAAATGAAATAAATATATAAAACTTTTTTTATGCAAAACATTAGTTAACCATTAGGAAAAAAAGGTCAAATAGAAATCTAAGAAAAAAATGACATTATTTTTAAATGAATCTTGTCAAGAAAACTATCCAAGTTGTCTTTCTAATTGTTGTATATTAAATATTTACTGTAGCAAATAACTTGTACATAAAAATAACGAGTCTTTTTTGGATACATTATCAAAGATAGAAGAAAGAAAATGAATATGAACACAACTAAATATAGTAGGTAAATGAGATTAAAACTGAAGTATTTTACCACCTTTCCAAGCCATGTTGACTGCCTTGTTTGCCAGGTACCCAAACTTTTCCTCCATCACTTCAGCAAGTGATCCCAAAGAAACATTTTTCAACACTTTAGAAAGTGCATAAAGAGACATTCCATTTTCTAAAAATATGTGAGCATTCTGGTTGCAACTTTTTGAGCCCGCATGTTTCTCAAATTTGAAAGAAGATACTACCTGCAATTTATAAATATAATTTAAACAAAAGATCCACATTTTGATTTAGAACATCAATATTTGGTCAAAACTCTACTACAATTGCAGAAGAAAGTGCAAATAAACAATCGGAAACAAAATCTGAAAAAAAGCAAAAAAACATGAAGTTAGTAAATAAAAATTTACAGTTGGGTTCAAATATGTATGGAAATAAACATTGCATCAATAATATTAAAAAACAAATTTACCTGTTCAAATTTGCACAATGAGCAGCCACAGCATATTCCTGAAGTGCTCACGACTCCTAGAAGCTCCAGCTTACAAATATCAACCAAAAAGTAAACACCAACATTGATAAATGTGACAATAGCAATTAACAATCTAACAAGATCATTAACTTACATTATCTTTCTTGTATTTAACAAGAGCTCCTGCAAGAACTCCAGTGGAAAGCAAGCCTTGAACATCACAAAGGAGACTATCAGGTGTAAACTTAGATATCCTATCATCCTTAATAGGAGTTTTTGGGCTAATTTCAAAGCAGGATGATGATGATGCTCCTAAGTGTGAAGCAATTTGTTCTGAATCATCGGAAGTACTACATTCAATTATGTTATGTCTCCTTGAAGCTAATAAAGTGGATTTTCTAGATGATCGATGTCTCCTCTGAAGACTGAAAAAAGAGGAATTATATCAAAAGTTGTTTTCAAGTTCAGTAGAAGATGATCTTTTTTCACTCAAATTCGAGTAATAACTCACCATTTTTTTGCAAACGGAAGTTGCTTGATAACACTCAAGAGAGGTTCATTGTTAATCAATCTAGGCAAACCCCCATATTTTCTAGCTGATCTAGGTCTCCTCTGAAAGCTATAAAAACAGATGAAATAATAAGATGTTTTCAACTTCAGTAAAACAGGGTCTTTTTATCTCTAATTCAAGCAATAACTCACCACAGTGTTGATGGAAATTCCTGGATCACACTCAATAGAGGCTCATTGTTATCCAATCCAATATCAACAGGTATGTTAGCCTTAGTTACTATTTGAGCAAAATCATTAAAAAGGTTCAGAAGCAAAAAAAAAAACTCAAAATATTGCAAAAATAAATAACAGTAATAAAGAAATCTAATAGTACCCTCTTCATGAAGACTCCCCTCAGTGCTCAAGTCAATATTATCTAATTGGTTTCTTTTGATGACAGTTTCATCCTTCTCAAATTCAACTTCTGAATTTCCCTGAGAAGACAAAAACTCAGGCAACAGCGGAAACAAAAAAAAAACATTTTTTATTCCTTTATGGTTCCAGTTAAAATCCACGCCAGCAACAGGAATGGAAGACTCAATTAAACAAATAGAAGAGAAAAATCAATAAATAGTGATATTTACTTGGTTCTTCTCGGATGTGCAAGGTGCCGGAAGCCCGTCACTAAGGCCAATGTCGACCAGATCGTTAACACTGGAGAAGACTCCTTTATTTTGAACCACCTCCTTGAGAGAATAAACTTCGTTGCTGGAGAGAAGGGGAGAAAGTTCCTGCTCCCCAAATCCCCGTCTTCTCCTTGTATAGAAAAACACAATTTTCTTCCTTCTCCTTATATAAACGCTTACCATTCTCTTGCAACTAGGGTATGTTGAGGTTTCCGAAAACAATTCGAGAATTAGAAGATACGTATGAGCGGGAAGCGGAGAAGTGACGATGATTAAGGGGATGTTTGGTAGCAGTATTAAAGCAGGATTTTAGCTAAATCCTGCCAAACAAAAAATAAATAAATAAATACAATGCTAAATCTCACGGCAAGTTAAATCCTCCGTTTCCCTCTTTTCGCCTCAAATCCCGGCTATATCCGGGATTTCGGTGGATTTAGAGCATTTACGGAGAGGGGGTGAAACTGCGGGAGCAAGGTGCGGAGAAATACCAATCTATGCTTGGCCAGCGAGCCGTATCTTGAAGACGACATTCTTGACAGAAGGCTTGTCAGGAAAGAAGAAGTTCGAGCAGCTCATTAGTCCGTGGCGGTGGTGGCTACAGCGAGGTAAACCGTCGGCAATTAGGCACCAGAGCGGCAGTGTAACCGTGCATCGCCACCTACTCGCTTCGTTATATTCCGCTCTACCTCTGCTTCATCCTGCGGCTCGAATTTGTGGCTCGAATTTGTCGAAATGAATGAAAAAACTAAAAAATGGAGTGGTGGATTTGGGAAAGCGGGTTTGGGCGTTGAGGGCTGATTTGAGTTAATGTTGGTGGGATTATAAATTGAAAAATTAGGGATTTGAGATTTTTTTCTCGGGTGCTTTGGCGATTTGAAAGTGGAAATTTGAGGTCTTTTTCTTGTGGTTAAGTATTAGTGTAATTACTAATTAAATAATTAGTTATTAAAATAAAACTTAAATATATAGTTATATAAATAATAATGTAGTTAATAATTAAATAATTAGTTAGTATAGTAAAAGCTAAATAATTAATTAGATAAATAACAGTGAACTCTAATTTTATAAACATACAATAGAACTAGGTCTCTATGAAATGAATCAAATGACACCATAAGTGTTATGATTAGAGTTCAAATCAGCAGAAATCAAGCACTTAATGCACAGTGAAAATATCGTGACATTATTTAAAAAACAAAAATAATCTTCGAATATTATTTGCTTGTAACTAAAATAAGTATATTAACAAGAGGAATCTAAAAAGCTCAAGATCATTTGATGCTAATATCATTAAGGCATCTGAATTTTGAAAAAAATAATGTATGATCACAAGAATCTACATGGACCATCCCATGAAGTGTTTTAGGATTTTGTCTAAAATTATAATTAAAAAAGACCACTAAACAATATATAACTAGACCTATATTCTTCAAATAAAGAAAGTTTGGGAACTAAATTAAATTTGGATTGACATTAGATATATGAAAAACAACAAATCCCTATCTGATGATTAACACCAATGACTAGCACCGTCGATAGTTTTTGAATGATCATCGTTGACTGATTGCTACCCAACCATCATGTCTTGACCACCATTGCTCAATTGAAATCAACTGGTTGTTATCACCCAGCCATCTGTAACACTCCATGATACTCCAACAAAGTAGAGTGTAACAGAGAAAATATAACATTCATAATTCTTAACATTTAATACTTTTAAACATTTTTATATATGGATATTCCATCCACATTATAACACATTTTCTAAATGAACAGAAACATCTAAATAGTCTTAATTGCATTACAAAAGTAATTAAATAGTCACTAAGCAAATTCAAAACATCACAACAGTTCAACAATCTACATACCTCATGTGTAGATTCACATGCACTGCAAAACACTAAAATCTAAAGATTTATTAAACTGAGTCTAATATGTTTCCACTTTTTTCTTATTTTTTCATGTAGCAACAACTAGTATAAAAGCTAATGAGTTATGAAGATCATAAAGTTATACAATTTGAATAAAATGAAATATTATAGTGAATAAAATAATTTAAACTATAACTGAATTAAACTCATTAGTACTTGCAAAACAACTTAAAATATATTCATGATCATCTTTTTATCTTATTTGAAATCACTAGATAATATCATAAATAGTTATATTTGGTTATGGCCATCATTTTATATATCTTTAACTTTTATAGCTTTCATTCTAATGTTCAATGTAGTCAAAGAAATACTAGCATTATTGTCATTGAACTACATGGAGGCCCCTTTTAACTCTTTTGGGGTTCCTTTCGCCCCACCTGCATCAAAATTATTATTTTATTTGAAAGGCAACTTTTTTACTAATATGATATTTACCAGGCTTTATAGATTGTGCATTCATATTTGATTTGTCATATTTCATGTTTGATAAATAAAATACATATACTACGATGCTTGCATTAGAAGAATATTTATTATATAACTTAGTGATTTCTTTCTGACATATGGTCAATTAGGAAAATATTTATTTAATCATTATATATCTATTTTCAAACTTAAAGAATGTCAATTCACATATGATTATTCATACATGAACACTTTGTTGTGACCACAACCTAAAATCATTAACTTTTAATACTTATTTTCCTTAAATTCGGTCATATACAATTGTACATATTTATAAACGTGATATTGATAAGGATTGCAACATACCACTATGTTTCTGCTATTCAGCCTTAACAACTTAGCATTTATCATATTTTGCCACATATTATGTTACATCTCTTTTCATTCAAGGACACCAAAATAATATTTTCAAATCTTTATACATCTTCGTGCTTCCTAGATGGATTGAATAACTTGAGTTATGAGCTTCATGTAAATATCCTAAATCAGATATGATTCATTTGGTATCCACAGGTGCATATTACTTTTGATTCTTCCTTGAACATCTACATTGAGATCATTTCTTTTTCTTGATTGTCATTGCTCAATCAACTTCTGATATTCAGCACTAGTCTTTTGAGTTTCACTATTTTTTTTCTTCCATGGAAAGATAAACAGTCATTTGATTTAAACTACCTAAATCGTGATCACTCTACATTCTAACCTTTAGTTTTAATGCTTCCATATCTTTAATTAACCCTTTCTCTTGAGTTAAGATACAATTTACTTGTTCTCTATTTTTTTTTCTTAACGCATCAGCTACTACATTAGCCTTGCATGGGCAATACTGAATGCCAATAGCATAATCATTTATTAATTCCTGACATATTCTCTATCTCAAATTTAATTTCTTCTGAATGAAAATGTATTTAAACTTTTATGATTTGTGAATATTTCACATCTCATATCATATAAATAATGTCTCCAAATTTTTAATGTAAACACAACTGTAACCAATTCTAAGTCAAGAGTTGGATAATTCTTTTTCACGAGGCTTTAACTATCTAAAAGTATATGTAATCACTTTTTTATTTTGCATTAATACACAACTCAACCCTTTTAGACAAGCATCACTGAATAGTTAAAATCATTTGGTTCCAAATAGAATTATCAATATAAATGCAGATGTTAAACACCTCTTTAATTCCATAAAGCTTTGCTTGCATTTCCTAGTCCATTCAAATTTAATAATCTTCTGAGTCAACCTAGATACCATTAAAGCAATTTGAGAAAAGCCCTTACAAATCTTCTGTAATAACCTACTAATCCCAAGAAGCTCAGGACTTCAATCACATTAGTTGGTCTTAGCCATTCAACAACTGCTTTTATATTTTCTCGAACTATAGACATACCTTCATCACTAACAATGTACCCCAAAAAAAAAATTTTCTTCAACAAAAACTCATATTTAGAATACTTAGCAAATAATTTATGTTGTTTTAATAATCCCATAACAAGTTCCAAGTGATATACATGCTCGTCATCATTCTTGGAGTAAATCAAAATATCATGAATAAAAAATAATTACAAATTAATCAAGATAAGGCATGAAAATTCTGTTCATCATATACATGAATATTGTTGGGGCATTAGTTAGTCCAAATGACATAACCAATAATTCATAGTGCTCGCACCTGATACCAAAAGATGTCTTCTAAATATCACCTTCTTTTATTGTAACTTGATGATAACAAAAGCACATATTAATAGATCAAATAGATTATCAATTCTCATGAGAGGATGCTTATTTTTAATGGTCACCTTATTTAACTCTTTGTAATCAATACATAATCACATTGAGCTATCCTTCTTTTTGAAAAATAATACTGGTGCACTATATAGAGTTGTACTTGGTCTGATTAAGCCTTTTTTTTTCAATCAATTCTGCTAACTGACTTTTTTAATTCTTATAACTCTTTAGTTGTCATTATGTAATGTGCTTTTACAATCAAATTTATTCATGATTATATATTTATAAAAAATTATACCTCTCTTTCTAGAAGCAAATTATTCAATTCCTTAGAATATATATATATATATATATATATATTCATTCACTATAGGAATATAATTTATATCATCACTTACCCTTTAATAGCTTCTAACTTTATTAAGAAAATAAATTCTTCAACTCTTATAGTTTCGTTCACCTCACTAAAAATAATAAAAAGTGCCATTACTCATCTTTTACACCAAAAATAAAATATCTAAACTCCAAGAAAAACAAATCTAACTTGTTTCTTTCAACATTCAATATAGTAGCAAAGTGTTTGACCAATTCATTAATTCTCAATATTATTTCAAACTCTACTAAAGGTAGTATTATTAAGTCTGATTAGAATTCTCTACCAGCTATCATAATATTAACTCAATTTGAAGCACTAACAATTAAATAATCTCCAGCAGGTAATCGAATATTCAGACCAGGGGTGAAAGTAATAGGCTTCATAGGCAATGTTCACAAAGTACATTAGATATAAAATAATGGAATGCACGTGAATAAAAAAGAACTCTAATAGATAAATCTGAAATATTAATATTACATGTCACTATTTCAAAAGATTTTTTAGCTTTTGAAAAGTTAAAGTAAAAACACAAGCTCATGTTGATCTCCCCGCTTCTCATTTTATCTTAAAAGTTGGTTGCTCATTTGTGGCTTAGTACCCCTATACTTCTTTGTCCTTTAAATACCTTTTAATTGTCTACCTCCTTGGATATTTTTTGGATAATTTATTTTGATATGTCCTGACTCTTCACAAAGATAACACTTTTCTGAATTAATTATACATTTTGTTTATGAGACTTTCCATAATTTGCACAGGCTGGTATTGAATGAAACACTACAGGCTTCTATTAACCCTAATGAAATTTCTGCCTTTTTTATTGGCCACCTTTATGATCAAATGACCTCTTTTCGCTATCAAACTATTATTTTTATTTCACCATATCTATATTTTGCTTTAAAAGTCTGGCACTTTCAACATGTTCAAAAAAATCATTTATGCAAAGAGAAAATTAAAGGTTGGCTTATTGAATCTATGAGGTCCTTAAAGAATCTATAATATTTTTAGTATGAGTATTGATAAGCTACATAACATACCTTGATAAAGATGTAAACTCAAATTTATATTGAATAACAGTCTTGGTTCCTTACTTTAAGTTGATAAAACTCTTCTATATTTCCTACCTTACTGAATGAGGAACATACAACTCCTTGAAAACTTGTTCAAATTTCTCTTAAGTAATTAGTTCCTCAGCTCTACCTTTAAATTTTTTTAAATATTATCCCCTACACCATTATTTTGTGTCACGTTCTAACATAAAAATTCCAAGGGATATTTGTCTGTCCCCATGACATTTCATCCCATTCAAATTTATTCAATCATGATTATTCAATCCTCAATAGTTATAGCATCTACTTCTCCTTTAAATAAATGTGGCTATAAACTCTGAAAGATTTTTTAACATTTATCTACTTCTATGTTGATATTAACACCTACATATGTATCTACAATGCTACCAAGAGTTGTAGGAGTGACCAATATAGTTGTAGGTGGAACATCAGGTGTTACAGATCCTACCAATGTCTGTATCTTTCCATCATTTGCATCATCATGTTCAGCATATGCATTTACATCATAGTCTCGCCTGAGCACATTGACCCTTATTCACTCGACATTATTGAGCTAGGCCAAAGGCAACTCGTCTAAGCTTTCTGATCTTGCTCTCCTTCAGCATATCAAAAGGTGACACATGTATTAGTTTGTAACATTATATGAGTATTTTGTGTAGCATTGTACTTTTTACTTTTTCTCTATGTAGCCTTTCCTATAATCCTCAAAACCTATAAATAAGGGATGATGATGAACACTTGAATGACTTTTTTTACCTTTCTAATAATGACAACGGAACCCATTATGGTTTGAGATTCATAGCTTTCTCTTTTCTTCTCCCAATTTTTCATACTCTCCATTCTAATTGCTTAAGCTCGCTCGCTCGCTCGCTAGACTTGCTAGAGTAAAGTTCGGTGGGGCTTGCAAATAAATTTGGATCCAGCAAGAATGGATAATTAAATATTCATAAAAAACATCGTTTATATTCTTATGATTTAATTTGTATTATTTTAACAATTGTCAAAATAAGCGATCAACATACTTATGCCATAATCTACATGTTTGTTTGTATTACTCAAGCTATGATAGGGATTTTATATTGAATTTAGAGTCATAGTATTATATTTTGAAATTTAGGGTTAATAGTTGAAGTTTGTGACCTCTCACAAGTCTTATTTATCATAAAACAATTTTAAAAATTAAAAAAACACTACAGGAAAAATGCCTCTTACCGCCGGTTATGACCGCCGGTTTTTGACGTTTTTCCTGTAGTGAAATAAATTATGAAATTAATTTTTTTGAAAAATAAAAAGCACACATGTATGTACGCATGGGGGACTACCTGCCTTAGCTCATTGCAAAAACTAAGGATGTTTGGGGCTTTCGGGCTTCATTTCTTATTTGAACAAAACTTTTTAGAACTTTTTTTTTTAACCTTGGGATCATTTTCAACAAATTTTACTCAACTTTTAAAGCCCAATAGAGCCACTGGAAATATTTTTGTTTAATTTTAAGGACATTTAATCCAAATTTTCAATATATTTCATCCTAAATGACATGTAAAATTCATTAAGAGTGAGATTAAAATCAAGAAAAAAAAATTACTTGTTTCAGATCCTGAATTGGAAGTTCACTTGATTTTTAGGAAATAGTCGCATCATATAATACTATCTAAATTTTATTTTTCAACAAATAACAAACATTTTGATAAGTCAAATACAATAGTCATTAAAAAATGTCTCAATCTAAGTCCAAATAAACTTAAATCAAGCATAACGAAGGTAATTGGTAACTTCAAAAAACCTATTTAGAGATAAGTATGTCTAACTAGTTTATACATATGGTTAAAATGAGACTCTCAATGAGAAGAAATCCAACAAACCTAATATCACTCTATTCATATATCATAGGCATTAGGATGTCTAAAAAATGTTATATGGTCGAGGGGGATTAGCACGTATTGTTTGTTAGTGTCTTGTTTTATAATCAAAGTAATGCCACCTAAATAAATCTATAAAAAAGCTACACTTTTAGACATTCAAGGCGAGAGGGAGGAGAAATTATTCTGTGGGGAAGCCGAATGCAGAACGTCGTTTGGAGACCAACCAGAATGCGCCACTTCAGCGATATTGAGAAGTACCGAGCCGTTGTACCAAGTGAAGGGTGACGTGGCACATTTTGGTTGATCTCCGAATTGCGTTTGGCGTCTGCACTTAATAATTTTTCGAGATGCCAACAGGAAGCCCCAATGAGTATTCCATATAGACAATCCAGAGCTCCATCAGACCTTTCTTCATTCTTACGTTATTTCATTTCTTATTTTTTTGAAAAATTTTGTGAATATTAAAATGCACTAAATTAAAATTTACAAGTGTATTTCATCCTTAAATTGATAGACAAATAAAATTTATTAGTTGGTAAAACTTAGGAATTTGATATTGACATTTTAATACTTGAGAAAATTTATATATAATAGTGCTATTTTAAAAATTAAACATAAAACTCATACAATCCAAAAAGATTGGAGTTGCACCAGTGGCAGGTAAGTTTAGAGAGAGTTGGTTTTGATCGTTTGGTCACATAAAGTGTTAGCTTTTTAATAATCTGATTATGAGAGTACGTAGATGTACTTGATGCAACCTATGTTAAAGAAAGGTAGAGCTAGACCTAAAATGATTAGAATATATTAGAAATGATATTTTTATTAGAATTAAATGAGAATATGATTCTTATTAGGACACAATGACAAAAAAAATTATGCATGTAGCCGACCACATAGAGTGTGATAAAAGCTTCTTGTTGTTGTTGAAAAAAAATAATGCTTCAAAGTTATATGCATAAATAGTAATATGATAGAAATAATAATTTCTTTTAAAGTTTTTACTAAAATTATAAACATTTTTATTTCTTTAGAAGCTATATACCAACATTTTAAAATTATGGGATTCTAATATATTTAATTATAAGAAATAATTCTCATGACAAATTATCATAAATTTTTAAAAGAGATTTTCATACATATCATATAATTATTATATATTTGCATATCTAATGCATAATTTTTTATATTTATTTATATAATATTTTAGTATTTTAACCATATCAAAATATATGTTAAAAATAGATATTTTATCATGGCTTGGCGATTCGAAGCAACTTTGATGAGCTCGAAAACATCAGCAATGCACTCATCACATTGTATTCGAAATGCCACAACATCGGCTATGCTCGCACCGTGTTCCAGAAAAGCTCGGCTCGAAGCGTGGTTACATGAAACTCGATGATTGCCGCCTTTGCAGGAATTAACAACATTCATGAAGCAGCCTTGCTTCTTCAAGAGATGATTGGATCAAGAACACAACCAAGCCAAACAACCATTGTAACTATGTTATCACTATGCGTTGATTCTGCATATTTGTGGTATGGAACTCAACTTCATTGCTATGCAATCAGGCATGGTTTTGAGCATTATCTTCCCATTGAAAACTCTATAGTGGATATGTATTGTAAGTCAGGAAGAGTCTCAGTTGCTCCCAAAGTCTTTGACATGATGGCAGGCCATGACAAAATCTCTTACACCGTGCTGATTGCGGGCTATGCCTCGCATCGAGAGGGGATTGCGGTGTGGAAACTGATCGATGAAATGATTAGTCGAGGAATCGAACCAGATCAGATTATGATTGAGGTGATTCGTTCGGTTTGGAGTCCTAAGGAAAATCATGGTGGTGGTTTGTTTGCTTGGAACCATTCATTAGTTGCAGCATTGGTTCAGCATGGTTGATCTATTATGAAGAGAAGGATTGTTCTGTAGTGAGAGAACTTGAAGAAGTTGATTGCCAAAATGCACTCCCCCAAAATTATGCCATCCAGTTTTTGATTTGGGAGCTGAGAGCCCAAGCCAGCAGGTTTTGATTGGTGCTGTCAGAATTTTGTGATCATTAACAGGCAACACGTGATCTCTCATTTCTTTCTATTATCATATGTGCATATTATCTTATACACAAAACTAAAAACAGAAGAATTTTCATCATTTATATTCCATCATTTATTTATGAGATAAACTCACACGGTGGATCGACTAGTTCAACTATACAACAATAACCACAGCAAGCTTTTGTCCCACAACGTGAGTTTAACTGCATGAATTCTTTTTCGTCATTGTGTTCTGTTAAAAGTCAAATTCTCATTTAAATCTAATTAAGAAAGATCATTTCTAATATTTTCTAACCAAGTCTTTGTAGGTCAACACTGTCGTTGCCAGGTCCCAACCTGGATGAGAAAAGTGAAGGGTTGCGTTAGGTAGTTGACAACCAGTGTAAAACTTATTGAATAATCATGATATGAATCCTATAAAAAATTGACTAGTTCAACTATATATGGATATAATTCATAGATACGCAAAGTGCCCGTATGCAGAATGCATGTTTAGGGCAACCAATTTACAGTCAGATTAGGAAGAAAGTCTATGAGCCAATAGGAACCAAACTCAAATTTAGCATACCTTTCCATCATTTGGCAATACAAACAAACAATTTAAATTCTTAAAGGTCAACTTTAAATATGTATTCGTGAGTTTATTGGCAACTAGGAGCAGCACCTACCACTTGAGGAATTCTCTTATAACAATAGCTATCAAGTGAACATTGGCATGACATTATTCGAAGTGTTGTATGATTGAAAATGCATATCACCTTTTATTGAACATCGGCAAATTATTCTGTGCGGAGTCCGGATGTCGTCCGGAGACCAATAAAAATGTGCACACATCATCTCAAAATTGTACTGCGCTCGGTACCGCTCTCGGTACCAAGCGAAATCGGACGATTCTCCCTTCCGATGTCCGCAAAGAATAATCTCTCACAGAGGCCATGATTGGTAGGTGAAAATACTAAGATGAGCTAAAAGTGACATTGAGTTGTGCAAGATCAATAATGATAGCCCTATGGGCCAAAACTTGAGGATGCTCAATTCAATCTATGCAATCAAGTTTTGCTTAATGTTATTTATATGAAAGGGCTCAAGAGGTTTTTCTTTGTATTCGTTAAACATTAATCATATTAGGATATCAACTTATTCATTAATCCTTAAGACAAATTAATAATCAGAATGGTATAACATATTATATATTTTTGTTTGAAATAAAATAGAAATAGAATCAATAGCAATTTTTAAATTACATAACTAACAAGAGATTTCCTTCATATATTAAAAATGAATTTATGTTAAGCTGCCGCTTAAGCCAAAGGACTTTGGTGATCCGTAATAGAATCTATTTACACATAACGTGCTCACGAGATGAACTTATTGAGCCACAAGTTCTAACTCACATATTATATGAGCTCAAGCTCATGGACTTTTTGAATCGCTCAATTATATTAAAATTGGTTACAAAATTAGTTTTAAAATACAACAACAACTTCAGGCCTTTATCCCACTATATAAGGTTGAGTAAATGAATTTTTTTTCTCCATTATATCTTATTAAGAGTTAAACTCTCATTTAAATCTAATTAAAAAAAAAGGTTATTTCTAACGTTTTCTAATCAAATCTTTATAAGTCTACCTCTACCTTTCTTAATATAAGTCAAATATATTACATCAACTCTTCAAAATTAATTTTAAAATAACATCTTAAAATACATAATAAACATTTCCAATTAATCTAAGTTGAATATAATAAATCAAACTCAAACTTTTTAAACAAGCTCTGACAATGAAGCCTAGCTCAAGCTTAATAATTTTAGAACAAATCAAGTTCAAGATAAGTAATAATTACGTAAGCTTAATTTAATTAGGCAAATACTCAACTTGAATTAACTCATTCACACCCCTAGTTGTGTTGGTTAACTTTTTTTAAAAAAAGTATAAAAAAAATATTAAAATTTATCTTATTTAGATAAAGTTATAAAATTGGAGAAAATAAAAAAAACATATTTAGTTGGGATGCACTTGGACCACCTAAATTTTTTTTTATATTTTTGAAAGGAAAATACTTTCATCATTTTGTACAGAAATTGCCCCAAACACATCAGAACTGCAATAAAAACTGCTTCTAAGACCACAGCAGCCGCATTGCATTAAAAGAAGCCTTTGGATCCATTTTGTGTACAAAATTTTGCTTGAAAATTTTCTGTTTGCTGATAACTTTTTATCATTTAAAAAATATTTTTGTAATAAAAAAAATAAATTTTACAATCACATTTGATATAACTATAAAAAGAATTAGCTACAGCCTTCCCAAACAAACCCTTTCCTTCAACTAGATTTGATTCCAGAAAGTAAACTACAACAACTGATTCTCTATGTAGGCTATAATAACATTACAAATATCACAGCTTATTACCATAAAAATGAATTCTGAAAGTGGAATGGAGCTACATACCAAAATGTCACCAAGAGAATTTCTCGCTTCAAACTAGAAATTTGAGTTTCTTCTACCTCCAAATCTCATGGACAGATATTCATAAATGCGGCTAACCTTCAGGATCTGAGGGTCATCTGGTGCTATTGGCCGAGCCTGAAATGAGAAAATTCAGTAAATTGCAAAAGCCTTAGCAAATATAGAATCCTTCTCGCGAGTTAGAAATTCAAATCTGAACATAAGAGATGTTGTAGACAAGTTGAATTAAAACTTCATTAAACATGATCGTTTTGAATTTTGCATGGTTTGATGGAGAAGTATAGGGAGAATAAAGAGGATCTACATATGATATTAATTGATTTAGAGAAAATTTATGATAAAGTTTCAAGAGAAGTGTCATGAAGAGTTTTAGAAAAGAAAGGGGTTAATAATGATTTACTCAAGTCATTAAGTATATGCATATAGAAGTTGTTTCTTGTTTTTAAACACAGAGGTTGGACAAAGTATTTTCCTATTTCAATTGGATTACAACAAGGATCAGCCTTAAGCCCATATCTTGTTGCTTTAGTCATGATTGTTCTTACTAAATATTTGTAGGAGGATGTACCCTGGTTTATGTTTTTTGTTGATGATATTATTCTTATTGATAAGACTAGAGAACTTGAATTATGGAGGTCAATCTTAGAATCGAAAGGTTTTCATTTGGGTGGATCTAAAATCAAATACATTGATAGTAATGTAAGTAATAATAGATCTATTGTGTGTGTGGGGGGTGCTTTGGGCGATCAAATCATTAATAAGAGTACACGTTTTAGATATCTTGGGCCTATTATCCAGCGTGATGGTAAGATAGATGAGAATATTATTAGAAGAATTCAAGTTGGATGGTTAAAGTGGAGGAATGCATCGGGCTTGTTGTGTGATAAACAAGTACCACTCGAACTTACGGAAAAATTCTATAAGATGGTGGTGAGACCTGCAATGCTTTATGACGCATAATGCAGGCCATTAAAAGATAAGCACAATATTAATTTAAGTGTTGCAGAGATGAGGATGCTCGGGTGGATGAGTGGCTTTACTATTGGAGACAGGATACGAAATGAGCATATACATGGAAAGGTTGGAGTAGCTTCAGTGGCAAATAAGATTAAAGAAAGTCCTCTTAGATGGTTTGGTCACATAAATCGGCAGCCTTCCAATAACCCGGTTAGGAGAGTAGGTGTATTAGATTTGATTTATGTTAAGAAAGGTAGAGGCAGACCTAAAAAGACTTGGTTAGAAAATATTAGAAATGATATTTCTTCATTAGATTAAAATAAGAATTTGACTCTCAACTTGACAATGAAGAAAAATGATTCATATAGCATACCCAACTTAGTGGGAAAAAGGCTTGTTGTGTTGTTGTTGTGCCAATTGTCTCTTCTCATTCACAAGCTACTTATGAAGAATGCTCACTTCATACTCTCATCGTGCTGCCTACAACTCTCCATATCTAGTTAGCTAGCAACCACTCAATATCCCAAAAATTCTTGATGCATCAATTTATTATTTTTTTCTTTCATCAACATTTTGGCTTTCAAATAATTGAACATTATTGCTATTGAAATTATCATATATTAACTGAAAATTCATAACCTATGATTTAAGTTTAATTAATTAATTAATTATTTTATATACATAATATCTATACTACTATTATAAAAGGGGCTTGAGTTTCTTTCCTCCGGCAAATCTTGTTCATCCATTCTACTTATTTTTTAATTATCTTGACAGTCCATTCTATTAAAAATATTAATAAATAAAAAAATTCACATTTAATAAACTTAATTAAAATTTCTGAACTTTTAATTATTCAATTATATGTTCCTTATTTTGTCTGTTTCTCCATTAAATGCATCTGTTTCATTTAATTCTATGTTTCCTAATACATCTGTTTCATATAATGCCTTTAATTCTATATTGCCTCTTCGTATGTATGAGCCCTCCGTTCAAGCCTCTTCGTATGTAAAAAAATTATTGATTATATTAAAAAAAATTAAAAAAAAATAATATAACTTAAAAATATTGTAAACGGAGAATGTTAGATTAAGACATTAATTAGTTTAAATGACTATTAATGTACTCAAGTAATATTCACAACTCTTCTTATGCTTCTCCATCGGTTCGAGAAGAAGCTCTTCTTCTTCGCGTCGTTTTGAATCTGAACGCTTCTCCTTTGTTTCAACTCTTCATAGTCGGGTTCTTCTTCCAACAATAGCTCGCTCTTCTGCTTCCCCTCTCCGCCATCTTAAGATTCATATCGTTTGGGTCCTTTCGGTTATAACCCTACGTCATAATTACTACGTTTTCGTTTAGCTCATTCGTTACCATTCATTTCGCATCTTATTGTTTCCTATGTTCAGTACCCAGCTTCGTATACCAAAGCAGCTTGTGATTATGTTCTTAAGCGATCTTGTCTGTTACTTTTTTTAATCCGCACCCACCTCTTCAAATTCCTATCAGCTATTAAACGGTTTTACTTCTCATCATCTCTATTTCTTTGTTTTGTTTGACTTCTATTTTTTCATCTTCTCACTACAAACGGGTTTGCTTTTCCTCTTCTCCATTTCTTCATTTTTGTTCGACTTCGTTGCTGCTCAGGCTTCGCATGAAAATTCCGCTCGGCTACTAAACATGTTTTATGTTCCTTTGCTCCATTTCTTCGATTTTGTTCGACCAATTCATCTGCTTTGCTCACTACGAACGAGTTTGCTTTTCCTCCTCTCCATTTCTTCATTGATGTTCGAATTTATTGGGCTTTGTGTTAAGAATAGTCGCTAAAAGGAGTTATATTCTGCTTTGCTCACTGCGAAGGTAAACGGGTTAGCTTTTCTTCTTTTTCATTTCTTTATTGTTCGAATTCCTTACAGCTCGGGCTTCGCATGAAGAAGAGGCGATAAAAGGAGCCGTATGAAGACTGCAGGCTGATAACTGTGAGTTGATCTTCCCTGCATTGTGTTGTTATTCCTACATAGCAACCAAACAGAGAAAGAAATAACCGAGAAGAGCAGAGGAGAAGCTACAGCAAAATTAGAAAAACGGCCATGTATTCCATTGCATCAAGGTGAAGTATGTATACAGGTGTATGCAATGAGTAAATTCTGTACTTGGCAGAATTTGTTACAAATCAAGTGTGGAGATTAATTGGTTTGTTAGAAAGTAGAGGCTAGGATTAAATCTGTAAAAAGTTGTACATATAAGATGGCTCTCTTATAATTGAGTACTTATCACCATAATTCAAATCATTTGATGTCATTTCCATTATTTTGCTTCTTAAGCGATGCGACAGACCTTCTGGTTCACAAATGAAGATTTTATTTTTCTTATTTCTACAGCCTCTTATTCAAACAAGAAATGGAGTATCCTTAAAAGGATTCCAAAAAGCTGTGAAAACATCACTTAGTGTTGTCCCTATTCAGTTATTTTGTAGTTATTTCTAATTTTTAAATTTTCTCTTGAATAATGTTTTGTCTTGTCTTATTTGTAGATTTTGGTACAATGAAGACATGATTCCTACGGTGAGTGAATTATATATGTACAAACACATCAGGATTGATAATCCTTCCTGTTTTAATGAACTTATCTCTTTCATTATTAAGTTAAATATATTTTTGTGTTGATATTGAAGGTAGGATTTAATATGAGGAAGCTTATCTAAGGAAAAGAAGAAAGGAAATGTAGAAGAAAAAAATCGTTTAAAGTATGATTCATCATTTAAGGTGTTTTTCCTTTAGCTTTGGAATTGATCTCATCTTCAACTTCAAGTTGTAATTCTTCCTCACGTGCTGGCTCAAGTTCATAATTAAATTCCAGCACGACTACAAATTTGGATTTCAAATCTATTTATTTGTGACAAATGAAATTTACTTTTGAGGTATGCCAACTGCTTTTATCCTTTTAGATGGATTTCAACACTTATTTAGCTAAACTTTATCTACAATTAACAGAAGTTTTAGCAGTTTCCCTCCAGTTATTACACTCTTGGATATTAGACAGGTATTAATTTATGACTGAGTCAAAGAAGCTTGCACATGGTATTATTGCATGCATATGGTTCAATTTCTATGAGAAATATATGATTGCTATAACTGCTGCTTGAAAATTGATCTTTAGCACTAAAATATTTTATTCTGGCAAGTAATGGGAAGAGCATCAAATTAAATTGATAGAAGTTATTGACAAATTGCTTGAAATTGATTTTAAAAATGATAAGTTGCAAGTGTTTAATCATTAGAGTCTTGGTCATGGTCCTCATTACTATTTTTTTTTCCAATCATCTTCTTTATTTTTGATACTGCGAAGTCGCCCCATAATTTTTTTTTAATGTTTAGTTTAACTGTGCACATAAAACTTTGGAATTTCTACTTATGCTTGTTTAACTAATTCTTTGTTTCTCCACCTCTAAATACACTTCTAATATTACAATGTGCATCATGTTTTAAATGTAGAATCTTTTGTGGACTAGAAGTATATCTGAGATGTTGCTCAAGTTTTTTAATGTTTTATGAACTTTTTTTATTGTACAATATCAAGTCTCTGGAGAAGTAGGATTTGAACTTGTCCTAAGTATTTTTTTTGTTGCTCTTCTTCCCAGACCACATCAAATGGAGAGGTATGATTTAAATTTGTCTTCAGTAAATTTTTTTGTTGCTCTTCTCCCATATCACATAAAAAAAGTTAGTATAGATATTTTTCCATTACAATTAATAGTGTAAGATGATCCACAATTATAGATTTGTAAAGCATTATATTAAATATATACTTCGTACTTTCTCAGATCGCGACTTCAACTTTCCGTCTTCTTAATGCACGTTCATTTAATGCATTAGTTTTGAAGATTGTTCTCTTTGAGTGTGATTTACCTTGAAGAAGATTATAAGCACTCAATCAATCATATGAGATTAGATATATATGTCTTTGTTTGAAAAGTATTTCAACCATTTATAAGGTGTTCTCACTTCACGAACATTTCAACCATTTATCACGTGTTCTCATTTCACCAACGGTCCTCTCTCTCGTCAAACATATCATCGAACAGAATAGCCAACGAAGTGAACTATTTATAGTCTTTCCAAATTTCTAATATTATTTTCTACTTAATTAAGAACTGGTTAGAAAAAAATTGCAAGTTATTTATTTATTTTTAGTATAAGATATCAATTTTTTACTAACTACATTTTCTTTTTTAAAGAATACAAATTTTTGCTATAGTTACCAATGTTTAGGACTTCAGTAGGTTCTCACCTTAAAGATGCAATTATATTTATTGTGCTAATATGACAAAAATAATTTTTTAAAAGAATAGGAAGAAGAATATACATGAATTTGTCGTGGAGGAGAAGGTGGAGGTGAATTCGAAGAAGATCAAACTCTACATAGAGGAAATAGTGCAATAATTCTTTACAAGCTTGGGAATGAAAAAATATTAAGTTTGCCTTAAGAGGACAGATAGAAGGGCTCTGAATATTTCGTAAGGTCATTCTCTACTGTGTCATTTTTAAGCAAGTGAAATATAATATTTGGACACAAGATAAAAATTTTTGAACCCAGCGAATTCATTGGATCAGCTTCAATTCTCCTTCCAGTTGGTTAAGTAAAATATATTATTTTTCAACCCATATTTTAATATTTTTTAATTAAGTTATGTTGTATAGTCTTCTGTGAATATTAGATAATTTAATAACATCTAGATTGTTAACTTCAAATATCAAATATTCTGATATGTGCTTGTTTTAAATGGTAATTGAGCTGATCTTGCTAAGCATTGTAATTCCGCAGTTTCCTACAAGAGGTTCATAATTTAATTTCATTTTCAATCAAACATCTATCTTGAATTCCTTATTAACTATATTTTTTTTCTTAAATTATGTAGGATTTGGTTACTTTTAGACAGATGGATAAGGCAAAGCATGCAACCACATAACTTCAAGTTTGATTCAGATTTTAAAAATATAAAATATTCTTATTTTAATGATGCTTATGAATCATATCATACAAATAACAGGATGACCTTTTAGGATGTCAACATCTGATCATTTTTTCTTTTTATGATAGTTTCATTTCCATATACATATTTGCAATGCAAATATTGTATTTTCATTTTATCTTCACTTAACAACTGCTATATTTCGCGACTGGTTAGACCCTTGAGCTATTTAATTATATAGTTTATTTAAGGTATACTTTACCTGGCCATCATTCTTTTGTAATTGCTTCAAACATTTGAAAATTGACAAATGATCCAAAGATTATGCTTCGAACTTGATTAACTTCATTAATACCTTTAATTATTGGTAAGCGCACATATTGGTTGCGATTTTTTTTTACTCCTTAAAAATTGATTTATTTTTTTGTTCAAGAGGAAATTTATTAACTTTTTTAGGAAAGATAAATGAAATAAATTGAAATTGTAATATAAACCTTAATTGGATGTTATTATGTATATAATTTCTTATTTTAATTTATCTAAATTCAAGTATAATAGAATTATAAATAATTTATATTTATACAAGTTTTTATCTTAATAATGATAATATAATTAAAATATTATAATATGAATTTTTAGTTTTAAATTTTTAGTCACGTGCATTTAATGCACGGGCATTTTTACTAGTATATATAAGTATGTGATAAATAAGCTATTAATGCTAGAGTAAAAGAAATGCTTCTCCTTGCACTTTCCACATCGAAGCAAAAATGAAACTTTGCAAATCATATTATGTTTACCTTTTGGAAACAGTAGGTGAAAACTTGAGTTTGATTCTTTATTATTCAAATCAATAAAAAAGCCTCTTTTAATTGAAATGTATGTGTTCATCTATGATTATGAACAACTGACACAGTAATGAATCAAACAAAAACAGAAAACGATTAAACATTTACAAACGCAAAGTAAGCACTAACAAATTAGTCATTAGTTATTTTAAAATAGTCTTTAATCAATGAATTAGGCATTAATCAATGAATTAGGCATTAATCAATGACATGGATATCAAATTAGTCATTAGTTATTTTAACAAAAGATTAATAAAGAATTTACTAATCATTAAAAGATTAGGCTAATAAAACTTCATGTAGTCATATGCAAATTAATTAATATATTTAATTAGGCATTCATTTAGCTTGAACAATAAAGGTCATTCAAATAACTCATGGGATGCGTAGGAAGGAGGAAGTTATCCTGCAAAATTTATGGTTAATGATTTTGTGGTTTAGCTTTTAAATTTATATTTCCTCTACTAATTGACTCTCACCCACCTTTTTTTTACTAAATTCAAAGTACTTTTGACTAAATTTGACATAGGATTATTGCAATTTTTTTTTTTCATTAAAAAAATTAAGAAAAATATGTTGAAGTTGAAATTGAAATTGAAATTGAAATAACATATAGCATGAGCAAATTCTCTACAATTAATAATTGGAACAACAACAAGCCTTTGTCCTACTACGCGGGGTCGGCTACATGAATCCTTTTTCACTATTGTGTCCGGTTAAAAGTCAAATTTTTATTTAAATCTAAAAAAGAAAGATCATTTCTAATATTTTCTAACCAAGTCTTTTTTAGGAATAAGAAATAAAACAGCAGGAGAAGAAGCTTCTTGTAAAAGCCACAACGAAATTTTAGTGACAAACGCTAAATGCAAGCATGCAGCTGAAAAGACGCTTCTTGTTAAAAGTCACAGCAGGACATTTGTGCACATAAAGAGATTGATTCGAAAAGCATTGAAAATTACTTACCTTTAGACCTTTATAATAGGCTTCCACTGCAAGAAACGATGCATTAACTTTGCGGCTTTGAAGCATATCCCATATATAGTTCACGTTGACATAATTACCCTATGAACACAAAATTGATAAAAAAATTTAAAGTAAAATTACAGCAAACAGGTTGAAAAGGATGCAATAAGACATGTTAAATTTCGAGCCGCTCATTACACTACCATAGAAGAAATAATTGATGTCACAACAAGAAGAAAAGTGATGAATTTTTCATTTTACTAAGCACCCAAATATATAAGTTAAGTACTTAAACCACTTTAAATTAATTGTCATGCATTAGATCACCCCTCCTCACGAACAACTTTTAAATGACTATCCAATTCTTTCCTATAAAGAGAACAGTCACATATAGGCATATGTGTAATAACCTGAAATAGGCGGAGTTGAACAAAACCGGGTTAGGTAAAACCGATTCACGTCGTTTGATTTCCTATTCAAGAAAACCCTTTCCTTTAAGATGGGGATCGGACTTAGGGCATCGGAGGATTGCGAGAGCTGTGGCGAGAGAGAAGAGCGAAGGGATAGCGACATAGCTCGTGAGTGGGGAATCCAGGAGATGATGATCGACGACAACCTCTTAAGCATCATCACATTCTGAAAAGAGGGATGAGCGGCGGTGCTCTATGGCTTTGAAGTTCGATGTTATGGCGGACAGGGTGCTTTCGATATTATGAAGTTTTAAAGATCCAATTTTTCATAATACTCAAAAACTTATTTTAGCTATAAAATTTATGTAAGGTGCATTTGCAACTTCGTAGTTCAGAGGCAGCCGAGCATAAATTATGAAAGATAAGAATCAAGGAAGCAATGCATCGAAGCTTCCTCATGTGCTTTCTGCTTGGAGAAATTGAATGTTGGAGAGTTGTGTAGAATATTGCCTGCTTGTAGTTACTTGTTTCTTATCCTCTGAGTTGATATGTTGTTGAAGGAGAAATCTATATAACTGATTTGTAGGGTTGATATCACTAGAAGGACCAGGTGAATGATGCAGTTGTCTGATCTTGATTTATTTATTCATTGATTTTAATTTTCACTTAATTTGTAAGGTATTAAGTAAAGTAATTAAAACGCATCACACATGTCAAATTTTAATTGGATATTCGGACCTATATCTAGGTCCAGTGTCTGGACCTAATAATTTCCCATTAAAGGGGCAAATTATTCAGAGCGGAAGTAACCTTAACTTCTGACTCCAACAAAAATGATACACTTGTATCATTTATTTGAATTTTTTTAAATAAATAACTTTATTTTATACCTTATTAGCCCGAGCGATTCGACCGACCCTAAAAATTTTAATGCAGAAAGATGTGAAATGGAGAGTTTTAATTTTCAACCACCAGTTTTACGGTGCCGAGTTTTTCTCATTTCATCTTCTCTCCTTCCATTCGGTTCTCCAAAAGCTACTTTTAGGTTTCTTCGGCATTCTTCAGGATGTAATCGGTTTGCACAAGATCGTCGTCTTTGTTCTAAAAAAAGATACACTTTTGTTGCGCCTTTATCGCGCTTTCACTGCGTATTACTACATTTCATTTTCTTTCCTATTTTTTTAGGTTTTCATGTGTGTTCGCACAATGTTTAGATAAACTTTTCTATTCAATGATTTAAATAGTTATTCTCAGGGTTTAGGGTTTTTTCTGTATTTCGAAAAGATTTAAATATCAGAAAAGAGAGGATACACCTTTCATTGTGCATTTCATGAACTTTTCATACTCTTTTGCTGTGATTTTGCTGCTCTTTTGTTGCACTTTTTCTTAGCTTTTATTACGATTTTGTTGCTCTTTTGTTACGCTTTTTTCATTGAGTTATTTCATAATCTAATATTACTTGCCATTGTCTAATGCAGGTATGGTTCTTGGAGCACTTCGCTGTAAATAGACTTAAGTACCCTGATTTAAGATCATGCATTCTAAGCTGGGGGGGGGGGGGGGGGGGGAAAAAAAATTTGTGGGGGGGGGGGGGGGGGCAATACAGATATTTTTTATTCTACAAAAAAGGCAATCAATTTTATTTGCTAACATAAAGGAGAAACAAGTGAGTAATGATATTAGAATGTATTTGAAATGAAAGAGAAGTTAAATAGAAGAAAGCACAACAAAGTACAGTCAAAATACCGTAAAAGCACAACAAAAGCACAGTAAAACTGTAGCAAAAATCATAGTAAAAGTATAGTTTACTGTAATATAAAGTTATTCCTATCCTAAAAATTTACTAATATTTATTTAAATTATGTGCAGATTTTTCATGTCCTGCAGGATCTTACTCATGAGAAAACAGAAAATGTAAATGCTAACTTAACTGCTATTGATAACCTTCACATTAAATCTCCTCATCAATCTCCTCATAAATCTCTTGACCAAATCCACTCACCAATTATAAATAAAATATCGATCAAGACCCCTCAAGCCTACAGAAAGCCCTACCTCATACAACCCATCAAGACCCCTCACTAGCTTAAGGTGAGAGAATTGGGCTGGTGTTGAAAAGAAATTGGCTACAATCATCTAAAAAGTTTGCAGTATAATTCAAGAAAATATGGGCAACAGGTTTGATCAACTTAAGGAAAATTTAGATCAACTTGAATCAAAGATCGATTCTCTTCAATATAATTTCATCAACCATTGTATCCAATTGTTGACCTCACTTTTGTGTGGGGTTACTTTGACCTTCTCCTGGACTTTAGATCCCAGGACTCCCTAAACACTAGATTTTCTCTAGGCTCTAGATTTTAGGATCCTTCTAGTCCCTAGGATCAATTTAGATCTTAGATCAATCCAGTTCAAGTATAAGGTTAAGGACTTAGGTCCTGAAACCCCTTATGGGTGATTTTTCTATCACTTTAAAACCAGTCAATTGACCTCTGATTCAGGATCTGTCAATTGCATATTGATAAGACATGTCTCTAGGGTCAGCCCACTAAGTTTGAACTCAATCCGGTGTCTCTAACCCCATAAACTAAACCCAGTTCTGCTAAAGGGTTAATTAAGGGATTAATCCTAAGCAAATTAATTAGGAGGCTTAATGGTCTCTAAAAATCAGTGAGGTAATTTCTATAGAGGGGAGATGTTACTAAGTTTATTTGTTAAAAATCTCAAGTGAAGGGAGCATGCATCCTAATTGTTACAAATTTCTAAGTTTTCTATATGAGTCCTTAATTTTTGTCAATTATATAGGATAAAGTCAATGTTACTAACCCTTGTACACCACATATGCAAATACATAAATATAGCATTCAAGTCCTTAAATCTAGGAGTTCCTAAGCTAAGTGGTGTGTGTGTAATCATACACATGTAAGAACTAAAAGAGATACAATATATAATTAAATTAAATGCTAAGCTAGTGAACAAAACACATTTGTTCACCAACTATCCCCCATTGTTTCTATCCAAGTACCTCAAACCATGTTTAGGATTCCATGGCACCTCTCAATGTTGAAGTTTGTGTATATGCAGTTTCAAAAGTAGATTTCAAAATATTTAATTAGATTTCTAAAATCCATATATAAGGGTATATATTTCAAAATATTATAATTTAAAAAATATGATTAGAAGCTAAAGGTTTAGCTTGAGAGGCCCTTCAATTCAAAAGATTTTTTTTAATGGTTTAAAGATAATTAAAAAAATATTTTGATTAAATGTCGAATAAATATCAAAGATATAAAAAAGATATTCAAATATTTAAAATAGATTAATATTTAGGTTTCAAATTTAATTTCAAAATAAAACACTTGAAATTTTGGATATTTTGATATATATAAACTCTATATGTTTAAAAATTCCCTTAAAATAAATTTAAATTCAGTTTTAATAAAAAGAAAAAAAAGGCTTACGGCGTTGGCTCTAATGGAGGACACGCGGGTTCGTCTGAAGCTTCGGATCCATTTAGTGGTAACGGAGGGCGACGTGGAGGGATCTCGACCGCAGACTCAAAACCACGTTAATTGTCGAGCATTGATGGCCAATGATTGTGCTGCGGCAATCATTACCGGACACGGCACGGGGATGACACGATTTACTTATTCGAGTCAGCAGCATCCCGTAGCCGTAGGATCTTCTATGGTTTGATCCAATGACAAGGATTAAATCCCGCAGTTTGATCTTGATCAAGTCAGATCAAATGGTGGATATCCATCTCCGTTATTTAGAATGGAGGGCCCAGATCAACCTGGACGGAGGTCTCAACACATCATGAGATACATGAGCAAAGTAGAGTGCCGTGTGACAAAATCTCGATTGTTGATCATAGGATCAATGGTTGACATTTCGTACACCCAGACTATGATATGAAAAATGGCCTAGAATCCTATTTTTTCCTCGTTCTCTCAACCCGATAGATCAAAATGCATGAAATTTTAAATGTAGCTCAAATATACGAACAAAAATAATGGGGGTATATTTGTGTGGCCTAAAACATACTTAGTACAAAGTTAAAAAGAACTAACTAATGTGACATAGATCTAAGGTTTTCAAAAGATTATACCGTTGGATCTTCAATGTCTTTATACGGTTGAGCTTGTTGACTATCTACGTATAAATCCTTAGAAGAAATCCACGCCAAAAAATGCCTGGATTGATTGCTACAAGGCTGGGACGAACTAGGTGGTTGGTTCACCTGAAAACTTGCCGTCGGTGTTGTGCAACCACTTAGGTTTTGTAGTGGGAAGGTAGAGGAGGGCTTAGAGTGTACGAACGACAAGAGATCTCATTCAAGGAGGTTGGAGGAAGTGAGAGATTGTGCGGTGATCAAAGATGCTCAAAATTAGGGTTTTGCCTTATTCAAACGACCTGGATTAATTTGGACGGCCCCGATGCATCAGAGGCTTTGCTCTAATGTAGGACAAGTGTCCCAAGTTGTTGGGTAGAAGGGAGAAAGGATGGAAAAGGCCATAAGGCCATTAGTTAGTTTAAGGAGGTGTGGGGGGGCACAGCCATTTAAGGCTAAGCTAAGGACTGAGCTTGGTTAGGGAGCTTATTAGAGAGCTTTAGCTCTCATTTAGGACTAACCCAGCAGCCTAGATCAGTGGGGAATGGGCTCACATGTGAGTTTGACCATGGAGCCCCTCTTGTAACCCTTTATTGACCATATTGACCAGTAAAGGATCAAAAGAGGATGAGGTGGTAATGAGAGGGTATGGGAAGCACGTTGGATGAGGTCCAAGGCCAATGCCAAAGCTCTTGGGGTCAAAAGGAGGATTTGAACACTTCAAAGACGCAGAAGGATTGTTCATTTCACTAACACCCATTGGAACATACATGAAATTAGAAAGGGTAAGAGGCTTGGGGGATTTCCCCTTGCCAATTGGAGGAATGACTTTCTTGATTTTGGAAATAGTTCTTTCTCTTTTTAAGAAGTTTCAAAGGTGAAGGACCCTTTCCATCCATTGAGTTATTTGGAGGAACTCCAAATGCCTTTTTTATGGGCATTTGAGTTCCTTTTGGAAACTCCAATGGAGTGTTGGGTAAATTGTTTAACATTTTTAAAGAAGATTTAGACAAGGACAACTGCCAACCCTCTGCGTTTGTAAGCAAATCAACATTGCATTTTTGGTTTAACACTATTGGAGGGGAAACTGTAGTAGTTGACTATGTTTTCTGCCCCTTAGTAGGGATGACCTCCACATGAATAACCTTAGCAGACCCTTGTGAGGGGTTTGCTAAGTATGCATTAGGAATACTCATCCTACCAGCCTTGTACTCACTTTCAATCCAATCTTTAAAGACATAACAATCTTCTAAAACATGACCCAACATCCTATGATAAGGGCAATAGTTTGGCTCATTGCTCTTATCAACATCTGCTGATCTTTTGGGTTTAGGGAGTTAAAAATTGTCATTTTGAATCAAGGACTTGAAGATTTCCTTTGTAGCATCTCTCCTAAGAGAATACTGTTAGTTGATCTTTTCTGTCAATCCCCTAGGATCGGGCTTTTTGACTTCTCTTTATCTTTTCTAGGTTGCTGCTCAGTGATCTTTCTAGGTTGTTGCTGCTCGGTAATCTGAATCTATTTTCCCTTTTGAAAAGATAATGCTGATACACTGCCTTTTCTTTCAACTGTTTTCTTTTTGAACTTCTTAGCATGGTCACCATTATTGTTATCTCTAAGGAATGCCAATTGAGCTGCCTCAGACTGAAGACTAGATGTCTTACTAAGTAATTTCTCAAAAGTTATAATAATGAACCCCTTAAGAATGAGTGCTATTGGACCATGAATATTCCTTAGCAATATCTCTATGGCATGTTATTCTTGGAGTTGTGGTTCACATTTTAGGCTAAGGTTTCTCCATCTAAGAATGTAATCCACCAACCCCTCATTTGGCTTATGCCTCTTCACTATAAGGTCTCCCACTATAATGTGGTGTTGGGCTCCAGCAAACCTTTTCACAAATAAGGACTTCAGCTCTGCAAAAGTCTCCACTGAGCCATTTGGCAACTCAGCATACCAATCAAAAGCCACCCCATAAAGACTGCTCATAAACTGTCTGAAGAGAAGGGCATCACTGCCACCCAAATTACAACACCCAACTCTGAAATGAGCCAAATGCTGACGTGGGTTTCCCACACCATCAAAGAGTTTGAAGGAAGAGGCAACAAAACCTTTAGGGTACTGTACTAAGTTAAACTCCTCGGGATAAGGTCTTCCTCTTTGAATCGAGTGAACTCCTTTCCCATGTTCCATAGAATCCTTGATTTGCTGACTGATGAAATCCTTCAAATCATCCTTTGAAGGTTGGAGATTCACTGACCCAGGTTCATTCTTTTCTTGACTACCAATATCCTCATCAACTTTCACTACCTCCTTAGCCTTTCTGTACTAGTGGAAGATCTATCAATTGTATTTGGGACCTTTTGGGGACCCAAAAGCTAAGTAGTAAGGGCATTTATGGCAGAATCCATCTCATCTAATCTCTTAGCCATATCACTGAGTTAAGTATCCTTATCTTTTAACTGTTGAAGCAAGGAACGAATCTGGGGATTTTCACTCCATTCCTCCTCTACTTGCACTTCCAACAACTCATCTGTATGAGGGTCTCCTAGAAGAGAGGATCCTCTTCTGCTATAGTGGAGAACTTAGATATCCTACTCACCCATATGATCATCCTCATCAGGATTAAAGTTTTCAATCAATTTTCTATAATTTTCCTCTTCCTCCTTTTCCCTCCTTTCATCCTCATCAATCTTTCTAAGGCTTTCTTTCAAATACTCCATCATTTCTTCAATGGTTTTTCCCGTTGAAGGGTTGACATGAGAAGGATGATATTCTTCATAACTGTTCACCTCCATTGGTGCTTTTCCTTTATCATTAGGATCAACATGAGTGGAAGGGGAAGAGTGTACCTTTGATGGAGCCATCACCTTGGGTCTCCATTCTTCCTTCACCCCAAATGAGGAGGTATGGGATTTTTGGTGTCCCAAATTTACCTCATCTAAAAGTGGAGTCTGAATGCGACCCCCAGAGTGTTGCTTATCATAAGGAGTAGGAGGTCGGTCTTCTTTTGTAGACCTCATAAACCTAGTGGGTACATCAGATCTAACAGAACTGGAAAGGGAAGTCAAATGGACCACCCGGCGATCAGGGTGATCAACCTTTGGTCTGCCACGGACCTCAGGTGATGGTGCTGAGTAATTAACCAAAACAATCTGCTCATCAACTGCTCTCTCTTGACGAGGCCCAGAATTGTACCATCTGTTAAAGCTGACACTATTGGCTGCCTAGAAAATCTGCGCCTATCCCTTTGGGTCAGTTCTACAATCAGTTTGCTATCTTCAGGATCTGTATCCTCTTTTAGAAGTAGCTTAGCAAAGTCTTTAGTGATCGTATTTTTCATGGCTTTAATCACTTCTTCTTTTGTGGTCTGCATGTGATCAGCCACACTTTGAAAAATTCTTCTTATGCCCTTCTCCCACTTCTTTTTCATCTCATCAGGAGTACTTTCAAAAGTTCTAGATGGAGGCCTAGGGGGTGGTGCAACTATCTTCTTAACATCCTCCTCTCCCATAGACAAAGAAAGAGGATAAAACCTACTCCCCTCAGCTAATGGAGACAGGTCCATCATCTTAGCATCCCGCTCAGCTTTCTCTCGCTTTTCCATTATCTTTTTAAATCTTCTATATTTATTCCTTTTTTGAGATTTAACTGGAACATAAGTAGAACTCCCCTCTTCCTCAAATTAACTGGACTGGAAAGGACCCTTAGGCTCTGGGACATCTGAGACAACTACCAAAGGCTGAACTGGCTCAAGCGCTTTATTAGAAAATTTCTGCTTATGCAACAGTGGAGTCAAAGCTATTTGTCTTTCATCTGATTTCAAAACCTTAGGGAAGGTCAATATATTAAAGACAGAAGGCCGAGAGGCTAAAGCTTTGGGAGACAGCTCAGCCACCCTCTTCCTACCACTCTGAGTAGGTGACCTCTCCCTAGTAGGCAGGTTTATTTCAACCACCTTCTTTTCAGATGAAGGTTGGTTTTCCAAAGTCCTAGCCTCAGATGGTGTAGGACCTTGGAAAATAACTTCCATATCCTCAAAACCTTGCCCAAATTTGATCATATCCCCAGGATCAAAGCGGGATTGATCAAAAGAAAACTGTAACTGATCACCAAACTTAAAAATCTGTCAGCCTTCCATTTCTGCTCTTCTGAATTCTCAAACAACTGAATCTCAAAAGATATCCTAAAAATCAAAATTTCTATCATCAATCTCTCTGTTGTATCTATTTGGACCCAATTATCACAACATCAACCAATCACAACACTTTTTCTGAGTTTTCTGACCACTGACTTGAAACATTGACCACCCACAATTGCGACTCAAATTTAATGGATGATGAAAGAATTTGTTTGAGTTTGAAATCTTACACCATTTGATATTTTTTGGTTGTAGATTTATACAACCACAACAATTATGGTGAAGAAATGAGATTTTGAAATTGAGAATTTGAGAATGTGAATTTTTTTGAAAATGATTGATTTGGAAAATCAAAGTTCATCTTTCTCACTTTTGAAATTGATTTGGAATGTTCATGTGGATTTGCATTTTCTTGTATTGACATCACTCAACCCAACGTTTGAAAATGGGAGACGCATACAATACAAAATTTGATTTTGCAAATGCCATTTAGCCAATATTTAAAATGACTAAATGAAAACCACTAGTTTAGATGAAAAGAGACATCCTCCCCAGTGAAGTCACTAGAAAATCTGTTGGAAAATTTTTGTATCCTCAAACGGATTGCATATTTTGTCATCGAGTACGGCATAAGAACATGATATATCACCTCGAAGGGTAAAATACCATTTCCTTATGGACTCAATGATAAAATTTATAATTATTAACAGAGATTCCCCCACTCGATGTTTGGTCGAGTGGGGTTTATTTATTTCTAGGTTACAGACGTCCCATAGGGGCAAGCCCCTAAGGTTAATTACATCCCAAGTTTTGATTTGGGAAAACTTTTGATTAAACTAGTGGGTTTCTTTCTTTTTGAGAGTCATTTAAATGTTGGCTAAAATTTTGATTGTTTGAAATCCAAGAAAGTCTTGATTAAAGGATTTGGTCCTTTAGAAATTTCAAGGAAGAAGTTGATCAACTTGGAATTAGATATTTGGAATGAGAGCCAAGGGAGGTGAAGTAGGAGCACTTGATTTTGAGGGAAACTCAGAGGTGCTCAAACTATCCTATATTGGACTTTACATTTTAGAGATCTAATTTTGGTTTAAGTTGATATTTTAATTAGAAAGTTGGGGCTTACATTCCAACAACGCGTGTTAGAGGAATTGCCCGAAAGATGAGGACTTGTAGGGTGATTTGGAATCAACCCATGCCTCGATCCCTAAGATGTGATGTTAAATCATTTATCTTGCTTTTGACCAAGTATATTACTATAGAAAAATCACATACATCACACATGATTATAAAAGGCAAATACCGATTAGGTGTGATAATAACATGACAAATTATTAAATGCAATCTAAAAATATTGAAAGCCTTAACCATGTAGTGTCAAATATAAAAGGAACATCATTTTCTAATAAATGACATAATGATTTCGATATTTAGAAAAAATCTTTTATAAATCTCATATAGAATCTTGCATGCCAAAGAAAACTCCTTGTGTCTTTAATTGAAGTAGGAGAACAATGGGTTTGCTTACCTCTAACCCCTCCTTACAAATTTTATGCCCTAGAACAATTCCTTTGGTCACCATAAATTAACATTTTTTTTCATAATTTAGCACTAAATTTATTTCCATGTATCTTTTAAGAATTGTAAAATGATTACGATAAGAATCAAAAGTATTATCAAACATGGAAAAGTAATCCATAAAGATTTTGATGCCCTACTTAATCAAATCTAAAAGAATAGGCATCATAGAACTCTAAGAAGTAGTAGGGGATTTAGAAATACAAAAAGGCATTCTTCTAAAAGCAAATGTTCCATACAAGTGGTGAAAGTAATTTTATCTTGGTCTTTAGGTGCTATAGGAATATGGTGGTACCTTGAATATCCATCTAAAAAAGAGTAAGGAGAATGACCTGCCAACCTGTCTAACATTTGGTCAAGGAAATGCAGAGGGAAATGATATTTTATGGTGGTTTCATTTAGCTTCCTATAATCCATACAAATTATCCACCCAACAACTTCCTAGTAAAGATTAACTCATTATATTCATTGGAAACTATTATCAAACCACCCTTCTTGGAAACAAAATGAATATAACTCACCTTAGCACTATCTAAAATGGGATATACAATTTATGCATCTAACCATTTAAGTATTTTCTTTTTTATCACTTCTTTCATAAATGAGTTTACTTTTCTTTGGGGGTCAACTTTTGGGTTAGAGTTTTCTAGCATTAAAATCCTATACATACAAAGTGTGGGGATAATTCCTTTTATGTCAGCTATAGTCCAATCAAAAGCTTTCTTCAAATCTCCTAAAAATTATTTAACTTGCCCTCGTATTCTTTTCCCAAATTTATAGAAATTATAATAGGCAATATTGAATCATTACTTAAAAAGGTATACTTAAGATGGTTGGGTTAATCCTTAAGTTCTAAATCCGGTGATTTCACTAAAGATGGTCTTAAGGTTCTATCCAAAGTTGAGGTATCTAGAATCTCATACCACCCCCTTAATATCCCATAATGGGCTTTAATAAATTGAACATGATCTTCTATATCACTATCATTTCCTTTTATAGATTCATGTAAAGACTTATCAATTAACACCACTTCTCTAAATTCCTCGAACAATATCTTCCAATTTAACCCTAAAATAATCTTTATTCTTCTCATTATAGAGTTTTATAGATTTAAGCATGTTAATAATCACTTCTTGATCATGCACTCTCGTGGTTAATTTTCCTTTATGAATATCTATCATAACCTTATGTATTTCTAAGAAAGGTCTCCCTAAGATAAAGGGGGGAGAGAGAGGGAGAGGGAGGGAGGGAGAGAGAGAGAGAGAGAGAGAGAGAGAGAGAGAGAGATATCTTTCCAATAATTTCTCTTTTGTGGAAATTATCGGGTCAGGTGACCGGATGCATCTATAAACCCAGTATCCAATAGGATGATGCGACGTTGCAACCCGATGCGCCCACTAGATTTTTTTGCACGTGCTTTTCCATTTACCGCACAGCCCGAAGACCCAACCTGGACCGAAGGTGAAAAGTCACTCTTTTATTACATTTTTCTTGCTTCCCCTCATTTAAAATTCGTGCCCTTTGGGTTAACCTTGAATCCCCTCTTTTATGCGTACTCGGTACTGGTGCCCTCACGGCTGCTCATGTTCTTTTGTAAATCCCTTTCTTTCTCATCACATTCGTTGTTGAAGGTCCATATTTTCTTGCTTCAGTTGAAGTTTTTTCTGTAATTTTTGGAAGCTCGGTACCATGCTCGATACTACAGTCGGTAAATTTTAGTTACCATGCTCGTTACTGGTTTGTAAATCCCTTTATTTTAATGGTTTTGTTTTGTAAGTTGGTTTAGGGTTTTGTATTCTTGTTCCATACATGGAAGGGAAATGCTCTGTCTAGGGTTCATTTTGTACGCTCGGTATCGACTCAGTTTTCTGCATGGTACCGAGCGTAGTACCGAGCCTGCGTTATTTAGCTTACGTTATTTTGTACAGAGCATTAGGGTTTTGATTTGTTCTCATTTTTTGCTTACATAATTTTTTTTATCTAGGTACTCGGTACTGTGCATGGTACCGAGCGGTTTCAAACTCAGCTGCTCGGTATTTTACTCGATACACTGAGAGGAACCGCTCGGTACACTTAGTACTGGCTTGGTATTATACTCGGTACAGTACTTTATATTATAGTCGGTACTTTGCATAGGCCAATGTTTTACTCGGTAAACTGAGAGGTACTGCTCGATACACTCGGTACTGGCTTGGTATTATACTCGGTACAGTACTTTGTACTGCAGTTAGTACTCTACATAGCATAGTGTTTTGCTAGGTTTATCTCTAAATACTTGTTTGTTGTTCCATAATTGAAGGGATATTTTCTAAAGATTCATTTTAGGTGCAGAGCATCTACGTTTAGATAAGTTTGTGATCAATTGGGAGATACATTCAGCCAATAATTTGTTGATGTTTTGAAGCCGCTGCACCTTCATCCATTCCTCTTGTTGCCTGCTTTCCGTCAGAACGTTCCTCTTGTTCATATGTTGTTGACCAAATGGAATTACAGAAGAAGTGCTTCGTAATCAAAGGAAAGAAGTTACCTTTCACTTATGATGAGGTTGCTCTCATCATTGATCTACCCAATAGGGGTAAAAAATTTGTGATTGGGAGTGGAAGGATTAGTGGGGTAACTTCTAACGATATTAGACATGAAATTCAGAGTTTGAAGGACTCCACCCCAGTACATGAAGTACAGTAGCATTTCATTAAATTTATATTATCCAATCTATTTTCCCCCCTTGCGAACTTCAGGGCACCTTCAAGTATCCTGATAGTTGTAGACAATCTTGATGATTTCTTAACTTACAACTGGCCTTTAACCATAAGAAACTTCCTTATCAAAGAATTTGATTCGATTGCCATGAAGCATATGAATGGCATTTCTCTAGGATATATTAATGGTTTTGTAACAATTCTTATTGTGAGTATAAATCTTTTGTACATCTTATGCATTTTATTTTAATTTAGCCATTCTATAAATATGATTATTTGGCTAAAGGAATATTTATTATGGGTGTAGATATGATTTCTCAAACATGCCAAAATATAGAAACCAATGGATGAGCAATCACGGTCTCGTTTTGCTCGGTGGGACAACCAACTAATGTACAATGAGAAGGAAGTAGATGAATTATTTGAATTACTTGATGATATACAGGTGTGCATTTTATAGTGTTAGTAATGTATATATGATTTAGGTTTAAAAAAATAGTGTTTTGCATATATTAAAAGAATTTAAACAAATAATTATGGAGGAGAGATCCTTTTTATGGAAGGCTCCCTCTACATCAATAGAACCTTCCCCGACAGTCCGAATTAAAATCCATCCACCCAAAAGCTCCCCAAGGGCTTCCACTCCACCCAAAAGAGCCAGCCCCCCATGCCCCCTCAATCGGGTACCCCACCACCCGAAGAGGACAGCCAAGCAAAAATCAACCTATCCAAACCGCTAGATGAAGAGGACCATCAAAACATGGCCAAGTTGATATCACAGAATAAAATCCTTATTACCAGGCTTGCCAAAGTTGAAATAGCATCTATCCTGCTAGAGCGATGAGTTGAATCATTAGAGTAGGTATTGTTTGAACTTAAGGATTTAGAGAGAAAAGTTGAAACAATACAAAAATTTCTTGAGTCCAACTTTCCAGCTACATTGAAAGTAAATGGTACAAAATTTGGCACACCTATCCCTATGGAGCCTGAAGATATTGAACCAGTGGCTATACCAAAAGAAGAGGCTGAAGACCAAGTAGAGAAAGTTGATGTGGGTCAGACAACAACAATAATGAATTTAACTGTTTCACCATATAAAGTCATAGGAACCAGTGGAACTGTTGATCAAGCAAAGACTGCTACAGATAGCACTAGCATTGCTAAAAGGGTTAGGCAAAGGGCTGATTGTAAGTGGAAATTGGTTAAGAGCCCATTTACAATAGGCAAAAGAAAGAGTCATAAATTCGGGGAAATTGGTGAAATTGTTGAAGTCAATGAGGAAACATAATTAAACCGGGACCAGCGGCAAGTAAATTTGATTACCCTGGCCGGGAAATGATAACTGAGGAGATGTCCACTTTCATAGACAAATATTTTGAGAAGTTCAATGATAAGTAAGTGATATTCTTACATCATGTTAACCCTTTTCTACCTAACCTAATGGTAAGCCTAATTGTTTGTAATTTTGTAGGGCGGCAACTAATTTTTCAGCTGGAAAAGTCGTTATTTATTGAAGTCAAATTGATGAACTAATAAACCAACAATACCTAGATAATAACCATGTTGACGCTTTTGCCATCACTCTAGAAGAGAAGAACAAGATATCCCCAAGGCTCTACAAGCCTTTCATATTTGTTTCGAGTTTTCATTGGGCATGTTTGATCTTAATTAAGGATACAGAGTGGATCATGTACAGGATACTGAGCGGATCATGTATAGGATACCGAGCTGATCATGTACAGGATACCAAACAGTATTTCATGTTAAGGATACCAAGAATATCATGTACAGGATATTGAGCGTATCATGTACAGGATATCGAGCGGATCATGTACATGATACCGAACAGGATACTGCACAGTTTTCTGCTATGTTAAACATTATATGCTTATTATGCTAGGGATATTATGATGTTGTCAAATATAAAATACAATAGTTCATAACCCACATCAATAAAGAAGCTATCATGAGTGCTGATTTCATGCTTATACCTATTATACATTGCAATCATTGGACACTGCTTGTGGGAAAATTATCTAAAAAAGTTTGGGACTTCTATGATTCATTACCTAACATAACTCATACTACCATATCACCTGAAGTTGTAAGTAACATATATGAATTGTGGTTTAAATTTTTTGCATGCTACCCGCCATGTATGTTTTGCTCAACTTGTGTGGTTTAAATTGTGTGCAAATTAAACATTTATATGATGATACTGAAAAGGTATTTGATGATAATGACATTAGGTAACGGCCAGTCAGGCGTGTTGAAGAAGCTCCTCCTAAGAAAAATAGTGTCAACTACGGAATGTACGTGTGTAAATATATGGAAGCAGTTGTACAGCCGCAAGGTGTTATATGGAAGGACCTAGAAAACCGACAAGATAGTATGCCAAAATTCAAAGCTAAATTTGCTTTCACATTGTTTTGTACTACACTAAAATGATCGAACATCATTTGTAAATAGTTGAATTACTTGTACATAGAAAAATTATACACTTGTGCATAGGAAAATTAAGTAAAATTAGTTGTACACTTGTTCATTACTTTCTTATATATACCTGGTTTCCAATTAGGAATATAACTATTGCTGCTCCTTTAGTAAGTGACGAATTCATTGCTGAAGTTGACTTTGTAAGGGAAAACAACCAAAACATGTGATGAACTCGAACTGTATATCTTGCCAACCCGCTAGGTTTAAGAACTTCCTTTTACCATAAGGTTTCCGTTTCAAAAGGTCCTTATATAAATCAATAATAAATACATCCTCTACTGTATCCCAAGGACGATAAAGAATGCAATTTTCTAAATCGGAAGCTGGTAATCCCTTATTTCTAGCAGGTACTCCTAATCTCTCATGTTGCAGCTCATGATATCGCTTTTGAAGAAAGTTAAGACTAGCCATGTGGTGATGGTACTTAAAAAACTATTTCTCTACCCATTTCCATCCTTTGGCATTTAGGAATTTACCTTCTCTATTCTGTTCAACACCCATTACATCTTGATGCGAGACGAGGAGATCAATATCACATCGATTGTTCTAGTAATGCAGACATCTATAGACATTGTTTGGCCTTGCTTGTTGTTCAAGTAGACCATATGGAAATTATAACATCTTCTCATGCATTGCAGTTGTTGCAATGTTCATGAATGCTTCGATTGGCATACCAAAATGTAGATTAGTTTCCGACCAATGCAATTTATAGACCATAGCAGATTATAATAAAATAACTCCCTGTAATTTTTCCTAAAGTCGACGAGGAAGTTGTAGGCTGGCAGAAATCTTCTCTTTAAAATATTTTCAACCACTAATCAATCTCACTATAAATACCTTACCTGCCCCTTCTATCAACTATAAATAGCTTTAACTAAAACATCTACCCAATATAAAGAAGTGTACGGAGTACCGACAGTATTGAGTACCCATTATCCCGACAGTACCGAGCACTCAGTATACTGACAGTATCGAGTACCCAGTGTATCGATAATATCCAGCACTAAGTGAACTGAAAATATCGAGTACCCAGTGTATCGACAGTAACACACACTAAGTGTACCAATAGTATCGAGTACCCGGTGTACCAACAGTATCGAGTACCCAGTGTATCGACAGTACCGAGCACTAAGTATACCGACAATATCGAGTGCCCAGTGTACTTAGTACCAAGTGAGCAGTACCTAGTGTACCTAGTAACATATGTAGTGGAATATATATAGAAGTTGAAAAATAAAATGATTAATAACATGTGCAATGAAATATTACTTTCTTCTCTGCATCAATAATTCCCTTAATCATTCATGTATATTCAGTCAACGGTTCTGTGCTTGGTCGACCATTAATGAACTCATCTGTCAAGCATTCTGGTATTTGGGTGAAAGTCGGCTGCTTTGAAGGTTCTTCTACGGAATCTGGGACTGAACAATATGTTATGGATTCTGGGACTTGCTCTGTTGCAGATTTCTTTTTTCTCTTCTTCCTCATCTCCCAACGACTCTTCAATCTTGCATTAGAAATGCCTTTAGGCTTGCACTTCTTAGGATCATTAACATTCTTAGGTCCACCACCTGCTCTCTTAAATGGATCACAGTTCTTCATTCCTGCAAGGATGAAGTCTACATTTTTATCCATCTCGATCATTGTTGAAAACATATTCTGTTCTGCATCTTCATTCCCCTATGCTCGTGTGCTAACTTGATATGAAAATCTGCTTACATGATTTCTAAATATCATAGAAACACCACCCTCCTGTGTACCCTCTTGTGTTTATCTCACTTTCTTTCCAATGCCTTTGACCTGTCCAGAAAAAAATCTTTCCTAGCTCTAGCTTACCATTGGGGCAAGAGGTACTGTGAAGATATTCTAACGATATCTAATTGCCTGATTACTCTCATACAATGAGAATAAAGTAATCCCATCATACTGAACTTCCCACAGCTGCAATCAATTGTACCTTCCATTGAATTAAAGTGAACTGTCCAATGTGAATTCTAATCTTTTCTATCAACTTTCACAAAAAAAGTGGATCCATCATTGGATGCATGATTTATACACATTGTTGAGTCTAGTAAATAGGTTGTTAGACCTAAGTTAATGTCCCAAGGCTACCAAGAGGGGGGGAGGGGGGGTGAATTGGTAGTTTAAAAAATTAAAACC
>NW_021318618.1:5541694-5626190 GCF_001605985.2 Dendrobium catenatum | reverse complement strand
AAAAGATCCAATAATCCCTCTATATTTCTTTTGATACACAGATTTTTCCTTAAGGTCCTTATCCAACTGAACTGAGGAACTCATTGGTGTACTAATAGGTTTAGCATTGTCCATTTCATATTTCTTGAGGATGTCCTTAATATATTTAGTTTGACTAAGAAATGTCCTTCTCAAGTTGCTTGATGCTAAAACCTAAAAAGTAATTTAAATCTCCCATTAGACTCATTTCAAAATTCACTACTCATTGTATTAGAAAAATCATCACAAAGATTTTTATTTGAAGATCAAAAGATGATATCATCCACATAAATTGAACAATGAGTATTTCCTTTCCAAATTTCTTTAAGAAGAGAGTTGTATCCAACACTTCCTTTTTTCAAAAGATCTTTAAGTAGGAAAGTGCTCAATTCTCTCATCCAAGCCTTAGGTGCCGTTTCAATCCATATAATGCCTTTTTTAACTTAAAAACATGATTTGGGTATTTTGAATTTTCAAATCCTGGAGGTTGTTCTACAAAAACATCTTCTTCAATAACCCCATTCAAAAGGCACTTTTGGCATCCATTTGAACAATTTAAAACTTTTAAACAGGCAAAGGCAAGTAAAACCCTAATTACTTCAAGTCTTGCTACAGGGGCAAAGGTCTCCTCAGATCAATTCCTTCAATTTGATTATACCTTTAGTAACTAATTTAGCCCTATTTCTAATGACTACTCCTGAGTCATTCATTTTTTTTTGAACACCCACTTAGTTCCAACAACACTTTGATCTTTTGGCCTTGTAGTTAATTCCCAACTTTATTTTCTTATAAATTGATTTAACTCTTCTTGCATGGCCAATATTCAAAATTCCATCAGAAGTGCCTGATCAAATATTAGTGGGTTCCTATGGTTGAAATAAAGGCTGATTGATTAACTTTCCTTATTTAATCCACGCCTAGTTCTAACACCCTCACTAGGTTCTCCTATAATCAATTCTCTGGGTGGTTTTTTAGAAAATCTCAAATACTAGGCCAAAGGGTTTTCTCTTTCCAAATTTTCTTCTACATTTTCTTCCAAATTTAATCTATCAATCTTTGGGAGTTTTCCTCGATTTCTTCTTCAACAATATTTGGCTCTTCTAAATTTTCCATATTCACAATAACAACATGTGTGGTTTCTTCAATAACTAAAGTTCTTTTGTTGAATACCCTATAAGATTTTCCAACACTTGAATATCCAACAAAAAATTCCTTCATTTGATTTTGGATCAAATTTTCTCTAAGGCAGATTTTCATTGTTATGAATGAACACCTTGCAACCATAAACATGCAAATGAGACAAAATTTGGTGTTATACCTTTTAGTAACTCATGGGTGTTTTTATTTAAATTCGATCTCACATTCACCCTATTCAGAACATAACATGCAGTGCTAACCGCCTTAGCCCAAAAATATCTAGGAAGTGAGATTCTGGCCACATTGCTCTGGCCGGCTTCTATTAATGTTCTGTTTTTCTTTTAACTACCCATTTGTTGAGGGGTTCTAGGTGCAGAAAAATTGTGATCAATTCCTTTTTCTTTACAAAAATTTTCAAATCTTTCATTTTCAAATTCTCCTCCATGATCACTTTGTAAAGACATTATTTCACATCCTAGTTTTCTCTGTATCCAAGTTGAAAAATTTTTTGAATTCCCTAACAATGATTCACTTTTATGAAAAACAAATCTAACCCAAGTGAATCTAGAGAAATCATCCATAATAACAAATCCGTATACCTTCCCTCATAGACTTACAGTTCCTACTGGTCCAAAAAGATCCATGTGAAGAATTTCCAATGGTTTTACTAGTTCTAAGATCATTATTGGAACTTAAAGAGGACTTCATCTTATTTTCCTAATTGACATGCATCAACAAAGGGTGGTCCTTAGTAAAGTGCTATGTATTTGGTATACCTTCTTACTAAATTCTTTTGGATAATTCTCCTAGATTTTTCATACTAGAAATGACAAAGTCTCCTATGCCAAAGCCAAGATTCATCAGAAATAGTTTTCAAACAGAAAGCAATAGGAGTATGAAATGAATTCAAATCTTTAGCAATGTAAACATTGTTTACCTTTTTTCATTTAAAACTTCTTTCCCATTTAGGCTTAATATGTAGCTAGTAGGTAAAAATTTCACATTATATCCCTTGTCACATAGCTGACTTATACTTAACAAATTATGCTTTAAGCCTTCAACAATAACACATTGTCTAATAAAAAAGTTTTTGAAATTACCAATCATACCAGATCCAACCACTTTCTTTGTGGTATTATCTCCAAGTGTAACCTTGCCTCCATTCCTGGCTTTCTAGCGATATGAATTGTGTAGTGTCTCCAGTCCTATTGCTTTGAACATCCGCTATCCAGGTACCATATGCTCCCACGAGGTCTTGTGTGAGAGCAATCCTACAAAAATATCAAATGTTAGACCTGGGAACCCAAACAAGTTTTGGGTTCTCCTTTAGCAATTTTAATCAGATGCATGTATGATATGTCTGGTTTATGCATCTTAAGTCTCCACACTAGATTAGATTTCATCTTCAAAGTACAGGTGTGAGCTATATGTCCCAAAAATCCACAATTATTACATTTAACATTAGGAAAAATATTCCTAAGTTTTCTTCCATTTGATTGTCTTCTAAGGGATTCCATATATTTAGGATAATATTTAGGATTTGTAAAATCTTCAATTTTGGGGGGTATGCTATTTCCTCAAGAGCTTTTATTGTCAATTTATAAATGAATTCATTTCTTCCAAGAGTCTATTTGTATAATTGATTCGATATATTTTCCTCTCAGATTAATCCTTAAAATTTTTAAAATCTTTTTCAAGATCAGCAAAGGATGATTTTAGATTTTCAAAATTCTTATTCAAGTCATCATATTCATCAAGTAGTTTCATGGTGGTTGTCATTATCTAATGCATGATCCTTTCCTAAGGATTTCATGTTCCTTTTTGAGCTCTTCAAATTCTAACTTAAACTAGCATGCATCTTTTTTATTTTCCTATATGCATCATGCATGTGTTCAGAAACTTCAAATAATTCATCATAGCTTAAGTCACATACCTCTTCTTGATCTGAGTGATCCACATTGTTTTGCCATCAACAAAGATTAGTGACTTCTTCTTTTTTCCGTCTCAGATGAGTCTGAAGCTGAGTCCGCCCAGAAAGCTCTTTGAAACTTCTTCTTTCCTTCTTTATCATAGGTTTCTCTCCACCTTCTCCTTTACCAGGAGTGGCTTTGAGTTTTGGGCAATCAGTACTTGATATGACCTGGTTTTCTGCATTCATAACAATCACTTCATTAGAAACCTTGTCATTTCTGTTAAACTTACCTCTATTCCATTGCTGGCGTCTCTCTTCTGCTTCCTCTTTAAAAAAGCTTCTGATTGTCTAGTCTATCAGTGCAATATCATCTTCATCCTACGGTTGTGAGTGTTCACTCTCTGAATCTTCCACTTTTAGTGCTATATTCTTCCTCCTTTCGAGATTCACCGCGTATCAATCTTCCTTTGACTTACTCCTTGCTCATAAGCAATGAGTGAACCAAGAAGATTATCAATATAATAAATTTTTAAATATTATAACTCGATACATTGCAGTAATTTTTGCATCATAAGCAGTAAGTAAACAACGAAGAATCTTATTAACCATTTCAGCATTAGTTAATTCCCTACCAGTGCATGCAAAGAAGTGACAATTTGTGTAAATATTGTCGTACATGTCGAAAATAAATTCATTAGGTTTCATGCGAAACAATTCATATTCAAGTAATAAGATATTGAGCCTTGATTATTTAACCTCATTTGTCCCTTCATAAGTTATACAAAGTCTATACCCCATATGTCATTTCCGCTTTTGCAAGTGAACGCGCGCATGTAGTCTTCAAGATTTTAAAGCACAAAAAGAACTATTTAAAACATTTAGCATTTAATTGTGCTAAGTCACGTTCTTCTACAGTCCAATCTATAAAAGGTATTTCTACCATTACTTCCATCAACAATCTAAGTTGGTTTTGTGTAGCCATCCATGGACTAGATCCAGATAAGATAATCAAGTGACTGTAAGAAAGTAGACATGCGTGTTTTCCAAAAATCAAAAGGAATATTGTCAAACAGTGGAGGTCTAGTGATAGAGTAACCTTCAGGATTGTTTCGGTTTCTGAAAGTCAGCCATCTACGTTAATCAAAAAGTAGTCTCAAACTTATGATTTTTGAAACGAAGCTCTGATACCACTTGTTGAGTCTTAGTAATTTAGTTGTTAAGCCTAAGTGAAATACCCAAGGCTACCAAGAGGGGGGTGAATTGGTAGTTTAAAAAAATTTTAAGTCCTTTTAGAAATTATTGAAACCAAAATAAAATTTCTTTTAAATTTTGTAGAAAAAATGTTTTTCAAACCAGAGTTTTTTAAAACTGAATATAAAGTGCGGAAACGAAAAATAATAGTAAAGTAAATGACACCAGATTTATAGTGGTTTGGTCTATAACCAGACCTACATCCACTCCCCAGAGGCACCCTCTGAGTATTGCACTAATACCAATAGTGGTCTTCCTTTGCACCACAGCAAGGCGGAGACGCTTTACAACACACTCTTTTCACGCACTCCCCCGTGCGGCAGAGAACCGTCTGTCCTTTTAACAATTCCTAGTGTTGGAAGAGAACGTCCGTCCTTTCACACTATCCCAGTGTTGGCAGAGAACCGTCCGTCCTTTCACACTATCCCAGTGTTGCAGAGGAACCGTCCGTCCTTTCACACTATCCCCAGTATTGGCAGAGACCGTCCGTCCTTTCACACTCTCCTAGTGTGGGCAGAGAACCCTTCGACTGTTCACACTCCCAAGTGTCGACAGAGAACCGTCCATCCTTTCACACTCTCCTATGTGGGCAGAGAATCCCTTCGGCTGTTCACACTCTCAAATGTCCGGCAGAGAACCGTCCGTCCTTTCACACTCTCCTAGTGTGGCAGAGAACCCTTCGTTGTTTCACTTCTCCAAGTGTCGGCAGAGAACTAGATCTCCTTAACAGATCTTTCTCACAAGAATCCAGAAGAAAGAGGAAAAGAGTGAAGTAATCCCAATTCACAAAGTAGAGACTCATACCTTTGAACTCCAAGTGAAGCCTTCTCGCTCTAGTGGTAGGAATCCTCCTTGAATGCTCTCTTCCACTCTCTCCTGGCTATTCTCTCAAGAGGCAACGAAGATCAAATGACAAAAAGATAGGGTGGCGTCTAATTTGGACTATTTATACAAAAGACAAGAAAAACCGCCCAAAAACTCAAGTATTCAGTTCCTGTACGTAGTGGATCGTCTTGTACGATCGTGGATCGTCCTGGACGATTTTACTTAAATGATCTGAAATGACCCTATTTGAATATGTGTATGAATTGTTCTTCGTAAGAATGATAATCCTGTACGAACTAGGTCGTCCAGTACGAACGGTTATTACAAGGTGCGGATCTAAGAAAACTGCTGAAAACTGTTCTAAGTCGGTTAATCGTTTGGACAAAAATTTATTCGTCTGGACGAAATTTTTACAGAGGACCGATCATTCTGGACGATTCTTTACTTCGTCTGGATGAAAATTTTCCATATGACCAATCGCCACGGACGATAATTTAATTTCGTCTGGACGAAAATTTTCCAGAGACCCGATCGTCTGGACGATTTTTAATTTCGTCTGGACAAAATATTTCCAGAGAACCAGTTCGCCACGGACGATAATTTAATTTCATCTGGACAAAAAATTTTCCAGAGAGCCAATCGTCCTGGACGATAATTTTATTTCGTCTGGACTGATAATTTATTTCGTCCTGGACGAATAAGACTTAGAAAAAATTTTCCGAGCAAGTTCCTATTCGTTCCATATGCTCTATAGGAGATAACTGTCTTATCGTCCAGTACGAACGTATATCGTCCTGTACGATCAATATAAATTTTATATGATCTCCTCATGTGTGGTGTATGTTTTTAATTCACTCAAGTTACAATCACTCCCTTTCAATTTTTTATTTCAAAGAAAAGTGCAAGCTTCAAATATTACAGAGTATCTCATGCTGAAATTCAATTTGAAGTCATCGTAATCTGGAGTTCGTTTTCCTGAAATGTTAGTACACACAAGAGCAAATACAATTCTTCCAAAATTGTCAGGAGATAACTACACATTTTGAACAATAATAATTTGGAATCATCAAAACTTCATAAGTTGCAAAAATGTAAAGCATGCTAATAGCAACTATCTTAGCAGAGGTTTGTAAAGGCTTCTCCGCCTTGCCGAGGGGGGCAAAAGGAGAACTATTTCTGATAGTGAAAAATCCCAGAGCGGAGGACTCCCGGGGAGTGGACGTAGGTCATATTTTTGACTGAACCACTATAAAAAATTCTTGGTGTATTTTTTCCTTATCGTCATTTACTTTTTACTTGCATTTAATTTTCATAACTATTGCATGGTGAATTTGTGGAAGAAAAATTGCTTAAGATTTTGTTGTAGAATTTAAAAATAAAAAAAAATTAGAACTCTTGTTTAGGGTTATTTTTATTAAGAAAAAAGATTTTCACAATTCACCCCCCCCCCCCCCCCCCCCTCTTGTCTTTTAGTGATTTCAAGACAAGTGTATATTTTATTTTATTTTTAGAAATAAATATATTTCATACATACATGTTGGGATTTCTCTTAGTAAAAGTTTATGATAATAAAATGACCCTTTTGAGTTCCAACATACTTTCTACTTTGGAACGTAACAAAATGTGGAGGTTTTCATAATTTCAATAAAATGTTGTTTTGTCCTTGTTATATGGCTTTATGAGTTTTTATAAGAGGTATTTTGTAATTGTTTTGTTCCATCTAATTGGTGGCATAAGTTACATGCATTCTTGAAATCTAAAAAACATTATTTGTTTAAAATCATGAAGTGGAAGAATCGATAGCCTTATGGGTATTCATAAAAATTTTGCAAAGTTCGCTTTATGATTGTTGAAAGATATATTGAGTTAGTTGGAAGGTGAAAGTGTATAATAGTTAAATAGTAGAGTGTATATATGGAAGGGTAATTTGTAGTAGAGAAGTGTATTTATATTTGAAAAGTGAAAAGTTTATGTTTAAATGAAAAGTGTAATGTGTGATTTTTAAATAGTAAAACGTTGTATGTATCTTTTGGAAAATTTTGAGAAGTAAAGTGTGTGAATTTTGAAATAGTGAAGTACATGAATTTCGAAAAATGGAACTTGTGCATTTTCGAAAGATAGAAAATTTATATGTGAAAAGTAAGGTAACGTGTGTATCTTTTGGGAAGTTTTGGAAAATGAATGTGTTCTGTTCAAAAACAAAAAAAAAATGTGTAAAGATAGAGATGTATTTGAACTGGTGTGTAAAGGTAGAGTTTTATTTGAACTTGTGTATGATTTGGAAGAGAGAATTGTTAAGATTTGAAAGGAAAAGTGTGTGTGTGCTGAAAAGTGAATTAAGTGTGTGATGTTGGAAAAGCAAAAAGTGCATATCTTGAAAAAGGAAGTGTGGGAGTTTTGAAAAGGTAAAAGTGAAATTTGTATGATTTAGAAATGTGAAGGATTTATGTTTTGAAAGGTGAAATTTGTGTGTATTGAAAGGTGTTTTTTGAATATTGAAATATATGAAAGTGTTTTGAAAAGAAAGAGTGTAGAGTATGATTTTGGGAATGGTGAAATGTGCAAATGTGAAAGGTAAAGTGTTTGTTTTGTGAAAATTGCATAAGTTTGGAAGAGTGGAAGTGAATATTGGAAAGATATAAAGTATACTTCCAAAAGTAAAGGTTCCAAACGGCAAACAACAAAGCTAGTGTCCAAGCCCGAAGAAAGGTACATTTTTACTTTTAGTAAATTTCAATTATTTCATTATTAATTATTAAATGTGCTTCTAATTCCCTGCTTTACATTCTTTATTTGTATGAACTGCGAGGAATTGTACAGGTCGAGTGGACAAAAGAACAAGGGACTAAAGGCGTCAGTCGCCTCTACCCAACCGGGTGGAGGTGCTACAGGCAGAACCACCGGGTCGTAGCCCCCGGTGACTGTGAGTATTCTAAACTTAAAAAACCTTTAAGGACCCCTTGATCTGGTTTGCGCAAAACCTTCCCTTTTAGGTCCTTGTAGTAACTTCAATTTTATTAGGATTTTTTTTTGTTTTATTTTAGATCCCCAAACTCCTTTTACATACGCGCAAAGTCCTAAGGGTTAGTAATAACAAATTTTTCACCCATATAATATTAGTGACATTTAAGGATAATAATTAAGGACTGAGTCTTAGAAAACCTAGACTTAGGATGCATGCACACTTTAGGATAGAAATATATAACATAGAAAATTTAGTGACACCTCACCTTAGGATTAGTGAATATTCTTTAAAATTCAATCAATTAGAAAGCTTTAGCCAATAATTGACCTAGGACATATCAAAACCTCACAGCTTACTACACACACTTAGATTTTTTTGCTAGGACAACCGACTCTAGTTTTAGGTTAGGCCGATGTTTATTTCCTTACTGCATTGTGACGGGTTTTCTCGGCTTTTATTGCATTTTGTATGTAAAACTGTTGGTATGTTTGTTTATTTACTTTTATTACACTCTGTGATATGATTTGATTGACGATTAGATTACTCATAGGTTAGGAGAGATCTGGTTGTTAACAGAATTTTCTGCAGGTGGGCACACTCGTGCAGGGCAATAAAGGGGGATAATTAATTAATAATCATATAAATGCTACAGGTGCTTTAGCTACTTAGCCCCCAAATGAAAAGAGTGTGGCCAAGTGTGGCCAATTGATTTAATTTAAATGCATATATATAACTGCTTGGAAAGATTTTTATTATAAACTGCTTAGGATAAGTGGTCAAGATTTTCATTTTCTTTCTGTGAAATATAATGTAATGTAAATGTGTTTGAAAAATGTGAAAGTGATTTTGAAAGTGGGATATCACATCCAATTTGGAATCTAAAGAAAGGAGAATATACCTTAAAGGATTATTCTCTTTTATTTGAAAAGTCAAATTAGGATGATTTTAGTATCCAAATAGAAAAAAAATACCCCCTTTAGGGATGAGTTTCTTTTCATTTGGATATCCAGATCCAACGGATCCAAGGAGTTCGTAGAAGAAGAAAGGACGAAATGAAGAAACAAAGAATGAAGATGAAGAAATAAAGACACAAGAAAGAGTATATCCCAGTTCAGAAATCACTTGCGTCATTGTTAGGATTAGAATCCGGGTTTGTTGTCAGTGGTGCCCGGCCACTTTACTTTTCTGTAAATTTTGGGTGTAATTATATGGACATTGAACATTGGATATAATATTTTGGATTATTTAAAATGATTGTTTACATTGTTTGTGCAGTAGCTTTTCTTAGGGCCATTGCATGTCGTGTTTTGTTTTAGCCTGGATAAGAATCGGAGTGCTTTCATTCATAAGGGTACGCTTAAAATTCTTCTACTTATAATTTTAATAAAAAATTTCAGGCTTACATTGTAACTCTAATGGTCTAAGAAGTAAGCTCGGGACCGCCGAGAGTCAGCATAAGCATATTATTACTTTCTCTTCCTTGTTAGGCACCTCCCCGCCTGTGGGTTCTGACAGACCACTTGACCTATGAGGGTGCAGTTCTGTCAAGGGGAAGTTGTGCAATCTCTAGGGAAAAACCTATTTTCTAAGCCTGATTTTAAAACTACTTCATATTCATTTTATGCATTTGAGTCAATTAGCATGCATTGCATTAGATACAAACTAAAAAGAGTCTAAAATATTAATTGCATTTCTAGACAATTTTCACTCTACATAAGTTTAGGGGGCCAATTAGGAATCGTCTTAGATGTCGGCCCCCAATTCATTAAAACTTAAATAATGTCCATACCTATCTTTCATAAGAGACTGGATACATGGTTTTAAAAGGGTATGAAATCACTACTTTAATCGAGAGTTTTCTTAGGAGTATTCCTCCTAGGATGTAATTAACTATAGGGGCTTGCTCCTATATGGATTTGAGAACCCCAGACTAAAAATAAACCTTATTTTATTCATATAAAACAAGGGAAGAATCTTTGGGAATGCAGATGTTTTTTTTTTTTAACTTCATTTCTAATCTTAAATATACTTATAGGATGTTATTATTATCTTTTTAGATAATGTAATGTCCTATTTGTTATATTTAATTTTAGAAATGATGAATTTTATAAAACTCATTCTTTCTTTTGGATGTCTTGAAGAATATTATGTTCGTCTTTTAAGATGATATAATATTCTCCTTGCTATATCTAAATAAAAGAATGAATAAATTTTTCAAAAAAGCTTATTTCTATTTTTAAATACGTTCTTAAGAATTTCATGTTTATCTTTAGAAATAATATGTTATTCTTTAAAATGTGTTTGATTATAGAAATATCAATTTTTAAAACCCTATTTTAATATTGAATCCATTGTAAAATAATGTGTCAATCTTTCGAGATTGTACTTTATTCTCAATGCAGTATTCAATTACAAAATAGAAGAAATCAAAATCTACGTGGTGACATAATTTTTCCCACCAGGGCCCACTTGGGTTACAACATGGCTTGACCCATGTGTCCAAAGAGGGTCTCTCATGAGCTAAATTCCACCCTAAGGCAAACTGAACCAAACAAACAGTGGAATTTAGTCCCTCCTGACCCAACACACCTCTCCTAATTGAGCCACCCCTTGGGTCAACCCAAGTTGGGAATTAGGTTAGCCCAAAGTGATAAAAAAAACTATTGGTTGAGCCATTTCCCAACCTACAGTTCTCCATGCCTAACAAACACCTCCGTTGGGTAGCCCTAAGTCCAACACACCTACCCTAGTCAGCCTAACCCTTGGGTTGACTTGTGTCAACCCCTAGGATAAATCAAAGTGGTCAAAACCACTTTGACCTGAGCCATCTTCTACACTGGACCAAACAAAATCCAATTATTTCTTGTATTTGATTTTCCTTGACCCAATTTACCTCCCACATGAAATCCAGCCCATAGCCTAACCTATTTTGCAACCAAACTGACCAAAATCATAAAGCTTTAGGTCAACCAAAGCCATCTTATGGAATTGGACTTCTCCATGCCCAATTAAATTAATAGTTGAGTTCACCTTACCACTAGCGAGATTCCACCTCACCTTGTCCTGACTTATGGCTGCTAGTAGTAAGAGCAAGAAGATTAGAGCTTTAGTTGTCCCCTCTATCTTGGGCCTCATCCAAAGTTTTCCAAAGCCTAAGCGCACTGGAGTTGAGCTCATGATGCTGAGAGACAAAGTCCCCTCCCAATTGGTAGCCATCTTATGGCTTGCTTGGGCATTCCCAGTTGTGTAAGGACATGATAATGGTTTGAACAGTGAATCCCATTTCAACCCATTTCACTTACCTCTAGTATTTCAAAATTATTCCCCTAGGATCTTTAAGCATTCCCATTCCTTCCCCTAGTCTCCTAATATTTATTGATAATAGTTTTGAGTCAGCTCCAATAAAATCTTTCCACCCTTCACTCGAAGCCATGCTTGAAAGTACTAGATGCGCCAAGAGGGGGGGGGTGAATTGTGTATTTTAGAATCTTCTTTAACAAAAAGAAAAATATTTTTATAACTTAATACGAAAGCTAATTACATTCACAATAAAAAGATAAGTTATCAATTTCACCCACATAGTTACTCAGAATGAAAATGAATATGGAAATAATAAACAAAATAACACACCAGATTTATAGTGGTTTGGTCAAATCTTGACCTACATCCACTCCACAGAAGCACCCTCTGAGTATTGCACTAAACCTTTAGAGACTCTCCTTTAGCCCCCACAACTAGGCGGAGAAGCCCTTACAAAATCACTTCCATCTTCTCCGGTGCGGTGAAGGAGCTGGGTCCTTTGACACCAAAGAGATATTCTTCTCCCCAAAACTTCCCTCAAGATGAACCTTGAATCTAATGATACTAAAGTGTAAGCTTACCGGAGCTACCATATGAAATCCCCTCCACACTCCCTTGAAATTCCCTCTAAGGATCTTCTCCCTCTCTCAAACTCCACCCTTTTCTCTCTCCCTTTCAAGTTATCTCTTCAAGATTTCTCCAAAAAAACAAAGTTTCAAGGGCTGTTAAAGACTCTTAAGAAGTCTTATGATAAAGCTTAAATAGCGGGCTTCAAAAAACCCTAAAAAAGTAGTTCAACCGTTGAAGATCGCACTGTACGATCTTAAGATTGTCTAGTACGATGTGTAGAATTTGACCTATTAGTATTGTATGATCAATAGTTAGTACTATACGAATAATTCAATTTTCCTAATTGTACTATACAATGTCCAGTTAGTACTGTATGAACAGTCCAATAAAAATACAATTCATCCAAGATGAAGTATGGGATTGCCAAAATCATCTTTGTTGATCATAAAGTACAATCCAGTTTATACACTATAATTAAAATATCAAAATTGAGCCATTTTGATTGACTAATCACATGATTAAATTAGGCAATATTTTAAACATTGTACATTACGATCACTTTTGTATATTACGATTAGCATAACTTTTCAAATTTAATTTTTTTCTTAATATAATGGACGGCAGGCTTTCTAATCATAACAGATCGTCTAGTACAATATGGTTATCGTACTCTATGATTAGTTATATTTTAAAAATATTTTTTAGGAAAATATTTTTTTTAATTTATGTTACGCCAGATCATACAATAAGATCTAGATCATACAGTACGATCCATATCGTATAAAATGATGTACACAAAAATTAAAATATTTAAAATCATTTTTTTTTTCTTGCCCTGTGTGTGTGCACGATCACCAATCTAACATTCATCATTACAGACTTGACTCAAGAAATAAAATTTTAGACTCATTTAATATAACCAATTCTACATAATCTTGAGCCTTGAATCTTCAAAGAACGGTGCATGGTGTACCTGAAATATTAGTCAACACACAAATAAATATGTATTACAAATACTAGAAAAAAAATAAAAAGGTAATCCTTATTATTTGTTATCATCAAAATTATAAACTCAAAAGCCCGAGTTGAAATAATACTTTTGTAGATTCTTTGACCATGACTTCTGGTGAAGAACTATTCATTAAAGATCTTTAAAACTTCTCACTAAAAAAACCAATTTTATGGGGCTTTCTATATATGGTGAAATCCTATTCTTGAGCTCATAAATAGGTAGTCTTGGTCAAGTGCGAAGTAAACCATCAAACCACCAAATTTTGAACTTTGGATTAATAGTTTGCAATGCCTTGATCCTATTTGTGAAGTATCATGGAAGTTAGTCTATAGGATCCCTCAGATCATGCTGGAGAAAGTCCTCTACTTCGGACACAAATGGGAGGTTGAAGATATAATTTAAACTATTGATTGTGGTCATCTAATTAACTATGTAACAACTATAATCATTTCCTTATTTACACAGTCAGCTATAATGATTGGCTAACCAATTGGAGGAGCCCACATAGAAAGTGCTGGATGACTGTGTACTTTTGGATTTATTAATTCCAAAAATCTCACAAAACTTCAAAAAATCACATCTCTTCATCCACTTAGTCAATTTAGGTATTCTTAGGCTCATTGGAAAGGTATTAAAGAGACATTCAAAAACCTTATGGTCTCAATCCATGAGTATGCATGAAACTTAAGTTATAATAATTAAAACCTTAGGGGTATTTTTTTTCAAATTTTGCCTTAGGTTAACTCTTCAAGGATTGAAATTTAGTGAAATTGAATTTGGGAATGTCTCTGACATGTCCAAAATTGCCTCTACTATTTGATTTGATTAGGGGTTAGTTTGGTTTAATTTAAATCAGAACATTCCAATTTTTGTTTACAATAAACCTGTCCAATAGTAAAACCTCATCACCTTGAGACACCACAAAAGTTGGCCACTTGTTGATGCTTTTATCCAATATCCACTTATCTCTATAGACATCAATAGATGATCCATTTGCAATGTTCCATTTTATAAAAGGAATAAGACTTTTTACACCATCAAAAATTAATTTCCATGAAGATGATAAACTTTTCTTATTATCTTCAACTTTAGCCTTGGTGCCATACTTAGGAGCTAGAGTTTTGTGTAGGAGAGAGTCTTTTGTTTTTTAAAAACCACCAAGTCAATCTAGCTCTAAGAGAAGCAACTTTAGATGTAGAGGAACACAAACCATGGCCCCCCCCACTTTAACGGCTTGCACAAATCTAGCCAACTAAAATAATGAATTGCCAACCTTCCATTTCACTTGTTCCATAGGAAGCTCCTACATAATTTGTCAATTTCCTCAAGCACACTAATTGAATAAGAGAGTGTGTACTATAGAAATTTGGGTAGGACAAAATAACTGATTTAATTAAGGTTAATTTTCCAGCCAAGGATATGAACTTGCTACCCCATGTGTTGAGCATCCTTAACAATTTTTCTATAATGAATTAAAAATCAATAGCCACCAATCTCCTTAGAGCCATTTTTATACCTAGATAACAATATTCTTTTACTTCTTTGAACCCCATGATACGAGTAATGGACTTTCTTCTTCTTTTATTAACGATCTTACCAAAAAGATTGACATATTTGTTAACATTAATACATTGCCCAGTCCATTTACTAAAATTGGAAAGAATGCCCTTAATCTCAATTTCCACCTTCTTATTAGCCTCAGAGAAAATCATCACATCATCTGCATATAATAAGTGTGATATCTGTGGACCATTCATACAAATGCTAATCCCAATAGAAGTTTGAGCAAAAGCATTAGAAAGAAGTTGGGAACAAAGAATGAAAATAAGAGGTGATAAGGGGCATCCTTGATGGAAACCACTCTTGGCTTCTATCCATTCGGATAAATTACTATTAATGATTAAAGAAAATATCGATTCTACTACACATTCCAAAATGATCTTTGAGAATTTATTAGGGAATTCAAAGTAATTCAATACATATTTAAGAGTAACCCAACTCCTTGAATCATATGCTTGCTCCATATCAATTTTAAATGAAACAAGCCCTTTGGATGATTTAGAATACTTGAATTTATGGAACAATTCCTGAGTAAACAACACATGGTCCGAGATATATCTTCCTTTAATAAAAGCCACCTGCTCCTCCGAGATTAGCTTAGGAATTTATGATAATAATCTATTTTAAATAATTTTTGTCGCCACCTTGTACACCGAATTACACAATCTAATAAGTCTAAAATTAGATGGAAGCAAAGGGTTTAAAACTTTAGGAATGAGAACAATTAAAGTGTCCTTCCAAGATTTGTCCATCTCACCAAGACAAAGTAATTGAGTAATAGCATTCAAAAAATCAACTTTGATGATATTCCAATAGGATTTGATAATTCAATATAATATACCATCAAAATCGGGGGCAATGTTACCACCCAATTAATTTAAAACCATCTCAATCTCCTCCATCGAGAACTCCCTTACTAGTCATATTCAATCATCATCATTCAAAGTTTTCCAAGGCAAAGGCCATCCATCTGAGGTAAAATTCCTCTGTCTCCACTTTTGGCTGAAAAATCGAAGAAGGATGTCTTCTATTTAATCATGCTCCTCCAACAAATTACCATTATCATCCTTTATCTTAACAATATTATCCGAGTTCCTCCTTGCACTAGCAAATGAGTGGAAATACTTTGAATTACTATCACCATCAACCATCCATTTGACCTTTGCTTTTTATTTCCACCATACATTCAACCGAGCCATAGTAGAATTATGTTCATTCACTTTAAATTTCAACATCCAACATTCTTTATCAGTTAGCCATCCAGTCTCTGATTGCTTTGTTTGCAATTTCAATATATATTCCATCAAGTTCTCTTTTAGAAGACTCAAGTTTTTTAACTTAGCCTTACTCTAGAAGAAAAGAGATTTTAAAGCTCTTTTAAACTTTGAATTCAATATTTGAGAATAACTTCCTAGATAAGATTTGTTCCACTCCTTCTTAACCACAGATAAAGAAGCAGTATAAGATGCCCAAACATCCTCAAATTTAATGATCTTCTTAGAGGATGGTTTAAAGTTAAGGAAATTAAGAATAACTCGACAATGATCTGAAGCTACTCTAGCTAGGTGCCTAACAATCAAATGAATAGAAGCATTTAAAGTCATAGAGTTAAGGAAGCACCAGTCCAATATTTCCAGAATACGAGCCCCTCCTGATTCATTATTGCACCAAGTAAACTGAGGGCCAATAAATCCAACCTCATGGTAATCATTATTAGAAAAAAAAAGCCTTTATTTTGTTAGGCCCTTGAGAAAACTGAAACCTTTTTCCTCCTCTCTTGTCTTCTCTGGAAGTGAGACAATTGAAATCTCCACCCACCACCATAGGATACTCTTCTAAAGAGCACAATTCCAAAATCTCCCAAAGTTCTCTCCTTTTATACATGTCTTTATTTCCATATACAAAAGCAACCCTCCATTTACCTTTACTGATAAATTATAGATCTCCAATGATACATTGGGAAGAAGAATCAACTATTGAAAAGTTAGCCAAATGAGAATTCCATAAAACTATAATACCTCTTGAAAACACATTAGAAGGTACCATAATATAATCCCAACCATCACCAATCAGCAATTTGACTTTTTTAATATCAAAGGAAGATAACTTAGTCTCTAATAGCCTCAAAAAGAAAACATCATGCAATTTAAAAAACTCTTTAAGATATAAAGACGCACCTTTCTTTCTTTCTCCTCTATAATTCAAGAATACAATAGAATCCATTAATATAGGAGAGGGGAAGAACTCCCCATTATACCTTTCATTTCCATCTCTAATCTTCTACTCCTCTGGTTAGAACTGATTGGCCCAAGTTCTTACAACTATTTTGATTTCTTCTTTTTAACATGGTTGGAATCAACAACTTTGCTTCCAACAGCTGAATCCACATTCTGAATCAAATTTTTATCCTTTTCCTTATCAGGTGGTCCTTCCACAATCAATAAATCATCTACATTATTTTGAGTAATTTCCCCATCTTTAACTAGTTCACTTTGCACATTGAATCTATTTTCAATTTCTAGAATGTTAACACTTTCCCTCATATCTGTTATAATTTCCTAAGAAGAAAAATTTTTGATAGCCCGAGAGGAGTTAACACCATTTATTTTAGGGTCAAGAATTTTAGAAATTGGAACAACAATAGCTTTGGTTGTATCAGATCCCATATTTCTAACCCGAACAACATCATCTTCTACAGTTGATTCTTTAGCATTGGATTTCCTTACACCTTTTCTTCTCCACACAACATTATCCCATGGATGTTGAATTACTTTTCTAAAATTGCTTTTATCCTTCTTACTTCCACGGTTCAAAACCAACCAGACCATAACCTGTTGTTTCCTCGCTGTTGGAATCACCAAACTTGTTTTGAATCTCTTTCACTACATCTGGGATTTCAGAACAGATTGTCTTCTCTTGAAACTTGGTTTCTAATTCTCCCTCTCTGTAAACATCCTTATTATGACCAATCAATCCACATTTCAAACAAAAGTTGGGAATTCTTTCATATTCTATCTTCTAATAGATCTTCCTATGACTTCCTTCCACCCAAACACCAAATGGTAATTTTGTATCAAGCTTAATTCGGACACAAACCCTTCCAAACTCTCTTCTTCCCCATTGAAACATTTTCCCATCTAGTAAGTATGGTTTTCTAACCATTGATGCAATTCTACAAATGTTGATATCAATCTTCTAATACAAGTGTTGATCTTCCTAAGGTCCACTGGCCATAGGTTGGTTGTGAACATCCGTCGCCATGAGGTCTCTGCAACTCCTGCAAAGGTGTAAATTTAAAAATTCTATGAATTATAAATGGTATACTCATACAATCTCTCTCTTACTTCTCTCTCTAAATTCTAAGGATTTCACCGAAGCTTATCATAGATAATTTATCTGAGATTATTATAGATAGATATTTGATCAAACTATGACCCTTCAAAGTCATATACAATTCTTTCCTAAATTTGGCTACAATATTTGGGATGGAATTTGCAATTCTAAATATGAACCCAGTGGGAGATCTTATACTACCACTTTTTGATTTTAGAAATAAAATTCAAAGTCTATTTAGAACTTTTCCCTAAAGAAAATTAACCTTTTCAAGACTTCTTTTTCAAACACTTTCAACACAAATAAAATCATACAAGGAAAATCTATAATAATGTCTAAACAAATAAAATGCTTTGAAAAAAATCAAAATTTTATTTGTACAATTACCAAATGTCAAATCAAAACCAAGCTTAGTAACATAAATTCAAGGCTCAATTAAAACAAGTAGTTGGATATCTTGAATCCTACATAAATTCTTAACTTTGTCCACGAACAAAGAGTCCCCCAAACTCCTAATATTCCACACAAGAGATTTAACCATTAATGGATGATGTGACATTAGAAGCTCGAGTGAATTATGGGTAAAACCAGTCTGATTTTTATTTCTCTTACCTTTCTTTTTGGAAACTATTATAAAATCTTCCTTAGTATTTTGAGCATTAATATTACGAGATGACATAATGATATTAGTATTACCCTTGAGAACATCCTTAGGAGAGAAAGTATCATGAGAATCAATTTTCCCCTCCATAACATCAACCTAAACCCAAATAGTCAAATGTTTATTTTTAGAAGCACGATTTGAGCCAATTTCACAACTATCCCCATTATAACTTGGTTTAAAGCATAATTATCTTGACATTTTATCCTATTATCACCATTGTGTTAATTAGACAAATATCCCTCAACCATATTGTTGCCATCATTTCCTTGATTAATCATAATGCTAGCTATATCCAGATTTATTTTCCACAACAATTCTCCCCTCTAAAACTTTCCCAACCTAATCAACTAAACTAGGCCCATCAAGCAATTCCAAGCTATCATAAAAGTTATCAACATCATTGTTACCATCATTTATATTCTCTTCTGCCATGTTGGACTTATATGAAGGGTCATTCTCTATGTCATCACCATATGCCTTAGACTCATCCAAATTCACATTTTGAGCATCCTCATGATTAATAAAATGATCTCCATAGTTAAAATGTTCTCCATTTAATGGTTCAACCACATGTTTAGAGGACTTATATGTCTTTCTGAGGTTAGGATGGGCCACAAAATAATCATTAATGGAATGCCCATAAACATTGCAATGAATACAAAAATCTTAAATGTTTTTAAATCCCACTTTCTATAAATAGACAGATTTTTTTAGAACCAAGCTAAATGTCTTTTAGATTTTTCTTAGTAATATCCAATTCCACAAAAGTTCAAGATAAAGAAGGCCCCGATATAGAGGTTGTAGCTTGATCCGTCTGAAGTTGCCTACCAAAGAGAGATCCCAAAGCATATAAAACATGAGGATTAAAAAAGTGCAAGCATAAATTTGGAAAGGAAATCCAAATTGGACTATAGATGATTATTCCTTAACGTAAAGATAAGGAATCCATTTTAACAATCGTATTAGGAAATTATTGATAAAAAAAAAGTTCCTCTACCAAAATCACAGCTATAACCCAATTCATTAAAAAGTTGAATGGCAATGTGGCTTGCATCAAGTAAGCCAAATGAGAAAACACCAGACAATTTAGGGTTTCAAAGAAAAAAGGATAGAATCCAAATTGGGCCTATGAATCATAACTTCCCAACCAAAGTAAACTGGTAAGGAGCAGCAAGTTTCAAAATTGAAAGTTTGAGGAGGTTGTGAGACCTCAATGAACTAGTCCGTGGTGCACCAAGAGAAGGGTGAATTGGTTATTTTAAAAAAATCCTTTGCAGGAATACTAATATTTTTTTATGAATTTTCAAAACTTAAAATGTAGGACTTGATCACCCTATGTGGAAGCTAATAAACTTAACAATAATTATGACAATGGTGAGAATAATTGAATCAACTTAATCTAACATTAACACATATTTTTAACAATGTAATTATTAAAAAATAAAATATAGAAAAGTAAAATATCAAATATAAAATTTACAAGAATATACCATGATTTTATAATTATTTGATCAACCTTGAGCTATGTCTGCTCCCAAGAGTCATCTGCTTTGGGAATTATACTAAAAATAAGTGACTCACATTTTACTCCCACAACAAGGTGGAGAAGTCTTTGTAGACTCACTTTCAACAAACCTATACAATGGAGAGCTATAAGGTATCTCACCTCCCCTGGAGATGGCATTAAACTTTGAAACCTTTTTCTCCCTCCTGGAGAAGGCAAAGAACCCCGAATCCTTTTTCTCCCTCTTTGAGATGATAGAGAACCGAAATCCTTTCACAGGCAGAGAACCTAAAATTTTTTTATTCCTCCTAGAGAAGTTAGAGGACCTTGAGGACTTAATTTAGAAGACCCTCTTCAAAGAGATCCTTCAAGAACTCACCAAGGCTATAGAAGGAGCAAGGATGAATCTAGCTTGAAGCAATAGTGTTATCCCATCTCACTTTCTCTCTCTCATGCTTAACCTCACCTTCTCCTTCCTCTCAAACCATGGATTTCTTTTAAAAGCTTCTCTCTTAGAGTACCTTCAGCAGTCATATAATCCTCTATTCATTAATAAGAGATTCTCAAAGATTTGCTTAAGTATTGGGCCTTAAGAAACCCAAAAATTTAAGTTAGACATCACTATTTGTACCGTATAATTGGAGTTCATACAGTACGATTAGTTCAAAAACTAGACCCATCCAGTATAATATAAATAGTTATTCAGATAAACTATTTAACTTTTCTTACACATCATAAAGTACAATCTAAAGATTGTCCAGTATGATCTGTTAGCTTTCTCTCTATTTATATAGGACGGTTTTTTGGGATGATTAGAAATTTTCCATGTAAATCACCCCGTACTACTATAATCGTATAGTACGACTAGTTGTATTCAACCAGGTCATCCAGTATGATATGAATATCATACATAATAATTAGTTTAAAAAATCATGGTTTCAATTGGTACGACCTTTGGGACAACCAAATTTTATCACTGTCAATCACACAGTGTGATCAATATCATATAGTATGATCTTCTATCATTAATTAAACTATGATTTGATTGACTAATTTCATGGGATAATTTACATAATATTTCAAAATTTTATACATCACGAATCAGATTATACAGTATGATTAGTTCAAAATTGAATTTTGAATATCATACTTAAGTTATCTGGTGGCAAGGATTTTCAAATCATAATGAATCATATAGTATGATCCATATTATATAGTACAATTAGTTCAAAGAAACTAATTGTTTAATTAGCTATCGCCCATTCTTTCTATATTGACTGTATAGTAAGATTGTAAGTTGTACAATACGATTAATATAAAAGAAAATAACTTTTAAAATTTATCTCACTCCCTCTGTATGTGTGTGCGCAATTACCCAATTGCATACACTATTATGTGGTTAGACTCAAAAAATAGAAAATAAAGAAAAATAAAAGTGCATACTTTATTTACTTGACATTCCTATTCTATAAAGTCTTGAGCTTCTAGCAAACTAGAGTAGTGTATGTTTTACTTACAATTTTAGTGCTCACACACAAAAAAATATTAAAAATATTCAATGAGAAAAGTAACAATTTAATCAATAAAATTTGTCATCATTTAGACTAGGGATCCTGGATTGCGACAATCTCCCCCTTTTTGATGATAGAAAATAATATTGGTTAATGGGCAAGGTAAAAAATTATTTTCTCCTAAGCTCTCCCTCACTATGCAATAGATTAAAAAATTAGGGGTTGCAGTTTTTTTTTTAATGAAAGACAAAAGGAGAAAAGAGAACATACCACCAAACATACATTTTTTCCCCTATTTTACATCACCTAAAAGAGGAGGAACACCAAACAAAGTGAATAGTGCAAGAAATAAAAATAGTAAAACATAATAAACAAACACTAGAAATAAGATGGATCCTAATAAGGTGGTGGTGATTTTGGTTGTTGAAAGTATTTATGAATGGAGGTGAAATGTTCTTCAATTTACGAGAACATTTCTCTAAACCATCCCATGTCTTGCTCATGTTAATGTTATTATTGTTGGATATGATAGTCCAATCAAGTTTCTAATTACTTGAGCTGCTAAATTATGTTATCTTGAGGATAGGCCATGTCGGTAGGTTGAGGTAGTGGTATTGGTGGAGCTCCTTAGATTAGAGTATCTTCCCCTACTTTAACAAACTCTAGCTAGTCATACCTGTTCCCCTAATTGAAAACAATATAGAATTAGGCATCCGTATAAAAAATGGGAACATTATCAGGAGGAGCGGGATAACTTGTTTGATTTTTTTGTCTAGTACATACAATATGATATGTCCTAAATTGACATTTTGCATTCTTCTAGTTTGGGAATGTTGAATATGAATCATATTTTTTAAGTTATCAAGGATCATCTGGGCTTCATCAAATTGGGTATCAGAAAAAATTAGGAAGGTGACTATGGAAAGAATTGGGGTTATGTTGACCCGATCTCTAATGGTTGATATTAGTTTACGACCACATTCCTAATAGTCAAGTTTATAGAACTTCAGTCAAAGTTAGTAGTAGAGATCAGGGATTATGGATGAGGCCCTTCAACAAAAAGATAATATATTTCCCTAAATCATTCTTGGTAATCTCTATGAGTTATCATCAAACATATGAAGACATGGCAAAAGTTTCCATATTTAGCCTAAGGCTGACTAAGAATTCATAAAGTAGTTTGGAATTTAAATGAAAAGCCAGGGTGAGTAAAAATTGAAGAGTGATGGATGCAAAGAGGTTTATCACCTTAAAGTTAAGAGCTAGTTGATTTAACATTCTAAATGGGGTGATTTGAGCCTCATTGAACTTGTAGTAGGCATCTTAATCCCTTGCTGATAGAAAATGATTGTAAAAGAAATGAGAGGAGAAGGAGCTCCCCTTGGGTTATTCTATCATGTTTGCTTCCACCAACCATTGAACGGTTTAGATTGGAGAGGCTAAGAGTTTAAAGGAATAAGGAGTTGAGTGATTGAAACCTTTAAAAAACTCTCTAATTTCTAGATTTTTTAAACTTGTATAGTATGGTGTGATATCATATATCATGATCTGTATCTACTGGGCAATCTTAAGGAATTATGTTTGTCCTAAGGAGACATCTGAATAACTTTTGATTAAATTCAACATATAGTACGAACAGGAATTTATATAGTATGAATAACAATTATGATCATATTGAACATACTGAATTCATCCTAATATATATTCTAATATGTGTATCGTACAATACAAATGGAGGTTCGTAGAGTATAAAGTGTAATAATGATCATACCAATCATACTAAATTTGTCCCAAAAGATTCTCACACATGTATCGTATAGTATGAAGTGTTGTTTGTATAGTATGATTACACATAACTAAACTCATATAGACTTTTTATTTGGCTAATGGCTGTGATTTATGAAAAATTAAACATATCTTACACTATAAAAGGGGATCATAGAGAATGATAAGAAAATTATTGTTTTCAATTTTGTGGATCTAGTGTGTTTTTTATGATCAGCAACAACAACAACATAAAGCCTTTTTTCCATTATATGGGGTTAGCTACATGAATCCTTTTATGTAATTGTGTCCTATTTAAAGTCAAATTCTCATTTAAATCTAATAAAAAAGATCATTTCTAATATTTTCCAACCAAGTCTTTTTAGGTCTACCTTTACCTTTCTTAAAATAAGTCAAATCTAATACCTCAACTTTCCTAACCAAGTCATTGGAAGGCCTTCATTTAATGTGACCAAATCATCTAAGGCAACTCTCTCTAATCTTATCTTCCACTGGAGCTACTCCAACCTTTTCACATATATATGCTCATTTTGTATCCTATCTCAAAAGGTAAAGCCACTCATCCACTTAAGCATCCTCATCTTTGTAACACTTAACTTAGTATTATGCTTCTCTTTCAAAGGCGAGCATTCGGCATGATAAAGCATTGTAGGTCTTACCACCATCTTATAGAATTTTCCCTTAAGTTTGAGGGGGACTTTTTTATCGCACAATAAGCCCAATGCATTGCTCCATTTCTACCGTCCAACTTGAATTCTACTACAAATATCTCCATCTATTTAATCATTACTCTGAATAATAGATCCAAGATATCTAAAATGTGTACTCTTATTAATGAATTGAGCACCCAAAGTCATAATCCCCACATTAGGTCTATTTGTCTGAAATTACACTCCATATATTAAGTTTTAGATGTACTCAAGTGAAAACCTTTAGACTTTAAGGTTGACCTCCATAATTAAAGTTAACCTTTAACTCCCTCTCTAGTCTTTCCAACAAGTAGAATATAATCAGCAAAAAGTATACACCAAGGTACATCCTCTTACAAATATCTAGTGAGAACATCCATGACTAAAGACAAAAGATATGGACTTAAGGCTGATCCTTGATGTAATCCAACAAAAATAAGAAAATACTTGGTCAAACCACCTTATGTTTGAACATAAGTAATACCTCATTTATACATATCTTTAATGACTTGAATATAAGCATTATTAACACCTTTCTTTTCAAGAACTATCCACAGCAGTTCACTTGGAACTTTATCATATGCTTTCTCTATATCAACAAATATAATATATAGATCCTCCTTATTCTCTTGTATTTCTCCATCAAACCTCACAATAAATGTATGGCTTCCACAGTAAACCTACACGGCATGAATCCAAATTTATTCTGAGAAAGATTAGTATTACGCCGCAACCTAAACTCCATAACTCGCTCCCATAGTCTTAAAGTATGATATATTAACTTAATTCCTCTATAAGCAATTCCACATCTCTATTGGAATATCATCAAGTTCAACAGCTTTTCCACACTTTATTTTCTTTAAAGCCTCTCTAACTTCAATTTTACTCATACATCAATAAAAACAAAAATCATCATTTTTATTTAGGGTGCTAAAGTTACTAAAGACAATCATATTTTCACATTCTTCATTAAAAAGTTTAGCAAAATATCTCATCCACCTTTGCTGAATATTGATCTAAGAAAAGTAATTTTTAATCTTCATCCTTAATACACTTCACTTGAACTAAATCCTTACTACTCCTATCTCTTTGTTTGGCCAACTTATACATATAATTTTCTCCCTCCTTAGTATATAATCTATTATATAAATCATTAAAATCTAAGCTCTTTGCATCATAAATAGCTTTCTTAAATTCCTTATAAGCCTCTTTAAAGATTTCCAATTATAAGAATTTTTACTTCTAAACAAATTTTTATAACAAATCATCTTATTTTTTATCTTTTCTTACACATTTGGATTCCACCCCCAACTATTTTTACTATTGGGACATTTTCTCATCGAAACTCCACGCACATCTTTGCAATATTTTTAATATCACCTGCCACTTTTTCGCATATAACATTAGCATCCTCATGCACATACAAAATCCTAAGATTTAAAATCCTACTCTCAAAAAAATTCTTTTGTTAATATCATTTAAATGCCCCCACCTAATCCTAGAAAATCATTTTACTTTCTTTTTTATTTTCTACCCCTTTATCTTAAATTCTAAAACTAATAATAAATGTGTGTGATGATCAGGAAATAATTCTTTTTAAATGATAATACATGAATCAACAAACACCAAAGAAAAGTTACACACATAATATAACACATACAAAATTTTTATTTATGGTCATTTTTATGAAAGAGTTCTAGGGATATTTTTTTTATTAAGGTTTTGGAGAGTTGAGGCTGACATCTAGCTATTGTCTTAAGTGGCCCATTGACTTATACTGGGTGAAAATGCTAAAGAAAAAAATTCAATTAAGATTTTGACTTTTTTTAAGTATATTTTTAATGCAATGCAAGATGAGCAACTCGATTAATACATAAAATTAGAATGTAGTAATTTTAAAAATGCATAAAAATAGTTTTTAACCAAGAGATTGTATAGATTCCCATTGACAGATCTACACCCTCATAGGCCAAGTGGTCTACCAAAACCAATAGTGGGGAGGTGCCTAATAAAAAGAAGAGAAGATTACAATACTATGTTATGCGAACTCCCAGCAGTCCCATGATTACTTCTCATACCATTAAAGTTTCTATGTTATCTTAAAATTTTATTCAAATTTGAGTAGAGAAATTTTTGCACAGCCTCATGAGCCTCTGCGTATCGAGGCTAAAATAAAATAAAATAAAAGTAACACACAATCACCAAAAAACTAAGAAAAGCATGTAATCCTATACGCAATTAAATCAACTTAACAATATCAATACCCCATTTATTATAACTCATAGTCTATATAAAATTGAAAGTGGTCAAGCACCACTAATAACAACCCAGATTCTAATCCTAATACAAATGCAAGTAACTTTGAGTGGGATACTCTTTATCTTAAACTCCCCGGTTTTTTTCTCTTCAAACTCCTTGGAATCTTCGAAACTGGATCCCTAAATAAAAAAGAAATATCTTCCCCTGAAGGGGAGGTTATTCCTTCCACTTTGGATATGAAAGTGGTCCAACTTGGGCTTCCAAATGAAAAAGAACTATCCCCCTAAGGGGTATCCTTTTCTTTTTGGAATCCAACTTTGGGTTTGTGTATCCCAAACTCAAAGTGTAACCTTCATAACTCAATACTTCAAATGAATTATATTAACATAAAAATAAAAATTCTATACTCTTCTTTGAGGTTATCCTAAGTATTTAATAATCAAATCAATTCCCAAGTAGTTAAAATTATGTATAGAAAAATAAACACACTTGGCCACGCTCCTTTTTTATTTTGGGGGCTAAGCAGTTGGAGCACTTGTAACAGTTATATTCATTATTTAGTTAGCCCTATTTAATGCCCTGTATAAGAATGTCCACCTACATAAGATTGAATTAGTATAAATTGTCACCAACCTAGGGGTAAATTTAACACATAATCAACCATCAATCCATAGAGTGCAATAAAAGTACACAAACACTCGCATCAAATATTTCAACCACAGCATGTAATGAAATCTTGAAAACCTGACATAGTTAAAAATTAAACACTGCATAGCCAAGATCTAGAGTTGGTTAACCTATTAAATCATCTAAAGTGTGTGTAGAAGATTATGTGGCTGGGGTAAACCCTAAACTGGGTTATTTATTCAGATTGTCTAAGGTTTGTGTTTATTAAATGCTAAAGTGCATATTTACATTTGAGTTTAAGTTTTAATTTATTAAAGCTTAATTAATGGTATATTTTAGATTTTAAATGATTAATACCTTTTTTTCTCACAGAGGCCTTAAATTTTATTTCACATTCTTTGGGGCTAAGTTAAAAGCCTCGTAGGCCTAGGTTACCCAGTAGTAATCAAGGATGATTAGGTTGATTTAGTTGGTTAGAAATTAAGGGTTGATTATTGTTGATTAATTTATTTAATTACTAATTTTAGGAGTTAAATTAATTTATTTTTTCCATCAACAAGTTCATGGTGTTGTGTCACTAGGCTCAAGGAACCAGACCTCCTTAATACACATATCCCCGCAGTCCGGAGTAATCCATCCTAATAACCTTATTAATGTAGTTGAATTCAAGATTATAATTTGGTTAAATAATTAAAAGTAATTTAATTTTATGTTTACCAGTCCATTCAATCTATTCGTTGTGTTGTTCCACCAAGCACGAGGAACTAGGCTTTCTTAGTGCACTTAGTCCCGTAGCCTAGAGTAGTCCATCCAATAAACTTCATCCTTCGAGTCGTTATTTTGTATTAGAGTGTTGGTTAAGTAATTTTATTAATAAAATAAAATTTTTGAATTTTAATGAATTATTGAATTTTTTAGAATTATTGAGATTATTTAATAGTGTTAATTAAGGGTCCAAAAGTTGACTTTTTAAACCAAGTTATTTTTGAAAGTTTTAGATTTTTAACAAATATTAGACCTTGTGATGAGTAGTTAGATTATTAGTATGCCCAATTTGGAGTTTTCTATAAAATGTTATGAATTTTTAAAGTTTTGACTTGATTTTGACTAAAGTTTGACCAGATTATTGACTTTTTGACTTGGAATGATTTTTGAAGGTTTGATATTTTTTAAAATATTAGATTTTAATTTGAGTTGAATGAGTTTGAGTTTGATCAGTTTGGAATTTTTTAAAATTCATTATAAGTTTTAGAAGCTTAGGAATTTATTAAATTTAAAAAAAAAATTAATTAAGGGGATTTTAATGATTTTGATCATTTATTTTTATGGTCAAAGGAAGAAGGGTAGGAGGCACTTTGATATTTTGAAACAATTTTGAAGTATCCCGACCTAATCTAAGTGTTGGGTTTTAAATTTTGGATTGAAAGAATATTTAGTTCGAGTTGAACATTTTATTTAAAATTTGGGATTGTACTGCCGAAATTTTGGGGTCTTATGTTTCAAAAATTGCCCTGGATCCTAAATCTAAATTGGGCACAAAATAAAGGTGACCCAAACCTAACTAATGTAGTGAAAAAACTTAGACTTACCCCGGCCTGGATTGGGGAGCCAGCTTACCACCTAGTCGATTTCAAAGCCATCAATAGTTTAATTCATCTTAAGTTTAAGCATGAATGCATATAACACCTAATCTAGTCCCAAGGTGCTAAAGGTGTCATAGGTTTGGGATTTAGTAAATATGACTTCCATTTGATGTTTAGCAGCTTCATGATGTAGTTCTATATCCCCTTTTATCATGTGGTCTCTAATGAAATGGTGTCTGATGTATATGTGTCGAGTTTTAAATTGTTAGATAGAATTATTTGATATATAAATGGAACTAGTGTTATGACACAAGATCTGAATGGTTCCTATAATTAGTCCAAGTTCTAAGATTTATTCTTTAAGGCATAAGAATTTTATAACACAACTCTCTACAACTACATATTCAACTTCAGTGGTAGATAGGGCTAAATAGTTTTATTTTCTATGAGACTAGGAAAATAAGGATTATCCTAGGAATTTGCATATTCTATGAGTGCTTTTACTATTAACCCTACATCTTATAAATTCTAAATTAGATTATTCTATGATTTTAAAGGAAGTGTTATGCCTAGGATACTAGATTCCTATGTTTTGGGTTCCAAAAAGATATCTAAAGATTATCTTAACAGTAGTCACATGATATTCTTTTTTATTAGCCTGAAATCTAGTTTAGAGATAAACACTAAATATAATATTAGGTTAGCTAGTAGTCAAGTAAAGAAGAAATCCAATTATTCCTCTATATTTCTTCTGATCTATTGACTTTCCCTTTGGGTCCTTACTAACTATATAGTAGAGCTCATGGAAGTGTCTATTACCTTAGCATTGTCCATTTCATATTTCTTAAGAATGTCCTTAATGTATCTAGATTGGCTAAGGAATGTTCCATCAAGCATTTATTTTACACTAAATTCAAGAAAATGGTTCAACTCTCCCATTATATTTATTTTAAACTCCTCATTCATAATTTTTGAGAATTTGTCACAAAGATTTTTATTTGTACATCTAAACAGTATATCATCAACATATATTTATATTATGAGTAGGTTTTCTCCTTATTTCTTTAGGGTGGTGTTTACACTACCCTTAATGAAATATCTATCTAGAAGGATTGTGCTCAATCTTTCATACTAGACTTTAGGTGCTTGCTTCAATCCATACAGAACTTTCTTAAGTTTGAAGATATGAATTGAGGATTTCAAGCCCTCAAAACCCGGGGGTTTCTCAACATATACATCCTTTTTTATTACTTTATTTAAAAAAGCACTCTAAATATCCATTTGATATAGCTTAAATCCTTTAAAACAAGCAAAGACTAAAATCACCCTAAAGACTTCTAGTCTAGCTACAAGGGAAAAAGTTTCATCAAAATCAATCCCTTCAATCTAATTGTACCCCTTAGTTATTAACCAAGCTGTATTCCTTACTACTATGTCAGAGTAATTCATTTTATTCATAATAATCCATTTAGTTTCTACAACACTCTGGTCTTTAGGTCTACTAACCAACTTCCCAACATCATTCCTAACAAATTGTTTTAAATCTTCTTATATTGCTAGAATCCAAAATTCATCAAAGAAGGCTTGATCTATGTCCGTGGGTTATATCATGGAGATAAAGCAAAATGACTAACCTCCATCCTAAGTCCATGCTTTTATCTCACACCTTTGGATGGGTCTCCTAAGATCAATTCTTTAAAATAACTAGAATAATATCTCAAATATCTATGTCTCTATTATATCTCCTGTAATAATGGCCTCTACACCTTGAATGACCTCTACTTTTTCTTCTTCAGGTTGAGATTCAGGTCTTATCTGATTCATCAAACACAACATAGGTAGACTCTTCTACTACTAAGGTCTTCTTATCAAAGATTTTATAGACCTTCCCTACATATGAATAACCTAATAAGACTTAAAGTGCTCAGATGACACTAGAAAGTGCTCTGATACCACTTGAAAGTTCATTAGGGATGTTAGGCCCTATGAACTGTCCCAAGGCTAACAAAGAGAGAGGTGAATTGGATAACTTTAAAACCAAAGATAAAACTCAAACCAAAATCACCACAGAAATAAAAGTTGGGAAGAAAATAATGCGGAAGCAATAATAAGAAAGAACACACCAAATTTATAGTGGTTCGGTCAAACCTTGACCTACATCCACACCTTAGAGGCACCCTCCAATTATTGCACTAAACTAAGTGTCTCTCCTTTAGCCCCTACAGCTAGGCGGAGAAGCCCTTACAAAATAACTTCCACCTTCCTAAGTGCGGCATAGTCGCCTGGTCCTTTGACACCAAAGAGATCTTCTTCTTCGGTGAACTTTCCTCGAGAAAAGCCTTGAATCCAACGGTATTCAGGTGCGAGCTTGCCGGAGCAACCGTGTGGAACCCCCTCCACACTCCCTTGAGTCCCCCCTTACAGGATCTTCTCCCTCTCTCAAACTCCACCCTTTCCTCACTCTTCTTCAATCTTTCTCTTCAAGTTTCCTCCAAAAGAACAAAGCTACAGTGGCTGCTAAGGACACTTACAAAGTGTCTTGTCATAGCTTAACTAGAAGAGCTAAAAATAAACTCATTAATGCATGTTGCCGACATTATCGTCCAGGATGATACTAATATCATTCTGTACGATCAGTGTAATTTAAGCCCAATCAGCCAGTATGATTTTAGACGATCAGAAGAAGTTTGTTCATATCATCCTGGATGATACTATATCGTCCTAGACGATCAGAACAAATCATGGAATATCGTCCTCAACATCGCCCTGAAAAATAGCTATCTGATGACCAATCGTCCAGCATATCGGCCAGCATGATCTGGCGATCGTCCAGGACAATTTAATCATGAAATCAAGCCATAATTGCTTTCCTTAAATTCCAGAGAAATTTTAGAAAAATTGACCTGGATCGTCCTGGATGATATTTTATAGTCTTGGATGATCTCCAAAAATAAGTTATTTTTAAATAGATCTGGCGGCATATTCTTTCTGAATTGAGCCTATCATCCTAGCCGATATAAAATTGTCCAGGACGATGTGTTTTGCATAATGACGACTGCTTTAATGAGGATGCCCTAATTAGGGTTTCTACTTTTGAACTGATCGTCCTGGCCAATATAAATATCTTCCAGGATAATGTTTCCAAAAACATAAACTCTAGAGAACTGTTAGAAATCTTCCAAGTTACAAAGCATCAATAGCCACACCAAATACAATAGACTCAAGAAAGGAAAAAATGTACAAACTGACTCACACCTAGTCTACCCAATCTTGAGCTTGCTCCAAATTGTAGTCTGATCGTGTGGACCTGAAATGTTAGTAGATAAGGCAGTCATGGAGAAATAAGAGTGTTTGATATCATCAAAATCATAAACCATGAAAATAGATCCTCAACAATCTCCCCTTTTTTTATGATGGCAAACACTATAATTTGAATTTTTTAAAAAGGAACATTTTATCCTAATCTCCCCCTCACTAGAATAACACTTTAAAAATAGGGGAGATAAAAATATTTTTGTTGTTTTTTAAATTTTTGAACAAAAGATACAAATACGACAATAGTATAAAAATTCAACAATATGTTCGCCCCCTTTGATATTATCAAAAAGAGAAGAGGCACAAAAAAAAAACAAAATGACCAAAAGATAAAAACGTTCCCTGATCTAGTGAAAAACAAATATTCTTAAAATGAAAAAGTTACCTCTTGGTTTTAATCAAAAACTTAGTATAATTGGATTGACAACGCATAGCCCAGAATAGGTTAGAAATTCATAATTTGATAATCCAAACTCAATTTCTCTTAAAGGCTAAAAAACTTTTTAATCCAATATCCAAATCAAGGAATAAATGGGAAAAAGAAACATTAATTTTTAAAAAATCCCTTTCATAAAACATATCCAATAAAAGATCAATGCACGAATTGCTGAATCAGGAACCAAGATTTTCAAGCACAAGTTTCGAACAAATCAATAATTTTCTTAAGCTTTTAGTAGTATAAGAAAGAAAGCATATTTTTTGAAAAAAAAAAAAGGTGGCCAATGATGCCAAACCAAAAGATGCGCAATAAACCCCAAATTAAAAAAATACACCAAGTATATTAAAAATCAAGTGATAAAGGGCACTTCAAAGTGCTCAGATGACACTAGAAAGTGCTCTGATACCACTTGAAAGTTCGTTAGGGATGTTAGGCCCTATGAACTAGCCCAAGGCTAACAAAGAGAGAGGTGAATTAGATAACTTTAAAATTAAAGATAAAACTCAAACTAAAATCACCACATAAATCAAAGTTGGGAAGAAAATAATGCGAAAGCAATAAAAAGAAAGAACACAACAGATTTATAGTGGTTCAGTCAAACCTTGACCTACGTCCACTCCTTGGAGGCACCCTCCATGTATTTCACTAATCTAAGTGTCTCTCCTTTAGCCCCCACAATTAGGCGGAGAAGCCCTTACAAAATCACTTCCACCTTCCCCGGTGCGGTAGAGTCGCCGGGTCCTTTGACACCAAAGAGATCTTCTTCTTCGGTGAACTTCCCTCAAGATAAGCCTTGAATCCAATGGTATTCAGGTGCGAGCTTGCCGGAGCAACCGTGTGGAACCCCCTCCAAACTCATCCTGGACGATCAAAATAAATTTTGGAATATTGTCCTCAACATCACCTTGAAAAATAGCTATCCGATGACCAATCGTCCAGCATATCGGCCAGGATGATCTGGCGATCGTCCAGGCCGATTTGATCGTGAAATAAAGTCATATTTGCTTTCCTAAAATTTGAGAGAAATTTTAGAAAAATTGACCTGGATTGTCCTGGACGATATTTTATAGTCATGGATGATCCATCTGGACGATGTCCAAAAATAAGTTATTTCTAAATAGATCTGGCGGTAGATTCTTTCTGAATTGAGCCTATCATCCTGGCCGATACAAAATCGTCCAGGACGATCTGTTTTGCATAATGACGGCTGCTTTAATGAAGATGCCCTAATTAGGGTTTTTTGTTTTTAAACTGATCATCCTGGATGATGTACCGAAAACATGAACTCTAGGGAGTTGTTAGAAATCTTACAAGTTACAAAGCATCAGGAGCCACACCAAATATAATAGACTCAAGAAAGGAAAAAAGGTACAAACTGACTCAGACCTAGTCTACCCAATCTTGAGCTTATTCCAAATTGTAGTCTAATCGTGTGGACCTGAAATGTCAGTAGATAAGGAAGTCGTGGAGAAATAAGAGTATTTGATATCATCAAAATTATAAACCATGGAAACATATCCGTAACAATCTCCCCCTTTTTTATTATGGCAAACACTACAATTTGAATTTTTTAAAAAGGAACATTTTCTCCTAATCTCCCCCTCACTAGAATAACACTTTAAAAATAGGGGAGATAAAAATATTTTTGTTGTTTTTTAAATTTTTGAACAAAACATACAAATATGATAATAGTACAAAAATTCAACAATATATTCTCCCCTTTGACATTATCAAAAAGAGAAGAGGCTCAAACAAAAAACAAAATGAACAAAAGGCAAAAATGTTCCTTGATCTAGTGAAAAATAAATATTCTTAAAATGAGAAAGTTACCTCTTAGTTTTAGTCAAAAACTTAGTAGAATAGGATTGACAACGCATAGCCCAGTAAAGGTTAGAAATTCATAATTTCATAATCCAAACTCAAGTTCTTTTAAAGGCTAAAAAACTTTTTAATCCAATATCCAAATCAAGGAATAAATGGCAAAAAAGAAACATTAATTTTTCAAAAATCCCTTTCATAAAACATATCCAATAAAAGATCAATGCACGAATTGCTGAATCAGGAACCAAGATTTTCAAGCTCAAGTTTTGAACATATCAAGGTTTTTCTTAAGCTTTTAGTAGTATAAGAAAGAAAGCATATTTTTTGAAAAAAAAAAGTGGCCAATGATGAAAAACCAAAAGATGCAAAATAATGCCAAATTAAAAAAATATATATACAAAGTGTATTAAAAATCAAAAGATGCTCAAAGAGCCATTCAAGTGATAAAGGGCACTTGAAAGTGCTCAGATGACACTAGAAAGTGCTCTGATACCACTTGAAATTTCGTTAGGGATGTTAGGCCCTATGAACTGGCCCAAGGCTAACAAAAAGAGAGGTTAATTGGATAACTTTAAAACCAAAGATAAAACTCAAACTAAAATCACCACAGAAATAAAAGTTGGGAAGAAAATAATGCGGAAGCAATAATAAGAAAGAACACAACATATTTATAGTGGTTCGGTCAAAACTTGACCTACGTCCACTCCATGGAGGCACCCTACAAGTATTACACTAAACTAAGTGTCTCTCCTTTAGCCCCCACAGTTAGGCGGAGAAGCCCTTACAAAATCACTTCCAACTTCCCCGGTGCGGCGGAGTTGCCGGGTCCTTTGACACCAAAGAGATCTTCTTCCTCGGTGAACTTCCCTCGAGACAAGCCTTGAATCCAACGGTATTCAAGTGCGAGCTTGCCGGATCAACCGTGTGGAACCCCCTCCACACTCCTTTTAGTACCCCCTCACAGGATCTTATCCCTCTCTCAAACTCCACCCTTTCCTCACTCCCTTTCAAGCTTTCTCTTTATGTTTCCTCCAAAAGAACGAAGCTACAATGGCTGCCAAGGACACTTACAAAGTGCCTTATCATAGCTTAAATAGAAGAGCTAAAAACGAGCTCATTAATGCATGTTGCTGACATTATCGTCCAGGATGATACTAATATAGTCCTGTACGATCGGTGTAATTTAAGCCCAATCAGTCGGGACAATTTGAGACAATCAGAAGAAGTTTGTTCATATCATCCTGGATGAAAATATATCATCCTGGATGATCAGAACAAATCGTGGAATATCGTCCTCAACATCACCTTGAAAAATAGCTATCTGATGACCAATCATCCAGCATATCGGCCAGGATGATCTGGCGATCGTCTAGGCCGATTTGATCATGAAATCAAGTCATAATGGCTTTCCTTAAATTCGAGAGAAATTTTGGAAAAATTGACCTGGATTGTCCTGGACGATATTTTATAGTCCTGAATGATCCACCTGGATGATGTCCAAAAATAAGTTATTTCTAAATAGGTCTGGTGGTAGATTCTTTTTGAATTGAGCCTATCATCCTGGCTGATATAAAATCATCCAAGACGATGTGTTTTGCATAATGACGGCTGCTTTAATGAGGATGCCCTAATTAGGTTTTATGCTTTTGAACTGATCCTCCAGGCCGATATAAATATCGTCCTGGATGATGTTACTAAAAACATAAACTCTACGAAACTATCAAAAATCTTCCATGTTACAAAGCATCAAGAGCCACACCAAATACAATAGACTCAAGAAAGGAAAAAAAGGTACAAACTGACTCAGACCTAGTCTATCCAATCTTGAGCTGGTTCCAAATTGTAGTCTGATTGTGTGGACATGAAATGTCAGTAGATAAGGCAGTCGTGGAGAAATAAGAGTATTTGATATCATCAAAATCATAAACCATGAAAACAGATCCGTAACAAAGACTCCATCATATTTTGGATCAAATTTTCCTAAGGGGATTTTCCATTGATTAAGATAAAACATTTACATCCAAATACATATAAGTGGGAAAGATTGGGTTTCCTACCCTTAAGGAGTTCATCAGGTATCTAATTCAACTTGGATCTAATATTCACCCCTTTCAAAACATAATAAGCAATATTTACTACTTCTTCCCAAAAGTATCTAAGAAGATTATATTCATCTAGCATTACCCTAGCAACTTTTATTATATTCAGGTAGCATTGCTCTAGAAGCTTTTACTAAGGTCCTATTTTATCTCTCAGCTATTCCATTCTGCTAAGGGGTCCTAGGGGAAAATAAGTTATGTTATATATCTATCTCTTGATAGTAGAATTCCAACCTATCATTTTCAAATTATCCACCATGATCATTATTAATGGTTGAATTTTCAAAACTTAATTTCCTTTGAATCCAAGTGGAGAAAGTTCTAAATTCCTCAAATGACTCACTATTATGTTCTAAGAATCTAACCTAAGTAAATCTAAAGAAGTCATCACTATCACAAATCTATATGTCTTCCCTCTTAAGTTGGCTGTACTAATAAGTCTAAATTGGTCCATATGAAGGATGTACAGTGGCCTAGAGGCGTTGATGTCCTTAATTGAATGAAATGAAGACTTTACTTATTTTCATAATTGGCAGGCATCATATAGGGGGTTCTTAGGGAAGTCTAACTTAGGTATGCCTCAACTAGGTCTTCTTAGGTAATCTTCCTAAGCCTTTTAATGCAAGCATAACATAGTCTCCAATACCATATCCAAGAATCATCAACAATTATTTTTAAGCATACAAAATTTAAAATTTTAATGTGGTTCAAGTCTAGTATGCAAAAAATATTCATTCATTTTTCTTCTAATACAAGTTTTTCATTTAATCTAATCATGCATTTTTTTAGAAAAGAAATTAAATATCAAAACCTTTATCACATAGTTGATTAATGCTCAATAAGTTATAGTTTAAGTAATAACATAAAAGAATATTTTTAATAATAAAGTTTTTAGCATGATTGATTACACCTGAGCCCACCACTTTCCTAGTGTTGTTGTCTCTAACGTCACCTTGTCTCCTGACACGGCCTCTAGTGTGATGAACTATTTCATATCACATATCAAGTGCCTCGAGCATCCACTACCCAGGTATCACATGTTCTCACTAGACCTTTTATGAGACAAGCCCTCTATAGTCATTCAAAGGTTAGATTTGAGAACCCAAGTGTGTTTGGGTTCCACCTTATGCTTGAATGAATGAAATGAATGTATGATATGATGTAATGAATGTATTTTAGGCCTCCATATTAGATGTGTCATATGATGGATTGAGCAAGTGCATGCTATGCGATCTAACATGCCATAAGAGTAATATCTAACATCAGGAAATGGCATTAACTATTCTAATAGCTACACTCTCTCTGCCCTTCACTCCATTACTCTAGTGATCAAGTTTCTCTTATTGTAGCTCATGCATTCTACTATAGATTTCATGGTTTTGGTTTATTGTTCTCAATTTTTGTGGCTCTATTTATGTTTTTTGGTGACCTAAGGCCTTTCAGCATTTAGTTTTTCTTCTAATTTTCATCATAAAAGCAGGCATGTCTTCCTCATTGTACTCTCCTTGTGGTAATTAATCCACCTTCGATGTCAGTGGTTAGCAATAAAGGTTTTATTTATGTGGCTGGTAATGTTTCTAACTCTAAATCTTGATCTTTTCGTGATGTTTTCGTGGGTGATGCTAGATTGAAAGAGTCCAGTTTTTCTTTTACTTAATCTTTAGTTAAAGGTTTTCCTGCCTTGTTGATTTTTGAAGAAGATATTATGAAACTTGCTTCTCCCTATAAATTTGCATTCGTAGGGATATTTTTCTTTCGGCACCCTAATCTTGATTCTATTAGGTCTTTCTTTGGTAACCTCACAATGTTTGGTTTTTTTCTCAATTAAATTACTCGATGCTCTCATCTAGTGATTCAACTGACCAATAATTTTGATTATAGCTGGAATTTTGTGGGACAATCTTATTACATAAATAACTATCAAATGCGACTTTTAAAGTGGACTCTTTACTTTCATATTAAAGAGGATTATCGTATGGTCCATGTGTGGATCTCTTTCGCAAATTTGAGATTACATTTCTTTAATCCACATGTTCTTCACGCTTTGGGATTCATATTTGGGAGACCTCTTCAATCTGATTAGGCCACTACTACAAGATCTCATCCTTCTGTTGCCCAAATTTTGGTGAAAGTGGACATTACTAAAAAGCATTTGTGTGAGGTATGGATCGGATCAAAACTTTGTGTTATTTGCAAAAGGTTGATTTTGAAAATATAGCATATTTTTTTCCCATTGCAAAGTCAATGGACATTTGTTTAATGAATGTTTTGTGGCTCAACCAAATATAAAAATAGGGATTAAAGAGGGGGAAAATGTGAATTGTTATGTTAGGAATTAGTTTATTGATAATGTAGTTCATATCCCTTTAGAAGTGAATAATGATAATATAGTTGTTTAAGAAAATATTGTTGCAATACCTACAGATATTCCTAGTATTCGTGAGGAAGCTAATGATGAAAATCATTCTTTAAATGGATCTCTTAGTGTCCTAAAAGGATGGATTGATTGATCTAAACATAAAAGAGGAACCTGTGGATTCTATAAGATCATCTATGAAGGAAATTGTCCAAATGGAATATGGAGTTAATGTTCCACCCAATGTTAGTGATGGTGGTGAGGTGATGCATAAACAATGTACTTTAAATGTTAGAAATGGTAAACAACTGGAGAACGAGGAAGGCGATGAGGAGGATCACAGGGAGGAAGGAGAATTTGTTCCTAACAAGGATGTTTCTTTGCTAGGAAAATCCGAAGGTATGAATGATATTCTATGCTGTCCACTCCATCAAAACTTCATACCAATAGTACAGAAGAGGATTATACCAAAGTGGGAAAGAAGAAATCAAAAAATAATAAACTCTCTAAAGGTCAATCTTCTAGAGTTGCCCGAGCTTTTCATATTTCTTCTCATATTTCTTCTTCAAATGGTAAATGCCCTCATTTGGAACATTAGAGGTGTGGGTAAACCTCCTTCTAGGGATAGGAGGAAGAACTTATGCAAAATTTATAATATTAATGTTTTGGTCTTGCTTGAACCCTTAATTTTTGCTTCAAATATTATCTTGATGCACAATAAACTTGGTTTTGAATTCTCTTATAGTAATTTCTCGAATAAAATTTGTATATTCTAGAAACATTAAATCAAGTTAAAAATTATAAATGACTTCCCTCAAATTGTGCATACTAATATTAATTATCTTCATTTTTCCTACTATGCCTTTTTTATTTATGCTTCATGTTCTAGATTAGATAAGAGGAATTTATATAATCAAATTATAGATTTTTCACCTAATATTTCCAAACCTTAGATGGTGCATGGTAACTTTAATACTATCACTAATGCTTTGGAGAGTGTTGGTGGGAAACCTCCGAATTTCCAAGCTATAGAGGATTTTAATGATACATTATTAGTTTCTAACTTACAATAGGTTTTTCTAGCAATGAATTTAAGTGGAATCAAGCTACTATGTGGTAATAGTTAGATCACATCCTATTCAATAGTGTTCAAATTTCTAAGTATTAGAAAACCAATATTAAGCATTGGTCTAAAATTCTTTATGATCATTCCCCTTTTCTTTTGAATATTTCTATGAATGATAATTGTACTTTTTCTCCTCTTAAATTTAAAAATACTTGGCTTTTGCATGATTCATTTATTTGTAATATTGAAGCCAATTGGCATGCTCCATTATTTTCTAATAATAATGGTGTTAGTATAATTCAGCTTTGTCTTAAGCTCAAACAGCTAAAGCAAAACTTAAATTGGTGGAATAAATGTGTTTTTAAACATTTATTTGAAAATATTGTGGAAGCTGAGAAACAAGATGATTTGACTTATAATATTTATATGAATCTTTCTTCTCCAGATAACCTTGCTTCTTTGAATGAGGCCAAAGTCTTCTTAGTGAAGCATAAAGAACAAGAAGAAGACTATTGGAAACAAAAAGCTTCCTGAAAATTCATAGTTAAGGAGGATAGAAATACTACTTTTTTAACAATATTGCCAAACATTAAAAAGTTGCTAGTTATATTCACAAGATTTCCACTCGCGAGGGTTCTCATTTTGATTCTCCTGATTTGGTTTCGTATTTGGGTGTTAAGTATTTTAAGGATGTGTTTAACAAAAACTTTATTTCTGATTTAGATTTGAATTTTTCTTTCATTCCTTTGCTTGTTTCGAAAAAGGATAATGTTATGCTCACTAAATTTTCATATGAGGAGGAGATTTGGTTTATTATTAAATAGATGAATCCTAACTTTGTGACTGATTTGGATGGTTTTACAACTAAATTTTTACAAAAAACTTGGCATATCATTAAAGAACATTTATTAGTTAATGTTGTTATTGATTTACGTAAAGGCAATCCTTACACTAAAATTTTTACCTCTATTACTATTGCTCTGATACCCAAGAGTGATGTCACTAATTTTAGGAGTGATTTTTTCCCTATTAGTTTGTGGTCTTTTTTCAACTATCTTATTGTTAAGTTAATCATGTCTGGATTAGCATTAATTCTCCTTAATATCATCTCTATTGATCAAACTAGTTTTGATAAAGGTTATTCTATTTTTTAATTTTTTTTTATTAGCTCAAGAGCTTGTGCATGATTTGGACTCTAAGATTGTTGGAGGAAATGTGATTTTTAAGATTGATATTACTAAAGCTTAAGATAATCTTAGTTAGGAATTTCTTACCATTATGTTGTATTTATTTGGTTTCAATAACGATTTTATTAAGATCATTAAGGACAGTGTTGAACACTATTTTTTTATGTTATTATTAAAGGCAGTAGTCATGGTTTTTTTTAAATCTACTCATGGTCTTTGGTAAGGGGATCCTCTATCCCCTACTTTGTTTATTGTAGCTACCAAATTTCTTTCTAGAGGTATTAATAAACTGTTTAGAAAACACCCTAACTTAAAGTATCGTACTATTGGTGATTTTTTGGTGTCCCGTTCAAGTTTTTATGATGATTTCATTATTTTTATGAATGAGTCCAAGAAGATGCTTAATATCCTTTTCAAATTTCATGGTCTTTTTCAAATGGTTAGTGGATTAATTTTTAATCCTCTTAAAAGTTGCTTATCCCTGCTAAATCCATAACTCAAACTAGAATCTCTTCTATTATGGAGAACTTTGATTTTTAACATAAGCAATTGCCCCTTAAGTATTTAGGCATCTCTCTTTTAAAGGAAAAAAAGATATCTCATTTATTTGGGGAAATTTTCTTTAATGTTCAAAAAGCTTTCTATTTAGGCCATTAATTTTCTCTATTTTGGAGGAAAATTAGTTTTAATTAAAAGTGTTCTTTGCTCTATTCCTATATATTTATTCCACACTTTATATCCGAACATGAATATTTATACTAGATTTGAAAGATTTTTGAGGGATTCACAAGGTTATTCCAAGCAAGGTTCTTCCTTATCTTCTTCAAGCTTTTTTCCTTGAACCTTTGGAGTCTCCAAGAAGGCATTCTACAATAACAGTCCTAGGTTTTCTTCCTTCTCCAAGAGGTAAAAAAAGGATAATTGGTTCGCTACCATCACCAGGAGGGTGAAAAAGGATTGCAGGTTCTCTACCTTTGCTAGGAGGGTGAAAAAGGATTTCAGGTTCTCTGCGTTCATCGAGTTGATGAAAAATATTTTATAAGGGCTTCTCCATCTTGTTGTGAGGGAAAAAGTAGAGGCGCTACTTTTAGTGTAATACTTGGAAAGTAGATTTTTAGCGAGTGGACTTGGGTCATGTTGATCGAACCACTATAAATTTTGATCTTTCGTTTTATTATTTAACACTTTTACTTTTTTTGTGGTTTACTTTGTGGTCAATAAACTTTGAATTTCTATTATTGTAATTTTAATTTTCTTTCAATTTAAGGGGGTTAAGATGTTTTTTTTTGTTTTAAATTTTAAATAACCAATTCACCCCCTTTATGTTAGCCTCAAGCTGATTCCTTTATGTTTAACAACCTACATAAACTTTCAACTGGTATCAGAGCAAGATTCAAAAACTAAGTTTTATAAAACTTTTAAAAATTAATCCAATGTTGCTTTTGGTAATCGTAATAATGTGGAAGGGTTTTCAATCACACGGCCAGCTTTATTTGCTAACATCCCTTTTAATTTTTGAAAATTTGCATGTCTACTTTCTTACATTCCATTAATTTTTGCATGTGGATGTTAGTAAAGGAAGGATATTATGCACCTTCCCATTAGAGTAAGTGTCATTAAAACTAAAATATCTTTTTCTAAATGGAGTATAGATGATAGGGTTTTATCCTAACTAAATGGAAAATATTTAAATTATTTTTCTATGTGCTAAAATTTGAAGATTATATGTGTGTATCTACTTGCACAACTGGAAAAGACATTTAGGATAAACTCTATATAACCTATGAAGGAATAAATGAAGTAAAATAATCTAGGTTGAATATTCAACTCCATGATTATGAATTGTTCTACATGAAACATAGTGAGTCTATTTCTGAAATATATACTAGGTTCACCCAAATTTTCACTTCCTTGCATGCATTCGGTAGAGAACATACCAATTCTAAAGGGTTAATAAAATTCTATGTTGTATACCTATTTCATATGATGCCAAAATTACCGTTATTATTAAATACAAGGATATGAAGGTTTATTCTATTAATAACTTGGATCACTCATTGCTTATGAGCAAGGAGTGAGTTAAAGAAAGTTTGATTCATGTGAGGAAAGAAAAGAGAAAATAGTTGCTTTAAAGGCTAATGATTCTGAAAGTGATAATTCTTTATCTAAAGTTAATGATGGCATTGCGATGATGACAAGACAATTCAAAAGCTTTTTGAAGAAAAGCAAAGACGTCATCATCATTGGAATAAAAGTAAAACTAATAAAAATTTCAAAATTTTTTTTTGATATCATCTGCATTGAATGCAGGAAGCTAAGGAACATGAAAACTTATTACCCAAATCTTAAATTCAACCCAATCAAGGAAGAGGGTAAATAAAATGCCAAAATTAGGAAGAGGAAGAAATAGACTTAAAAAGCTATTTGGGCAGACTTTGCTTCAGACTCATCTGAGGCAAAAGCTGAAGAGAAGGTAACCAACTTGTGCTGAATGGCAGATAAATATCTTGATCATTCCAATCAAGAGGAGGTATGTATGCTTTCCTATGAAGAACTATTTAAAATTTCTAAAAAAATTCAGAATGTGTATAAGAAGCTAAAGAAAATATATGCATGTCTTATTTCTAAATTTTTAACTCTGCAAAAAGAACATGAATGTCTTAGAAAAGACCACTCTACTTTGGATAAAAATCTTATGGTCTTTCTTGATGAGTTTGATGCAATAAACAAAAACCATCTTGACTTAAATACTAAACATAATTCCTTGAGAGCATCTCATATTAAATTAAAAATTTCTATCAAAGAATTAAAAGCATATTTAGATAAAGCTGATGATAAGGAGAATGCATTAAAAATAGACAACTCAATTCTTAAAAGTACAAAAAAAATTTTGCAAGTGGAAGTAACTACTTTTAAAGAAAATAAACCATCACCTACACTTACAGAATTTCATAAATCATTATAAAAACATGCATCTTTTAAACCAAGAAAAAGACACCATAACCTAAATAGACTAATGAATCCATTCCTACAATTTAGGTGCTTTTTTGTGGCATGCTAGAACATATCTCTCACACTTCCACTATCTAGTGTAGAACACATTTAATGTGGAAACCAAAATTTCTTAAACCTTAACATAGCTTGCAGGCATGTTACTCTTCAATTCATAAGGTGGAACCTAAACTTGTTTGGGTTCCTAAATCTAAACCTTAATGATTTTGTTGGCTTGCTCTCACAAAAGGCACTATGAGAACATGTGGTACCTGGACAACAGATGTCCAAGGAACATGATTGATGATGTAAAATAGTTCATCACGTTGGTGCAAGGGCAAGGTAACACTTGGTGATAACACCACTAGGACGGTGGTTGGATCAGGTATAATGTGGAACTCAAAAAAATTTAATGACTAAAAATATTTATTGGTAGATGGATTAAACATAATTTGCTCAACATTAGCTAACTCTAGGATAAAGGCTTTAGCATATTTTTTTTCCACTAGCTGCATGATAAGCATCAATGGAAAATCTATTTTGTAATGGAAAATAATTAATAAGGTTTATATGCTTGATTTGAAGTGCATTGAATCTGCTAATTCTCTTTGCCTAAAATGTTTTGCAGATAAATCCTTATTATGATATAAAAGATTGTGTCATGAAAGCATGAAAACTTAGAAAAATCACCCAAAAAGACTTAGTGAGAGGCATACAAAAATTAGATTCACTAAGGGCCACCTATGTGATGCTTGTTGGTTAGGAAAATATGTCAAATCCTCCTTCCACTAAATTAGGAACATTAACACTAAAAAATCTTTAGAAGTCCTTCACATGGAACTCTTTGGACTAGTTAGCACTGTATGCCTTGGAGGGAAAGTCTTTGGGTATGCTATTGTTGATGACTACTTAATTTTTACGTGGGCTAGACTATTGTTTCTTAAAAGTGAATTCTTCAAGTAATTTAGGACATTCTCTACTGGGATTCAGAGGAAGTTAGGTTATGAAATTCTGATAATTCATAATGATCATGGTGGAGTGTTTGAAAATAAAAATTTTGAATCATACTGTAAGGATTAAAGGATAGATCATAACTTTTCATCTCCTAGAACCCCTCAACAGAATGGAGTAGCTAAAAGAAAGAACAAGACCTTGGTAGAAGCTCCTAGAGCCATGCTAGCTGAATACTCACTTCTTAAACACATTTGGACAGAAGCAGTAAATGCAACTTATTATATTTTAAATATGGTTAATGTTAAATCCAAGCTAAAAAATACACCCTATGAAATCCTTAAGGGTAGGATACTCAACCTCTCTCACCTTCATGTCTTTCGATGTAAATTGTTCATTCTAAATAATGGGAAATCTCTACTAGAAAAGTTGACCCCAAATCTTGGGTAGAAGAAGAAGAAGTTATTGTAGAATATATAAATCTGGAAGAAAGGGTAGAATCTAAAAACTTACTGCCTAGAGAAAGGAGATATTCTTTAAGTCATCCTAAAGAACTGATCTTAGGAGACCCATCTGAACGTGTTAGAACTAGGCATGGACTTAGGAAGAAGTTAACCACTTTGCCTTTATCTCAATGATTAAACACATAAATATAAATTAAACACTATTGGATGAATTTTAGATCCTAGCCATGCAATAAGAACTAAATTAATTTACTAGAAATGATATTTGGGAGCTAGTTGAAAGACCTAAGGACCAGAGTGTTATTGAAATAAAATGAGTTTTCAAAAATAAAATGCATGAATAATTCTTGTGTAGTGGTTAGAAATGGAGAAAGACTAATGGTTAAGGGGTACAATAAGATAGATGGAATTGACTTTGAAGAATATTTAGCCCTTGTAGCTAGAATAGAAGCCATAAGGGTGCTATTAGATTTTGCCTAATTGAAGGGATTCAAATTGTATCAAATTGATGTTAAAAGTAATTTTCTAAATGGGATAATAAAAAAAGATGTGTATATTAAATAACCCCCAGGATTTGAAAATTCATAATTTCCCATTCATGTTTTCAATTTAAAAAAGACATTATATGGACTGAAATAAGCACTTAAAGCATGGAATGAAAGGATAAGCACATTCCTACTTGATAGAACATTTGTTAAGGAAAGTGTAGACACCACCCTTTTTCTTTAAAAAGTAGGAGAAGAACTACTCATTGTTCTAATCTATGTCAATGATAATATATTTAGTTCTTCTGATAAAAATCTATGTGATGAATTTTCAAAAAAAATAAGGAGGCTAATATGAGTATGGTTAGAGAATCAAATTACTTTCTTTGATTTAGTATAAGGCAGAAGGATAATGGAATTTTTATTAGTAAATCAAAATGCATTAAGGACATCCTTAAAAAATATGAAATGGATAAAGCGAAGACAACTAACACTGCCATGAGCTCTATACTTTAGTTGGATAAGGACTCAAGTGAAAATCAATTGATCAAAACAATACATAGGAATAATTTAATCAGTACTTATTTACTTAACTGCTAGTAGAGTTGATGTTATGTTTAATATTTGTCTCTATGCTAGATTTTAAGTAGATCGAAAAGAATCACACCTAACTTCTATTAAGAGAATCCTTAGATATCTCTTAGAAACCCAAAACTTGGGAATTTGATATCATAGGCAACACTTCTTTTGAAATCATATGATATTCTGATTCAAACTTTACTGGATGTAGGGTTGATCGAAAAAGTACTTCTTGAACCTTCTAATTCATAGGACAATCTTTAGTTTCTTGATCTAGTAGAAAACAAAATGCAGTAGCCCTGACTACTGCAGAAGCTGAATACATAGCCTTAAGAAGTTTTGTGGCACAAGTCCTTTGGTTAAAGAAACAAATTCTAGATTCAGGATTACCTGTATGCACCATTCCAATCTTATGTGATAAAACCAGTTCTATCTGCATTTCAAAGAATCTAATCCAACACTCCAAGACCAAATATATAGACATAAGACACTATTTCATTAGGGACCATGTCACCAAGGGAGACATAGAGCTACATCATGTAGCCACGAACATTAGCTTGTAGATATCTTTATAAAACCACTGTCATTTAAAACCTTTAGCACTTTAAGAACCATATTAGGTGTCATATAGACTAATGCATGAAAATATGAAATCTGAATGTTGTTTTTGTGTTTTATGTTTTTATCATTTTAGTGTTTTTTTCTATTAATTTATTTTGTTTATTTTTCTTTATGCATGTGTTTATTTAGTTCTTTTAAAATTTAAGAATCTAATCACTACTTACTTTAGTAGTTGAACTCTTCTTTAAATAAAAAACTTACCTATTTTTATAAGCAGTGATTTACTACTCTAAAACAGTTAAAAAAAGAAAAATTGAAGATTATCTAGTTTCCTCTAACTCCTTTTGGGGTGTAATTTCATTTTGGATAAAAATATATTTTAAATTAAAATTTGAACTAAGAAATAGAGATCTATTTTATCTTCCTACAGTTCTCTGTCTCATTTGAATATTTTTACAAATCAATGAATCTATTTTAAATTTTCTTAGTCAAGTTGTTTATCATTATTAGCTGGATAGGGTTTTGGTTTGTAGTTTACTTTTCTTTATATAAGAGAGTGAGTTATTCTTCTCTTATATTTAGAAGATAATATCATAACTAAGAGTCTTTAAAGACTTAGAAAGGAAGCAAGTTTAAAAGTGACAAAGATGCATAAAATGAGTCTGAAAGCTTAAAAAATGCTTAATGAACACCAAAATGGAAAAATGCATAAAGTTTATCAAATTCAAAAGATGTACAAAGTGCATCAAACATTGATAAAAGAGACATAAAATGAACCCATAATGAGTTAGCTTTCTTTCCTTTTAAATATTTAAATCTTAAACAAATTCATGTGCCAATTGATATCGACCACACCTAAATTTGAAAATCAAGATTTCTGGTCCATCACTTTTTAATGCTATTTTCTTAGATATATTTCTAAAATAAAGTTTGAAAAGGTCACATTTCCTTTTTAATTTATTTTTTGAATTAAATTTTTGTTTAAATAGAACCTTAACTTGTAAGGAGCCAGAGTTAGGGTTTATAAAATTTAAATTTTCAACCTTTTTTAATCTTAGTATTGTCAATATATTTATTACTAAGTTGTTGCTCTTGTGATAAGGTAAAATTTTCATTTAATAGATTCATTGATTTAAAAACAAAAACTCTTTAGTTTTGTTTTATAGTTATTTTTCTCTAATTTTTCAATTTGTTTTAAGCTATTATTATTTTATTTTGGACCCTTCCTGATCACCACATTCCATCCTTTAACCTCTATAATTTTTATTGAGATTGTCTAGTATAATTCATATTATATTGTACAATTTCCTCTTCATACTATACAATCCATGTGGCAGGAGCCATTAGATTAATTAAATTCAGCCAGTACCATCTTTAATTACACATCATACAGTACGATTCACTTGTGCATACTGTATGAACTTATATGTCATCGATCATATAGAGTGACTCCTTGGGATGAATGCTCTCTCCCTAATCATCCAATAAGATGTCTGATAATACTGTATGATAAGAGCACCTTTTTTAACTAATTGCTTGGATGAATTGATTACACCTGATCATCTTGTACGATCTCATAATCATACATTATGATCTAGTAAAATTCTATTTTAATAACAAAAATTTCTTCATTCTCTACACACAATTCTACTCTTTAAATCCTTTTCTTCCTCTTGAGATCTCAATTGTTGGAGGAAAGTGTTATCTAGCTCTTATGGGTAGTTCCTCTAGATGCACTATTGATCCTAGATTTACTGAGGTCGCTGATGAAGAGGGCTATAAGAGATATAAAACTATGCTAGAATTACCCCTTCCAAAATCATAAAACAAAAGGTTCTAAACTTTTAGGTACTCAATCTCTTTGCCCATACAACTCTTGGTTTCATCCTCACCCTTGCATGTCTATTCAATTCTAAACTTCTATTGAATTTTTTACAAGCCTTTGTATTAATAAGGAAATTAATGCCCTACAATCTTATATTAATAGAAGGCATGTTGAAAGAACCTACCAAGACTTCCATGAACTTCTTCACCTTTCCACTACTAGCGACAAAATTCACATTTTGGCCTTAGATCCTGACTGTAATTAGACCCAAGCCAATACTGTTCTTAGAGAATCCACTGTTAACTTTAGTGAAAGATTCTAGGATCATGTAGCATATTCTTCGAAATTCCATCATTCCTAAATCTAGTGATAGGATTACCATTATACATGTTCTCTCACTTGCTACCTAATATACCATGGCTCACATTGAATTTAATATAGCTGATCTTATAATTCAATATCTTGATAATCTAACCTATAATAGAGATCATAGACATAAAACAAATCCTAACCTTGCCTTAGGACATCTCATTGCCTTTATCTTAGAGTTCAAATACAATATTAAATTTCTTTACTGCTATATTCTTTTAATTATTATTATAAAATATCTATTTTATTACCCTACTCACTGACATTTTAGGTCCACAGTTCACATGCAACTTCAATTAGCTCAAGATTGGGTAGACTAGGGTTGAGTCTATTTGTAGTTTCAACTTCAATGTATTTTTACCTTTCTTGAGTCAAGTACTATATATATGGTGGATACTAAGCTGTGTAACTTTAAAAACACCCTTATACGAGTGAGTTGATGAGTTAAATAAAAATTTCTGTTTTTTGAACTAATCAAATAGAATGATTTATATCATATTACATGATTAGTTAATAAAAAAATCTTAATTGGGGAAAAATTTATTAATTTTGATTGATTAAACTAATCATACTAGATTTTTTTGGTTAAAACCCATGGCAGGGCAAATGCGTTAATATAAAAAATAGGTTACATAATCCTTAAAGGAAACCATCAGCTCACTACTGCTCAAACGAGCTACAAAACAAAGGTAAAGAAAACCTACGAGCCAATTGTCTCAACTACTAAAAAATACAAGGTACCCCTACTGATGCTATAGACAAGCATCCAAAAAAGAAAGATCAGAAAATAATAATAAAGCTTAGTCTTTCTGCCAAAAAATTTAAGTCTTTCCTGACCAGCTTCTTCTACAAAAAAGGAAAACTACAAAAAAGAAGGCTACACACAAATAGAGTATGATCCAAACACATTTGAGAAAAGGAATATGTAAGTATACAATAGATAAAATAGACCCAAGTGAAGCCAATCTCAGAATTTAGATCATAAGAGCTTAAAGTACAAATAATAAACATAGTCTCATTAGGATTATCCACAAGCCACTCAATCCAACCAAAAGCAGTCCAATAGCACCTACTTAGAGTCTCACTGACAAAGCATAGTTAGAGATAAATAAATAATTGAAAGTCAAGATAGCCCCAAACAAAACAGTATAAAGTGGAAAGAATACAGCAACACAAGAACCAGCAAGAAAGAGCTGGCACAACCCACTAGTCCCCACATACCAGTGAAAGAATTCCAGCATATACAAACAATCCTCAACACCTCCACAAAATGCACTAAATATGGTCCATAAATAGTATACCCGAGAGCCTGGGAACCGCACAGAACCAACAAAAATGGCAGCCAATCAAGAAAAATTGCAGCCCAACATAACCTCCAAAACACCACCAAGCAGGAGAGCAACAATGGGACAAACCCTCAGCATTCACAATAAGAAAATCATTGCTCCCATCTAAATTCACAAGAACCATAGCAACACAGAGGCCACCATTAAAATGTAAAACACCAAAAAAGAAACCCAGATACTTCCAGGTTAAAATCCAACAACTAAAACACATGAAGGACCACCCCAGCAACAGAAGCCAGTAAAACAGCCCAACATCAAAGAAAAATAGCAAAAAACCCGCTCCCAGAAAATAGAAAATCAGGAGGACATAACAGCACAAGGAGATCCATAAAATTATGTGTTAACATAGGGGATCCCACATGCATCAAGATAGAGCAGACCATTAAGGTGAACAGGTATAGAAGATTTAATAAAATCAGTAAAACAATAAAGATTACACACATAATTAGCAAGCCAAGAAGCACAGGAATTACCAGCATTATCAACACGAGAGAAAGAAGTATTCAAAAATAACATCAACTTCTTAATTTCCCTAACAATATAGAAAATATTTGGGCTACAGCACACTTCCTCCAAACCTGAAAATGATTGATGTTAAAACCATAATTCACTTCAACGACCAAATTAATTAAATTCAAAGGGATGCAAAGTTGGATACCACAAAGAATGGCCATACTAAGAGCATAATCAATATTACCATTATAAGTGGGACCCACAAAAGCCACAACCAAATGGCCATTAGTATCCCTAATCAAACCTCCACAACCAGCACCATACTCCAAATGGAAACCATTAACATTATGTTTAAAGACATTAGGAAGAGGCTTAATCCAGTAAATCACATTGATAGCAGCGGGGGCCTTCATCCAACCAATCCCCAAAGAAGAGGTAATATGAAAGCAATTCTCAAAACTTTTAACAGTAAGCAAATTGATAGCCACAAGAGATAAGATATTGTCTTTAACCCTTTGGATTACATTGAGGTGGTTCATCCTAACTCCATTGAACAAGGAGTTATTTCTCTCCAGCCAAATAAACCAAAGAATAAAGGAAGGAATAATATTGCAAATGTGACCTTTAGTATCAAAAAATTCGGACTTAAGTAAAGCGTTAAGGGAGAGATGAGCATTAAAGCTATTTAATTGAAACAAATCATCAAAGTAGATCCAAGTCCTAACAACCATAGGACCAGAGACAAATACATGATGCATATTTTCAGTATGAAAACAACATTGGCATTTTGAGGCAAGATTGAAAACTTTTTTAATGAGATTGACCTCCGTAGGAATAAATTTATGAAGAACACTCCACATAAACAAAGAAACCATAGAGGGGATGCTCTTATGCTAGATGTTAGCAAAATTATTATCGAAGTTACCTTTAATTCTAAAAGAATGCCAAGCATTTTTAAGATGAAAAACCCCATCTTTAGAAAAATCACACAGAATAATATCTTTAGAGTTGAAATTAATAGGTAGGTTAAGAATTCTCAAAATTATACAATCAGGAATAAAATTAGAGAGCTTCTCATAATCCCAACAATTGTCCTTGAAGAAAAAATTAACTTTAATAGAAGCAGAAGAAGTAGAGTGCAATATAGAATCAATAGAATCCTTACCAAGCCATTTATCCTGCCAGAAAAAGATGTTAGCTTCTCCAAGCCCCCACGAGATAAAGGGCTCCACCTCCCATTTAATTTTACAAAGCCTTTTCCAAACTTTAGAGTCTCCAGGTTTAGGATAAATATTGGTAGGGTGATTACCCACACAATATTTAGAAGTCATAAATTTAGCCTAGAGATTCTCTTTATAACGCAACTTAAACCAAAGTTTAGAAGAAAAAGCCTTGTCAATGTCAGAAAGAGACTTGCAACCAAGACCACCTTCAGCCAGCACACCACAACATTTCTCCCAAGAAGCCCAAGTAATTTTAGAAGAAGAGAGAGTACCTTTCCAAAAAAACTTATTAATAATCTTGTGGATCCTACTACAAATAGTTTGAGTAGGAAAAATAGTCTGAAACATATAGACAGGTAAGGCGCAAAGAACACTTTTAATTAAAGTCACCTGACCACCATAACTAAGAAAGTTAGAGTCCCATGATAAAAGCTTATTATGACCAGAAGCAACAATATCATCAAATAAGAAAGTTTGTCTTCTACCTTTAAACAAAGGAACACCAAGATACTTAATAGGCAATTTGTAATGAGTAAAGCCAGTAACATCTTTAATAGCAAGAATACAATCATTAGGAATCCTTTTAGAAGTAATAAAATAACATTTGTTTTTACTAAAAGAGAGACCACTAACTAACTTAGACATATTGAAAAAATCCATAATTTTCTAAATTCTATTAATAGTAGCATTAGTAAAAATAATGAAGTCATCAACAAAGCACAAATGTGATAATGAAAGCCTCCCACACTTCTAAAATAAAGTCCAGGATTAAGTTCAAATAAATTTGAGAGACCCCTAGACAAAAATTCAGTCACAATAATAAAAAGAGGAGGGGAAATAGGATCACTCTGTCTTAAGCCATGCGAAGAGTTGAAAAAACCATGGTTAGAACCATTCAAAATAATAAAAAAATGAACATTTTCAACATAATTTTTAATAAGATTAATAAACACAGTGTTAAAACTAGAAATATTCAGCATAAAGTAAATGAACTTCCAACTAATATTGTCATAAGCCTTGGCAATATCAAGCTTCAAAATAATTTTACCCCCTCTAATACTAACATCCAAATCTTGACTTAATTCTTGAGCCAAAAGAATATTATCCATAGTAGCCCTACCTTTCACAAAGCCCACTTGATAAGGAGAGATAATTTTAGGCAAAATCGAAGATAGAAGTTTCGCAATAATTTTATAAATCAATCTGTTCAAAAAAGTACAAAGACTGATAGGACAAAAATCATTCCATATTTGAATAGAATTACTTTTAGGAATAAGCACAAGCGAAGCAGAAGTAAAAAAACTTAGGAATTAGATTACCATCAAAAAAATCTAAAGAAGCCAAAAAGATATCATCATATATAATATGCCAACTTTTTTGAAAGAAAAGAGTCGTGTAACCATCAGGACCTGCCATAGAATCACTATTCATTCCAAAAAAAGTATCTTTAACTTCCTCCAAAGATGGAGGAGAAGAGAGGAACTCATTATCCTCATTAGATAGAAGGTTGGGATTAAAAGAGTGATCCGTGGCTTGAGTAGGAGTAAAAGCTTTATTAAAGTGGTTTTTAAAATGAAGCACAACTAAATTAGCAATCTCAGCACTATGATTAGAATAAGAGCCATCCTCTCTTTGGTTGTTGGTGATACTATTCTTCTTCCTTTTTCTCTTGGTTAAAGCATGAAAGTACTTAGTATTACTATCACCCTCAACCAAGTGCTTAGCAGCAGCTTTCTACTTTCAAAAAACCTCTTCATGGGCTTGAACGTTAAAAAGATCAAGTTTAGACTGATTAAGCAACAAAAAATTAACATCAGAAGGATCATTTTGACATAACTTTTCATTAGAAGCCACACATTGTTCAGCTTGAAGTATATTTGAGAAAATATTTCTAAAAACATTGAGATTCCACCAATTGAGAGCTTGTTTCAACCTCTTAAGCTTAAACCAAAGCCTTTTCATACCAATAATAGAGTTATCAAGTTGAAGGGGAGCTTGCCAATTATACTTGACAACCTCAAAAAAGGTGTTGTTAAGTAACCACATATTTTGAAATCTGAATTGAGAAGGAACCTTAATTTGTCTACTATTAATATTAATAAGCAAAGGGGAATGATCCGAAAAGGTTCTACTAAGATGTTAAACATTAGTAAGATTAAAAGCTTTAATCCAATAATCATTAAAAAGCACACGATCAAGCCTTTGTCATAAGTGACCCCTATTCCATGTGAAATTATTACCATCAAACCCAATATCAATCAAGTTACAACACAATATCATGTTATTAAAATCAGACATAGAGCGATATGATGAAAGAAACTATCCTTTCAGAAGGAGTAGTGATAGCATTAAAGTCACCTCCAACCATCCAAGGAAATTGACAGATACTATTAAAATTCATAAGCTGATCTGATAACACTTTCCTAATATAAAGGGAAAAAGCAGCATACACAAAGGAGGCACAACACTTAAAATTAAAAGCCTCAGTTTTACAGTGTATAACTTGGATAAAATCTCCAATAACATCAATTTTAATAGTATTTTTTCAGATGACCCAAATTTTATTAGATGTGTTTGAAATATCATGGTTAAATCCAAGAAAGCAAGAAGTACTAATCAATCTAGAAGCTGGGATAAGAGGTTCAAGCAAAAAACAATAATATAAATATGATGAACATGACATACATTTTTAACACGAATCCTAGAAGAAGGACAACCAATGTCCCTAACATTCCAAATAATAGTACTAAACATAAGAATTATTAATGAGAAGTATTTGAACAAGTATTTCTAGTAGGTTGTAAAGAAATGTGCTTGGGCTTCCTTTTACTTTGAAATTTGATAAAACTAGTATCATTATCATCTTTGGCAAAGCATCTAGCCACAATAAGCACATCATTAGTATCAGTAAGAGTATCACTATTATAATTTGAGGCTGAAGGAGTCTTACCATCATTGGTTTGTTTTGTATGTAAATCAGGAAAATCATCCTCCATAAACCTACCATCATCATCCCATTTTTCAAAGGCCTGTTACTCCAAAACTTCAGTGCTGGATGAAGGTAACAATTGATGCCCCATGGCAACAAATTCTCCATCTTCTAAAGCATTATCATTCTTACCACCATCAGTACAAACCAACTGAATAGCATCATTAGAAATCGTGTCAGCAACTGGAACATTTATCGGGTTAGTAATCATAAATTCACTAGATTCAGTTATAGTATGATTGACAGTGCAGGGAGGAGAAATAATAACATTTTGCACATTATTATACATATTATACTCACAATTAGTGGAAGAAACCTTAATTAAATCACTAGAAATAGTGTTTAAAGGAGAAACTTCCTATTCTTAAGGGACAAAAGCGATAACTCCATCAAGATGATCCTCCCTGGCATCAACCAAAGGGCCATACCCCAAAGGTTTTTCAGTATGAATAGTCTCCAAGGACTGTTCCAAAGGGCCATCAAGATGATCCTTCTTATCAGGACGTAAATGAGGATTTTTCCTAAAATAATCATTTATAGCATGTCCATGCATCTTACAAAAAGAATAAAAGATAGGCAAATTTTCAAATTCCAGTTTCTAGAAATAACCTTTAACCTCTAAACCAATCCAGATTTCATTTGGGTTCTTCTTAGAGACATCTGATTCAGCCAAAACCCTAGCAACTAACGGCCTTGAAACCGAAGCAGTTGCTTGATCTGTCTGTAAGGGACAACCAAAAATGGAAGCTAAACCAAAAAAAAAAATTGATGATTAAAAAAATGCAAATGCAAATTAGGAAATGAAATCCAAACTGGAGCAATCAGAGATTCCTGCCTAACATCAAAATTCGGAGTCCATTTCAATAAGCGCATTTGACAAGCTTGAATATAGTAAGAACGACGAGCAAAGATCCGACTATAGTCAAGGTCATTGGAACACTAGATAGCAATATGCGTATGATCAAGTAACCCTACATGAAAAGAGCTAGTAAGCTTTAGGTTAACAAAAAACTTTTGGATAACATCAAGATTTGGTCTTCTCAAAACAAATTTACCAACCAAAGTCAAAGCATAAGGAGCAGCTAAAAGATCAACAATCGAGTCCTCAAAAAGAAGGGCCGGACAACTCTTAAAAGATGAATGAACAAACTTTTGTTTCGGACTAGACGAATAGCCATTAGCAAAATCCTCCTTGAATGATCGTGTTTTCCCATCAATAGATGAAGCAACCGTGAAAAATTGACGACGGTGTCGTCATCTCCCTACACGAAAACAAAATGAGAAGAAAATAAATCAAAGCACATAAGAAAGATAGAAGCGAAGATAAAAAACTCCAAACTGATCCAGCCACAAAATGCCAGCCAGGCGGGCCAAAATCGAACTCACTGGAGGAAGCCCTAAATCATACAGGAATTGCCTCAGAGTAGAGAAATGTTAGAGCGATGAAGAGGAAATAGTGTGAGCTTGAGCGGTCCCTAATTGAATTCCAACTAATTATACTAAATGATCTATATCATATAAGATGATTAGGTATAATCATAATATTCAGTATCCAAGAAAAATTTAGGCAATATTTTATATATATTTTGATTTGTGTTTAATCGTACCATATGATACATATCGTAGAATATGATATATAAAAATCATGCCTCATTTAATCCTATAATTAGGTCTTCAATTATTGATAAATTATTTAATTAAATTGATTAAAATGATTAAAGATGATCGTGTTGTATGGTCTGATTCCTGCATAGGATGATAATAAAATGTTGCCCCTCACACTAGACGGTTAGCTATGTTTTTGTAATGATCAAATAGGATGATTAGAGAAGATCGTATTGTATGACCATACCTCCATGGGATAATAATTTAATGACACCACAGTTACTCGATGATTAGCTAAGTGTTTGTATTAATCGTAATAGATGATGTGCTAAATCACACATGATGATCAATATAAACACTTGAACTAATCATACAATAGGTTATAGTTTGTACTAGATGAAAGTGATATTTTGAACTAATAATGTAATATGGACTTGGATCATACTGGATGATCAGAAGTGCTAGATTGAAATTTAGGGCTTTCTTGGAAACTTTTGCTTCCACATTAAGGGGATTAAGGTATTTTATCTTTGTTAAAAATTTTAAATAACCAATTTACATCGTAACTTTTGGAGAAGGGGTGCCTCCTCAAAAAAGGGGGTCACAGGGACAAGGCCCGGGTAACTTTTTTTAAAAAAACACAGGTCTCCGTAAAGTCGTAAGACCATGTATGGGGGAAGAAGCTTTCCCAGTGCTGGAAGGTCAAGGAAGTTGGTGACCTGATGACAGGGGAGCCGGCGATCGAAGCCCCACCCACCTTTTGGTTAGCCTCAGGCTAATTTCTTTATGATTAACATCCTATACAAACTTTAAATTATGTAGTCTAAATAACAAACCCGTTTTATATTTTTTGTTTCTTATATTGTAAGTCATAGTGTTTATTCACTCATTAGGACATTCTTTCTTTTTGATTATAGCTCTCTGAGCAGTAGTAAGCATGTGAATCCTTTAAGGACTTGTAATTTTTCTTTTGGTTTTTAAGTATAAGCCTTGATATGGGTTTCAACAAAAAAAAAATAATGGTAAAAAGAAAAATTTAAAAATTTATAATATACTCTATTAAAATCATGAAAATATAAAATCACTTGCATTGTATTTATATTAAACTTGTTAAATAAAGAAAAATAATGATTTTTTAACTTCTAATAATTAAATCCTAAAATACCTAATTCAAAGCTAAGTCAAATCTAGCGTCCTTGAAAAATAATTAAAATATTAATTAAATATTTTTATTCCAAATGGGTTCAAAGCCATATGAATTTTCCTTTTTATCTGTAATGGTTCAGAGTTCAAAGCTTACGCAACATGGAATCCATTTGCAAGCTCAAATAATAAATCCTGATTCATAAAATGAACTTGGGCCATTTAACTTACAAAATTCAAAAATAAATAAATATAAAATAAATGTATTAAACCCATAATTTAAAATTGTGGTTTTAAGTACATAACACCTCAAACTATTTAAAATATATATTTAACACCAAAACTATCATATTTACTAGTCCACCACCTAAAAACACATTTTTTCTCTATTTTATCATTGTGTTAGGCCCTGTCAAAAAGACTAATTCACATGTCGATTTCCCTTTGGTCGAGTGAAGGATTATCTTCTCCATTGCACTAAAGGGTCTAGAATGCCTCCCCTTCTCTTGGCCTCACATCTTCTTAGGTCAAGAAGGTTTTCTTTTCTTTTATATTTAATGAATAACATATGGTATTGTTTTGTTTTTCTTTTTTTCACCATTTGAAAGTCTGAAATGTTGTTTGCTCTTCGTCTTCTTCAATCAAGCATTCTTCATCTAAAACCATCCATAGAATGGAGTATTATGTTTCTGATTGGTATTTGAAATATAGACATCAGAACTGTTAAGCACTTCAAAAACTTGAAAATAGATTGTTATGTTTAATATAAATGGGGTTCAACTTTTGCATTTTTGAAACTTTTGATTAAAAATGTTCTTTTCAATATAGGTGAAATTCAACTGTGTTTTTTCTTCACTAATGAAAATAGGCATTATTGAAACTTTTGATTATGCACTTTACAAATGGTTTTGGTTCTATATTTTATGACTAAATTATCACTTTAATTCTATGTAATAATGAAAATTTTCATTTTTAATTTTGAAGGTGTATTTTTATTGCTTCTCAAGCCGTGAAGCTCTTCTACAATTAGTTCGAGCTCCTTGGTGATGCAAATAAGAAATACATCTAATCAAATATATTGTCATTGTAATTTACATTGTATAATATATACATTATACAAAATGCATAGTGATGGATGAAAATTCTATAGATGCTCCTGGAACCAATTAGAAGATGATTGTCATTTTTTTGATGGTGTGATGAACTAAATGATTTTTTTTAAAACTATTTGTTACTTACAATATGGATTGGATTAGCCAATAATATCTCCGTGTAATGTTGTTTGCGTGGTTCAACTATGTGGATTTGTTAGCATGATGAACCGGTTACTTACCGTAGTAACTTTATCTATTACTTACCGTTATAACTTTCACTGCTAACATGAGGAACTAGTTAACAAAACTAAAGAAAAAATTTTAAAAAACTGCAACAATCCAATAAAACAGCTAACATGAGGTACTAGCTAACAAAACTAAAAAAAAAATCAATAATCCAAAAATATTCTATAATACCAAAACTTTCCCTAACCTCATAGAATATCAATTCCAAAAATTCTGTAGGCATTCAAAAGACAAAACTAAACTAAAGTTACCCTATTCAAATGGCACAGTACTTAGATGACATATAGTCGCATGAGTAGTCGATGTAGTAGGAAGATGATCATTAGATATAATCTCATTACCAATATCATCACCTTCTATATTTAATGGATTCTTACATGTTCTTCAAGCCTCTTCAACTCAGCATTAAAAGATTCTGACATGTTGTTTATTTTTAATGTGCTTTGAGAATGTCACCTTAGACCACTTGGATGATAATGAATTCAGGTAAGAGTAAACTTGTAGCCTGATTTTGAAGATCTCCTCAACTTTCACATGTAAATCATGTAGCTTGTAAGTGTTTGCAATCATCTAAACCAAATTCTTAAGCTTGATATTATCTTCACAACGAAATAGTTTTTTTTTATTCTTCCACAGGTGTCTCATGCACACTCTATGTTCAACATTTGGTAAAATAAGCTTTATATCTCCACAAAGGCCCTTCTCCATGTTGGAAATGAAGGCTAAATGTTCAATTTCACCACCAAAACTTTATTAAAAGTTCCTCATGAACCACTCCCATAATTTCATGGATTTTTATTCTACAATGGCATATGCTATTGTGTATAGACCATTATTACCATCTAATTAAGATGCAGATAACAGTACACCAAGATACTTTGATTTGAGGTGGCAAGCATCAACCCCAATTAAATAACTACATCTAGAAATGAAACTATCAATTCATACTTTGAAGCTAACAAAGAATCATTTGAGTGCATTGCTTTTGTTGTCACACATGTATGTAATGTGAGAGATATGATTCATGTTGATTAACTCTGACGTCAACATAGGCACCCATATATAGTTATCATTGATAGTGCCAAACATTATATCTCTTGCTAACTCTCTTATACACCAAATTTTTATATATGGTAATGATAATCCAAAAGTTGTCTCCAAGTTATTGCTAATATCTTTGGCATGATATCAAGATTTTTCTATACATTGTCATTGATTTCATGAGCTGCACAACTAGTAGGAGCTTGCTTATGTTTTGCTTTATTGACCCCATGGAATAAATGAGTTGAATTTCTAACTTTGATGGAGTGTCCATCAAGAGACAATGAGGCATCACTACCTACTCAAGTGAAGAAGAGGTGATAAGGTTGTTGGAGAAGCTTTTACATGGGAGAAAGCACTATCTCATAGAGGTTGGGTGGGATTTTGACGGAAACGTTATGGAGTGGTATTTGGAAAGTTATTAATGTTGTTTTAGGTGGTATATAAGTAAATATCATAGTTTGGGTATTGAATATATAATTTTCGTAGTTTGAGGTGTTATGTATGTAAAAATTTATTTAAATTTTAATGAAAAAAATATAAAACCCTAAGTCAAATACAAATCAATACCAAATTAAGTTTTAAGGACCCTTAGAACAAACTTAAATGAAATAATGCCTCAAATAAGATAAGTAATATAATAAAAAAATGAAAAAATTTGATAAAATACCTTACAGACATAATTTAAAATGTAATAAAAATTAAAATCATTGAAAAAAAAATTAGAAACCCTAAGTCAAGTAAAAACTTAAACCAAACTAAGTTTAAATGACCTTTAAAGTAAACTTGAAATAATAAATTAATTAAATAAAATAAATTGTATAATTTTTAGAAATTTATAAAGTCATTCCGAGTTTGCTTTCAACTTTTGTAATGATTCTATAAATTTTTAGAATCTAAACAAATTCATAAGATTTCTTTAAAAGACAATTAACAATCTTGAAATAAAAGGAACCCTTAACTTTAAAAATATTTAAAATAGATTTATTCATTTATCTTATCCTTTTCATTAGAATGATTCCATTTATACATGATGAGGATTTATTGACAATTGAATTCATTATAGTTTGGATTTATTATTCAGTTTGTCATTGAAAACTCTAAATAAAAAATTAAACCACAAACACTAAATGTTTTAATAAAATTCTTAATATATTTAAAATTAAATTTATTTAAAATTCCCTTGGAACATTAAATAAATCAAACATTTGAAAAAGGCCTAATAAGTTTGACTAGCCATATAACCTAGCACACATGTTAGGTTGTTTATTAGGATAACCAAGTATATCATTAGGTTAGGAGCACTATTTTGGATGTAGAATATATTATTTGATGCATGAGTTTATGTTTTCATTGCAAATCTATGAATGAGTTTAGTGGATGTCCGAAAATGTTGTGATGCTTAAGTGATTTTGTGTTGAAGATGTGCTGTTTAAGTGATAAGCGATGAATGTTTTGGTGGGCTGTGATTAGGAATGCTATAACTATTTATTCTTTATCTAATCAAATTTTTTTATATATGGCCAAACTTATGCATGTATATTATAAAAGGGGGCTAATTAATTAAGTTTTAAATAAATTAATTTTTTTAGGTTCTTAGGCTCCGTAGTCCCCTTAAATTTAAGAAAAAAAAACATGTAAAAAATTATAAGTTTCTCATAGAAAATGTTATATTGTATGTGTTATGAATGATTATTTGAAATATTAAATGTTTTTTTAACTAACCTTGTAAGGAGTATAGAGTCTTTTTTCTTTTAAATTAATGTTAAAATAAAGAATGCAATTATTCATCCTAAGGAGAAAGAACCAAAAGAAAAAAACATTCTTCCTTTGTAGGTTTTTTCTCTTTCGATTGTTTTTTGGAGGATTATCGAACCTAAAAGTTGTTTAAGATATATGGATAATATCATTTTTAAATGAATTATACAAATTTTAGGTTTAAAATATGGGTTATAAATTTAAAGGAATTTATGGTTTCCTCTATTTATAAATAAATATAATTAAGTCAATTTTGCACATTTAGATTTTCTTTTAGACATTTGGACATTTTTATGTTTCCTTCTATTTTAAGGAAAAATTAAATTTATAATCATATTTAAAAGTTCAAATCATTCATAGTTTGCATGGTCAACTAATATGCATTGCAAAAGAATCAAACTCAAAATTAAAATTTGATTTCAAATTGCCTTAAGTGTGTAATCATCATTCATAATTCTAGGATAAATTAGGATTTTCCTTGTTGATGGTCCAAAATTTTCAAAAAAAAAAAAAAAAAAAAAAACAATAATAGCCTTCCCATCATGCATTTTATAAAGACTTAAATCATGGTTTTAAAGTAATTGCGATTTGATTTCTTAATTATAGGATTAGATTAGGTAAGATTTAATTAGATCATACAGTACAATTGTAATCATGTAGTACAATTAGTTCAAATTTTCAAATTTCAAAATATTGCCTAATGTATGATTATCTAGGGTGTTTAATGATAACAATTGATCATCTTATATAATTTGGATCATATAATATGATTAATATAAAATTAAATTTATTTAAATAAATGGTTAATTCGTTTTTGTTTGGCTTAGAACACATAATATGATATACAAAAAAAATAATATATTTAGTTTTATTCCCCTATGTGTGTGTGCACGATTCCTAAGCTAAACTTATACCTTCTATAACTCATAGACTCAAAAAATAAAAAATAATTATAAACTCTTATATACATCGATCTTAAACTATCCAATCTTGTGTCATGTCCTTTAGCTTGATGCATATTGTACCTGAAGTATTAGTACATAAAAATAATATGTAATAATAATGAGCGAAAGAAGCTATATAAAATCTCAATAATACTTATAATCATTAAAATATAGGCTCCTAGTTTGCAATAATCTTCCCTTATTCATGATTGCAAACATTGTTGGTTGGATTTAAGCCTGGAATCCACTTCTAGGAAAATGTAAGTCCAATAGTGTCAAGTGTTCTCGTGAATATCCTAGAAAGCTTAAAAGTATAAATCCCACATCACTATTCCTATATTTAATTTGACTAGATTAGGGTCTCTACTTCATAGTAGTTCAGCATAGCTTTAGGATTTGAGGTGACCCTTAAAGTCCTTTTTCTCTTGCAATGTATTCCCAACTATCTCATAAAATATCAACTTAAACAAAAATAAATTAAAATCTAAAAAATGTAAAGCCCAATCATTGGGTAGATTGGAGCACTTATAAGCTTCTCATAATCAAATGCTCCATATTCTTCTTCCTTGGACACTAAAAGAATGGTTCAAGTTGGAGCCATTCTTTTCTTCAAAATTTAAAAGTCTAATCATTATTTTAAACTTTAAAATCAAGAAAAAATTTTCCAAAGTTTTAATTAAGAGTATTCCTAAGAGATCCCTCTCTTAAAATATAATTAACTATAAGGTCATGCCTTTATGGTGAAACTATAAGTCCATATTAAAATATACTCTACCTTATTATCATAAGATAGGTAAAATATCTTTGGGAACATAGCGAATCTTTCAAAACCTACTTTTATATTCAAATACCTTAATACAATATCATCCTCATCTCTTTAGATGATAAGTTATTAATCCTATTATATTTTAACACAATAATGATGAATCTCCAAAAATTTATTTTCATTTTCAAATATCATTATAGAATACCATGTTTTCCTTTCAAGATAGTATGTTATAACCATTATAATGTTTGATTATGATCATGGAAAATCTTTAAAAAAAACTTGTTTTTCTTTTTGAATTCATTGTAGAATACCATGCTCATCATTTTGGATGGTTGATAATGGAAAAAAATATAGTATAAAATTAAAATTATTTTTATGAAAATTCTACCTAAATCTATCTTTCTATGTATGAAAGGTGCGAAACAAGGAGCATGCTTGAAGCACCATTGCGACACAACTGATTATAGTGCCACGCTAAGCCATGCTAAAGCACTATAATAATATTGCTTTGATTATGATAGGATCCAAGGTAGAGAGAGAGGTTTTGTTTGGCTAAAGTTGAAGCATTATTGTGCCATATCACCAATGTAGTACCAAATCTACATATCATCGTAAAGGTGATAATTAATGACACTTGAAAAAGTGAATTAATGTTATAATCTATGAACTTACATGTCATTTAAAATTTGCATCATATTAGAAAAAATAGCAATGTAGTGCTTGAAGTGCCAGAACTCTACACAAGTCAGCACCATGGTGCCATTGCAGCTATTTTTAAAATCTTGAAATAGATGGCTCATTTCTCATGTAAAGGGTCATGTTATGGGAGAGTGAGGATAATAAGAGTGAACTCTCTTTTTCTTTTCTATTTTATTGGAAGGTTGTGAGAGACTAGGGTAATATTGAGAGTTCAAATAAAGTGACAACATATTATATATTACTAGTAGCCTTCCTTAACTACACATGTTCTATCCCTCTAACTTGTACTCTTATTTTCTATTTTCATGTGTAGAAAAATACTTCATACATATTATTTCAAGGATGTTCAATAATCAAAATATGCATTGATAAATTAATGGTGCACTAATTTTTATGAATATTAATGGAAAATGCTATCTATGTAGAGAAATGCTATGTTATATTTCATATTTTCCTTCTCTTAATATAACTGTGTAGCTGGTTGTTCATCTTTATAACATTATGCGGTCTCATAAAAAGTGTGATTTATGACCTCGATCTAGGTATAGTTGAATCATCAATGGAAATCTAACAAATGTTAATTAGACCAAGATAGAAGTTAATTTAATATTTTTAGATCTTAAGGAGATATAAAAAATGAAGCAATAGTTAGAATATGATTGAACAATAAAGAGTCAAATGATTACTTTTTATTTCATTCACATTAATTTGTTGTAATCTATATATTGTTTATTTTTACATAATTAAGAGCATCACTAGTTTAGAATATATATTTATAGAAGTGAAAATTCAAAAATAAATTGTACGGGAGATTTATCTTGTTTGCATTTATCTGGCAAGATAACTTAAAGTGGTTTGCTAAATTAGTAATCATCTTATTATACTTAAGTTAATCCTCATTGCATTGATACTTTATTCACCCTTTTATTAGTTTATTGCTACACATACACGTATATACAAAGCTATAATTTGCATAACCTTTTATAACATTGTGTGGTCTCATAAAAGTGTGATTTATGACCTAGATCTAGGCATAGTTGAATCATCAAATTAAAACTAAACTAGTGTGAATTAGACCTAGACACAAGCTAATTTAATATTTTTGGATCTTAAGGAGATATAAAAAATGCAGCAATAGTTAGTATTTGGATTAACTATAAAGAGTAAAATGATTACTTTTGATTTTATCCACATTTATTTGCTGTAATTTATATTTTTTATTCGTACATAATTAAGATAATTACCAGTTTAGAATATATATTCATAGAAGTGAAAACTCAAAAAATAAATTGTATGATATATTTACCTATACTTGTTTGCTTTTATCTGGCAAGAAAACTTAAAGTGGTTTGCTAAATTAGTAATCATCTTATTAGGCTTAAGTTAGTCCTCATTGTAATGATACTCTATTCATCCTTTTATTAGTTTATTGTTATACATGCACTTATGTATAGAGCTGTAATTTGCATGCTCATTTATAAAATTGTGCAATCTCATCAAAAGTTTTTGGTTTCATTGCTAGTTATTTAAAAATCATTTTCAATATGTTGACATTGATTCAAAAAATCACTAGTTAGTCTTGCTATTTTAAACTCCTATTACTAAATAATCACATATGTTCAACCTTGTTTATATTTAGATCATCATCTTGTTATTAACAAATTGGTTAGTATTGTTATAACAAAAAATTAAGAAAAACTTTGTTATTTTGCTGTACAATTGTTACATTTTTTTAGAATTGATGATTTATAAGAGATTGACGATTACAATTGTTACCAAATGCAATAGATAGGTCATGCTTATGTTAGTTTGCTTATTTCATCTATTCGGGTTTATTGATTTATGGATACTTGATCATTACAATTTAGAGAGGTAGATTTGCTTTTAGAAATGTTTATATCTATTGCATTTATGGTAGGGTTTCAAGATTTACTTTCTCATTTTGACCTAGAGATAAAAAAAACAAAACACTAAGGAAAAATATAAAATTAAGAAAAAAATAAAAAATAATTCAACATGGAAATTCCTATTAATGGTAATGTCTAACTTAGACATTTAAGATAGCATTACAATCTTTTAGTATATGGCATCCATCAAAACATTTCTATATCAAACATTCTTGTGAACAACTTTAAACTTAAACCTGTAATCATTCAAATGGTTCAAAAGGCTAAGTTTTGGGGATCTCCTCTTAAGGATAACAACCTTTTTATTATAAGTTTTTTAAAAATATGTGCAACATTTAAATATAATAAAATTTCTTATGATGCCATTTGACTTATATTATTTCTATTTTCTCTGAGAGATAAGAAACAATTATGATTAAATTTTTTTCCCAAGGCACAATCATAACTTTTTTTTTTTTTTTTAGAAAAGCAAAAAAGCTTTATTTATAACTAAAGAAAGAAAAACATAATACAAACTAATAGCATCTTATTCCTCCTTTAACAAATTATTAAAAGGAGGAACCTTATTTATGACAATTTCTTCCCAATTGAAATAGCTAAATAAAGTATAGTTAGCACAAAGATCAGCAAACTTATTACCTTCCCTTTTTACACAACTAAAAAGAACATAATTGAAATCTTTGATAAAAGAAAGATCTCCCAAATCTGGTCCGCCTCTCCTCACTATTTTCTGAAAAAATTTGATGATGTTTATGTTATCACCTTCGATAATTAAACCCTTCTAAGCAAACATCCAATCTTTAACAACATCTTTGATAGATTGAATAGCTAGAAGCTCCAAGCTAGATATATCCCAATGAACACAAGCATGAACAAATGCCAACAAGAATCTCCCCTTGTAGTCTCAAAAAACACCTCCAATCACATCCTTGTATGACGTTAATAATGAAGCATCAACATTATCTTTGATCCAATCGGGTGGAGGAGTATACCAATGATTATCAAGCAACCTAATAGTTGACATCCAAGATACCAGAGTTAAAATAATTAAAAGAGTTTGAAACTATAGCAAAACTCACAGCATTAGTTGCTATCACCAACACGATACTTTCCAATCCACCATGAATTAACTCGTTCCTAGCCTTCCAAGATAAGGATAAGTTATTGAAAAATAAATTAACCAACCAATGATTTTTATTTTCCAGCCATTTACAGTAAATTTCAAAGGAATTTAAATCAGGAATGCAAAAACCCCAATTTTGAAATTGCTGCACAACATCTTTTTGTTTCCTGTATTTGGCAATCCTCTTGGACATCCATCATTTCCGTGCAGTCTCCTATAGCATAAGAAATGATAAGTAGGAATTGCTTTGTTTAGAATTCTCCACTAAAATGTTTCCACCTGTGGAATAAGCTTTGACTTTTTAATCCAGGACCAATTAATAAAATCTGAGTGATTATATTCCAATGCTTCAATTGCTAGTGTTGAGATTGACTTACCAGAATTCTTTAGAAAGAGCTCCAAATTGTCATCTGAACATTCAGAGTAAATCTTAATTCCTATAATAAGATTTGCAGTATCTTCACCAAAGCATTTTTAAGTTTCCTTACATTCTAGCATCCATTTGAAATAAACTTATCAACCATTGTAATGCAACTTTCTTGAGATTGCACAAAGGTAGGCCATCTTTTAATGCTTTTTTCCAAAATACAAATATCTTTGAAGACATCAATCAATTCACCATTGGAAATTCTCCACCTCACTATCAATTTAAGGAACTTTCCTCCATCATAAATTAATTTCCAAGCAGCAGAACCTGCTCTTCCCAAAGAACCATCATCATAGATCAAAACATATGTTGGGAAAAGAATTTTATGCATAAATGAATCTTTATCTTCACTATATCTCCAAGCAATTTTAGCTCTTAATGGACCAGCTTTTTTTGAATAGGATACTAGACGACAGCCACCATAAATCTTCATTCTACACATGAGATCCCAGTTAACATAATAGATTCCAACACCCCCATCCTTCTTGTTCCATATAAAGCTTATGCACAACTTATCTACCTCATTCAAAACACATTTTGGAACCAATGAGAGTGTAGAATGAAAGTTTGGATATGAAAATTAAATTCGTCTTTACAAGAGTGACCTTGCCAGTTAAAGAAATGAATTTGCCTCCCCAAACATTCATCATACTCAAAGCTTTGTCAAAAATGAACTAAAAATCCATTCTTACTAGTCTCCTTAATGCAATTTTGATGCCTAAATAAGAGAACTCCTTAACCACCTTGCAATTCTTAATTATATAGATAGTTTTTCTTTTCCTTTTCTTCGCTGATTTTCTAAACATAATTCTTGATTTATTAATGTTAACCTTTGGCCCAATCCACCTACAAAAATCTAAAGAATTCCTTTGATCTCCTTTACTATTTTCAATCTAGCTTCAAAAAGATAATTATGTCATATGCATAGAGTAGGTGAGAAATTTTTTGCCCATTTGTAGAAATATGAATACCAATAGTTTCCTTTTTTTTTTCCAAAAAGGCATTTGATATGAGTTGTGAACAAATAATAAACAAGAAGGGTGATAAGGGACACCCATGTCAAAAACCACTCCAACCATCAATCCAATTAGAAAATTTTCCATTTGTTAACAAAGAAAATGTAGGATTATGAACAAAATAAAAAATTTAATTAGCAAATTTGGACGGAAACCCAAAATAATCCAATGCCCTCACCAAAGTGGGCCATCCCATTGAATCATAAACTTGCTTCATATCTATTTTGAAGGAGACTAAACCTTTAAAAGATTTAGAATACCTGAACTTGAGGAAAATTTCTTGGGCAACTAGTACAAGATCAGAAATTGACCTTCCTTTCAAAAAAGCCACATGTTCCTCCGAGATCAACTTAGGAATAACAATCAATAATCTATTCAAAAGAACCTTAACAGCAACTTTATAAATAGTTTTGCAAAGACTAATGGGTCTATTGTTTGAAGGAGACGTAGGATTTTTTACCTTTGGGATCAGCACAATGATAGTCTCTTTCCACTCCTTACACATCTTCCATGAACAAAAAAAGTGATTAACCGCTTTCCAAAAATCTTCTTTTATAATTACCCAATATGATTTAATAAATGAATAAGTAATACCGTCATACCTCAGAATAATGTTCCCATCGACATCCTTGATCACAGTTTCCATTTCTTCCAATGAGAATTCTTTGTTCAACATAGCAATATCTTCCTCATTTAAACATTTCCACAGTTTGGGTGATCCTTCCATGGAACTTCTCCTATCCTTCCATTTTTCCTTAAAGAAATGGAATAATACCTCTTTGATTTGTTGTTGATCTTCAACCACCAATTTGTTCTCATCTTTGATCTTGTGTATAAAGTTGGAATTCCTTCTAGCACTAGTATAAGCTTGAAAAAACCTTGAGTTGTTATCACCTTCAACTAATCATTTGAATTTAGCCCACTGACTCCACCAATTGCATAACCGAGCCAATGTAGAATTTAGTTCATCAATTTTTAGCTTTTAACATCTAGCTCTCTTCATCAGAGAGAGGCCCATATTCTGCTTCCTTTGTTTGCAGATCTAGAATTTCCTTCTTCAAAATATCATTTGACTGATTTAAGTTTTTAAATTTTGCTTTGCTCTAATAAAATAAAGCCTTTAAATACCATTTCATCTTGTGATTTAGAATATGTGAAAGATCTCCATAAAATTTCCTTATCCATGCATGATCCTAAAAACCACAGCTGAAGCTGGGATTGAAGCCCATATAACTTGAAATTTGATATTTTTTTTTACACAAAGAGTTAAACTTCAATAAGTTTAACAAAATAGGAAAATGTTTCAATGCAACTCTAGCCATATGTTTAACCATCAAACAGTGAGAAGAATTCAAAGCTGCTGAATTTAAAAGACATCTGCCTAACTTTTCAAGGATCTGTTCAATCCCTTTTTTTATTGTGCCATCATGTAAACTTAGGCCCAATGCATCTAACCTCATGTAAATCATTACAAGTCAAAAATTCCTTCATTTCTTTAGGTCCAAGGGAAAAAACAATTCTTTTCCCTCCCTTGTTTTTCTTCCTTAGATAGCAAGTAGTTGAAATCTCACCCCACCACCTTAGACATATGACATTCCAATTTATCCCACTTATTCCTTCTTCTATAAACATCTTTGATCCCATAGATAGTAGAAATTCTCCATTTTTCCCTATTAAGAACATCTAAATCCCAAATTACAAATTTAGTAGAAGATTCCAAAATATTAAAAGAAGCCATGTTGTGTTTACATATCACCATAATGCCTCCTAATATACCTTCAAAAGGAATATGAAACAAATCCTGTTAATTACCAATCAACATATTAACATCTTTTCTATCAACAGATGTCAATTTAGTTTCAAGCAGCACAAGAAAAAAAACCATGATCCTTATAATTAATATATAAATCTATCTTAAGGTGAGTAAATTTTATATTTCATTTACAAGTAGTGAGATGTTTAAAATTAAATTATAAGATCACCATAAATATTTTTTTCCATTTTATTGCAAGATAATTTGAGCTTGTATTATTTACATAAAAATTACAATTTTCTTTTTCTTGATCTAAGCCATTTGGCTTAGTGAAGTATAAATTAGAATTAGATTGGGTTATACTTGCCTGTGTAAGAGTGTACTTCAATGTAAGAAAACTTCTTTGGTTTAAAAAAGTGAGGTTTGGAAGGAAAATTGGGGATTAGTGGAATCTAGCCTGAGAATTGGCTATCATTGATGTTGGCCGAATTAGAATCCGAGCTAAACCATGTAAAAATATTGTGCCACTTATTTTTTCTCTTGCATCTATTTTCTTCTCTTGCATCTATTTTCTTTATCATTTTTCATAAAAAAAATTGTGATTTTTATTCTTTTCCAAATAACATTAATATTATTTTAATTTCCTTCTTCAAAAAAATAAAAATAAAAATAAAACACAATTCAAACCCTTCCCCCCTGTGCCATAGGCATCCAACAATGTTTCCCTTCCTATGGAATACAAAACCCAAACTATAGAACCTCTTTTCTAAGAAGGTTCTTTTCTTTTGTAAACCCTATTTGAGGACAAATTCTAGCTTAGAAAAAAAGAATTAAAGATGTGGGAACATCTCATTTTATTTGTAAAAGTCTTGCATCATCCCAAGAGTATAATATAAGGTGTTAATATGAGAGCATTACTTGATTGTATGTATTTATAAAGATTATTAAAAAATTTAATTAGGTGGCACATACCAAATTGCCTTTCTTTTTCTTTAAATATGTTTAAATTGAATGCTTTATTTTATATAGATCTTGGTTTACAAATACATAATTTTTCTTAACTTTCTTTATTTCTTATATTCTTCTTATATATTTAATAGCATAGGCTCTTATGGTAAAAAAATATTTTTCCATTAAATCCATTTTACTTTTTGGTGAGATTATATGTACCTTTCTTCCTTGTTATATGAACAAAAATTTCTCATATGCTAGTTGTAGCTAGGGGTGACTGAAGAAATAAAGTTGAGCCTACTTTTCTTATTGATATAGGGTTGTTATGCTATTATATTTTTCTTAGAAAGCTAACCTTTATTTTCATACAAACTACACTTACTATAGAACATTTAAAACATATTAACAAATATTTTCTTGCATTAGTTAGATGCATAAAATCCATTCATATAGAGCTAGGTATCTATCCTAAATTAACAATAGAGAAAACAATTATGGTTTCAAACTTCTTGGTGGTGATTAGCTAGCATTTCCAATCTAAGCAAGAATGTAAATTCAGTAGCATTGGGCTTTCTTTTGGACCTTATTGTTAACATCATTTTTACTTGAGGTCACCTAAACAACAACAACCCTGAATTGTCAAATGATTAAGTGCACTTCCCCCTTATAGTACACTAACTTCCAAACTATAATCATTTTTTAGATCCCATTATTTATAGCTTTAAATATCAAAATCATCATTAGTTCCTTAAATTAGTCGTAGATCCATTTGACTCAATTTAACTACTTCAATCGAGCCCAATTGATAAAGCACCCAATCTACATACAATCAAACTTCAATTTTCATTTGAACTTCACCAAACCACCCTAAATTAAGCTCCAAATGATTTTTAAATGATTGTTCATCTCAGTCTAGTCAATAGTTGACTTGGTCAATGGAGCCTAAATATGATTAATTGAGCCTTAATTTGGGTCAAATCATTGACTACATTTAAATCAACTTTTTTAATCTTTCAAACTCATTCCATCCTATGGGTTGAGTGAGCTTAAACCATGGTTGAGTCAATTTATTGTGAGTTGACCAAGTCAACTCACCTAAATTGGTTAAACTCACTCACATAATCCCTCCTATAGTGAAACTCCAATTACATAACTTCAAACTCCTTCGACTTGACCCAACCAACATCCAAGACCTCCATAGGTTCTAACCTAGCTTACTTGACCAAAGTTGACATGTCAACATGGTCAAAACAAAAAAAATGCTAAAATGGTATAATATAGTAAAAGTTAGTCAAACTAAAAAAAATACATCCATTCCAGCTAGTTGAAACCCTCCTACAAAAAATCTAGAAACTTCCTAAGTACTCTCTAAACTCATCTTAGCACTTCATTTAGCTAAAAATAGCTATCCCCCCCCCACCCCCCCCCCCCCCCCAATTTAGAATGACCTAAGGTCATTTTCCTTCTTTGCATGCCACTACTCTAGCTCATAATAAATTGAAAAAAGTGTTGAGCATGTAATGAATCACTCTAATTAAGGCCTACCTACCAAGGTGAACAATAATAAAATTATGCCACCTTAGCTTAAAATTCATCAAACTCAAGTAGTTCTTAATCCAAAGCTTCTCAGACCATAATATCTTTTATCAAATTATTTTTGAAGTCTTAAGGAACAAAAAGTGCCCTGAAACATCCATTGCGACAAATCCAATTAAGGTAAAACATAAACCCCAATCTAGAAGTTCAAAAATAAATAGCTTTTTATAAAGTACATTTTAAAGCTTCTAAACACCTGCCCACATGTCATTACATAATAGTGAACCTTTCCTAAAGTTTCATAGGTTGAGGTTTAGTAGATTATGTCTTTGAAAGCTTCTTCATGAATTGCTATTTTTCCTTCTCTATGGAATGTATATGATATACACTGTTCAGTTTGCTTGAACTAGTTGGATCAAGTTATATGAACCATTCGATTTGTCTGATTATACATAAGGGATAAACAAAATCTCATTTGGCATGATCATGAGTATTGATCTAGGACCATCAAAATCCAGTGGCATCTATCCATGGCTAACATGATAAGTAAACCTATGTGACACCCTCACCATTCAATGCATGGTCACTACCGTGTGCCATCATGAGTCATTGACAATGATTGGTCACCATTGAGATAATGCAATAAAATATGTTGTTTAAATAAAAAAAATACCAAAACTTTAATAAAATGTAATAAATCTATTTCTCATCAATATTTAGAGTTCTTAGGATTTATAAAACAAACATTAGCCCAAGTTTAGTTTAGACATATTTTCAAGAGTTAATGACAGCTACATTATGAGTAATCAGGGTTTGTTTTCCTTTTAATTTTCTTTAATTACTCTCTAACTAATGGTCCAATTGACCTTAATTTTGGATGGGGTAAATTAGGGAATGTATCCTATATCTAATTCTATATTATTCTTCTCTCTTAGCCAATATAAGAAAATTGGATATTACCGGCGGACAAAATCTACCAGTATAGATGAAATTCCACTAGTAAAGTTCAATTTCTTATGAATTTCAGGAAAAATGATGTCTGACCGTAATTCACGCTAAGAAAGTTTTTTATGTTGGAATAAATCTACTAGAAATATTTCTTGTGGACTTATTAGTGGAATGTCAGCAAAAACATTATGGCCAAGACATCATTTTCTTAGAAGGAAATTCACCATTTTTCTACCAAAAGTTTTGGAAAAAAATTTAGCCATAAAGGCCGACGGATAATCTACGAGATGATTTCACTGAACATTTACCAAAGGAAACATTCGACAGATTATGCCAGGAAATGCCAATAAAATATTTTCACCAAAAACTCAATATCATTTCATCGTGTGGCTATTTCAGGTAGATAATCCGCCGAAAACCTGTAGCAAAAAAAAAAAAAAACAACCATCTCTATAGAAAAATTTATGCAACATAACCTACACATAAATATTCCAAAACTATATTTATTCAAACTTAAACTTCTACATAAATATAATATTAGAATCATCACCAAACGTTGAACATAAACATATTAATATATACACACATTCCAAATTAATTGACCATTCACCAAACTGTTCAAAATGAAATTTAAAGTTGGTTCATTTAAAACTACACCAATATCTAATATAAATAATAACAGATGTCTAAAAATAAGAACCCAACATCTGCTCAGATTCAATCTTCTCCTCTGCTAAAGCTACCTACATTCCACTCATCTCCTCCCTCATTTTATGTAGTTCATCCAAAAACTAAGTTTATTACATATGTATATACATCTGTATCTACGCTTACCAGCCAGGTTGTGATTTATTGACTTCTTATAGGTCATCTTGAAGGGAAGCTACCTTTGTACTATAGAATTACTCTTGGGTACTTGCTGAGAAGCTGGAGCCACCAGATGTCTACATCTCGTATACATAGGCTTGTGAGCCTAAACCATAAATCCTTCCATGCTGCATTCCTCCTACTACTTATGACCAAGTGGGTTAGTCATAATATTCTATTGATCCACCAGAAGATCCCTCACCTCCTCCTTCCTAGCTCTCTCATAATCATGTATACTTATTCTATAAATTTAATAAAATATTAAGCAATTTACACATGATATAAAATATATTAAACTTATATACTTATATAGGCTCTCTTTGCTCGCTCATCAACCCATTGTTGGTCCTCCTACCACTTGTGGGTATAATTATGTAATTCAACAGCAGTTGGATCTCTACCCAATATCTCTTTTTTGTAATATACTTACATTAATATTCATATCTACATAAATTATTTAAAACCTTTTAAATATATTACAAGTTATTGCCTGAGCTTAGTATGTAGAATTGAGCCCGCAATAAGAATGGAACTACCTATGCCCTCAATATTAAAAACTTTATTCTACTATTATGTTCCCTCCTCCTGGTATAATTTGGGCTAACTCAAGCACTAGTCAGCTTTAGCCCATACACTGTTAGCAATCTAGAGTGATCTCTCACAAGACTTTTTAATATCAGTAAACATGTCTCGCATGCGAGTCAACCCACACTTCTTAGAATTCTTTTTTATGTTATCATTATGTTAGGACATCCAACAAAAATGTTTCCACATTTAAAAGTATATGACATAGAATATATATATATTAGCTTAAGTAAAAAAAATATGCAATATAAAACATATTTATATAATAACTAAACTAAAACTCTCTGAACCAAAAGTCTCGCACTTTTTTTAGGACTTTCTTACAAGAAATATAAGGAGCATCAGACCTGCTATGTATTATATCCCGTATTTTATGTGTTAACTATTTTGACAGGTGAAACTTACACAATATATGCTAGGTGAGAAAAACAATTTTTCTTTTCCTTTTTTGCATCTTAATATTATATAAGTATTTAATTTTCACCATCAAATTGAATCAACTTTTGACCCTCTATCATCTGCTCTACTATAGCTAGGGTGGAAGGTCTTCCTATAGCAGACTTAGGGGATGGTGGAGGATAGTATGATGGGACATATGGTGGATATGAATAACTACGAGGGCCTCCATATGAAATTGGGGTGGGTAGTAAGGGTAGAAGGGAGAAATGTATGTGGCATCTAGAAAAGGGAAGGAGAGGCTTGATGAGTAGAACTATGGGATATTTATTGTAGGTGAAGGTAAAGGCAGGATAGCCTGAATTTGAGTGGCAAGCTGAGAAGAAGTGGTCCCCTCAATACATACAAACATGATATGTGGGCCACCAATTATCTTCTAATTGGGCCTTTATTGACCTCATTTCTATATGAGGTCACTAGGACCAACCTAAGTTTCTTTTTGGTGACCTAATGATTGGAAGATGTCCACTTCTTAATCATAAAGGACCTAATCAAAACCAAGCCCAAGACTAATCAAATCCAATTCCGCCCTTCAATTCAATCTCTAGTCTATCCTTCCACCAATTTTCAATCAACTTTCAAATTATATGCAATCAATATCAATCATTTATTTGATTGTAATTAATGTGGATAATCCCAACTCAACCATTCAATTCATAAGACCAATCTAAATCAAAGTTTCCAAACTAAATCCCATGGTTAAGGACCTAGGTTCTGAATTTTGGGTGAATTTTTATCACCTTAAAACACAATCAAATGACCTATGATTCATGACATGTAAATTGCATATTGATTAATAATTTCTCTAAGACCAACACACCAAATTTAATACCATTTTGAGTTCTCTAACCTCATAAACAGGATTGATTTCCAAATGCTGCAAAACTTTTAAATATTTACAGCCTATGCCACTTAACTTGCCATTTAGTGGAATTTGACCTTGGGACTTTTTTCAAACCTTTTAATCACATCAATGACCTCTATTACAACTTTTTGAGTTGTAGCATACACTTTTTGGGAACCCGTTTGACCAAGTATTAACCAACCAAAGGTTAAAATGCCAAAATGCCCTTTAAAGTGGGTTTTCTTCTTTTACATAAAATTCAACATGGCCTTCCCATATAAATCTTCAAAACCTACCCCAATGGATCCTAAATGTCATTAGGATTAGATTGGACCCAAACCCACTCTTTGGTTTGACCTAGTTGACCAAGTCAATCATGTTTGACCAAAGTGGCCCATAAGGGTTTAAACACTTATTTCCAACCAAATGACCTCCCTGTAACTTAGGGCTTCTTCCATTAAGCTCATATGATCAATTTGAACTTAATGGACCCAACCCTTAAACCTAGGTCAACTTAGTTGACCAACTTAATCAGTTTTGGCCAAACCTCCTCTAGAGTTCCACCCATTCAAATCCCTTGACCAAGGCCTTGTCAAGCCTACCCAAACCCATATGGTGACCCATTAGGTTCCAAGGAGACCACCCTTAAGGACCCAAGACTTGTGCTCACTTGGGTTAGCCATTTGGCTTTGACTCAAGTGTCCAAAGAGAGGTTTCCCTTGAGCCAAGTTTCAACCATATCCAAATTAGATTGAACCAATGGTAGCACTAGGTCCTCCATAACCCAACACACATTCCCTAACTAACCTAGCCCTTGGGCAACTTGGGTCAGGAATTAGGCTAACCCAAAGTGGTCAAAATAACTATTGGTTGAGCCATTTCTCAACCTAGGCCTTATCAATCCCTACTAACACCTCTATTAGGTAGCCCTAAGTCCAACACACCTACCCTCTATTGCGAATCTATTTTTCAGGGAATATAATTTTTATGATAATAAACACTTCTGTTTCTCTACGACTGCCATGCCTACTAATATTCTAGGTCCATAAGATCAAACTGTAATTTGAACCAGCTCAAGATTGGGTTGACTAGGTCTAAGTCAGTTTATAAACTTTTTCCTTTCTTGAGTATATTGTAAACGATGTGGTTCCTGATGCTAAGTAACCTTGCACACACACGTGGGAAAATTTTTTGATTGTTTTTAGAGTTCTCTATTTTTGGTTATGTCATCCAGAACAATCCATAAATCAACCTAGACGATCAATTAAATATAGAAACCTTAATTAGGGCATCCTGGTTAAGGTAGCCATCATTAAGCGCTTCATCCTGGATGATATTTGTATCGGCCAGGATGATAGGCTCAAATTAGAAAGAATTTGCACCAGATCTATTTAAGTATTATTTATTTTTGTACATCATATAAGCCATCATCCAGGAAGATGAAACACAATTATGCCTAAATTAATCTAGTTATTAAGGAAAGCAATTAAGGCTTGATTGCTCAATAAAATCATCCTGGATGATTGTAGGATCGACCAGGATGATCAGTTCAAAAAACTTTAGTTATTCTTGGATAATCAATATTGGCCACCTTATATTCAGGGTGATGGTCTAGATGATTTTAATGGATTTGAACTAATCATTCGGGATGATCATGAGATCGGCCTAGACGATCAAGCTATTTTTCCATCATCTAAACATCCATTCAGTGCAATTATTTGGATGATATTTAACATCTTGTACTAATCATATAGGATGATATCTTATTGTCCTAGACTATATGAAAAAAAAACCTTCTAATTGTCCCAAATCATCCTAGCTGATTGAGCTTAATTTATACTAATTGTACAAAATGATATTTATATTATCCTGTATAACAAAGTTTGTTTGTTGTAATTAAGAGCTATTTCGAAGCTCTTCTATTTAAGAACTATTATTCCTTTGAAGAGAGTATCTTTTGTTATTGTCTTGACCTAAGAGAGCCTAGAAGAGAGGGAGAGAAAGAGAGAGAGAGAGAGAGAGAGAGAGAGAGAGAGAGAGAGAGAGAGAGAGAGAGAGAAGATCTTGTGATGGGGAGTTTGTGAGGGGTTTCAAAAAGGTTGTTCCAAGTAAGGATCCCAGTCATCTTCTTCTATCATCCTCCCTTATTCTTGGAGGTTCGAGAGTGGTCCACATTAACAATCAATCAAGATTCTCTTTGCCTACTTCAGAAGGAAGCAAAAGGAGTTGGGTTCTCTGCCTCACCGGTGTCGATGGAAAGGAGATTTTGTATAGGCTTCTATACCTTGTTGTGGGAGAAAAAGGAGAGTCACTGAGTTTAGTGCAATACTCGGAGGTCACCTCTGGGGAGTGGATGTAGGTCGAGTTTACCAAACACTATAAATTTGTGTGTCCTTTACTACTACTTTTTCCACATTTAATTTCTAAACGTTAAATTTCTTTGTTATGAATTTTATTTTGATTAAGTTTTTATTTTTGATTGAAAGATTTTTAGGATACCAATTCACCCCCTCCTCTTTGTTAGCTTGGGCTAGTTCATAAGGGCTTAATATCCCTAATGAACTTTCAAGTGGTATTAGAGCGGGATTCATAAAATTGAGTTGTTAAAAACTTTTGAATTTTGATTCATGGATAACTCTAGTAATCATAATACTACGAAAGGATATTCAATTACCCGTCCACCTTTGTTTGAAAAAATTCATTTTAATTTTTTGAAAACTCGCATGTCAACTTTTTTACCATCGATTGACTATCACATGTGGATGCTTGTTAAAGAAGGTTATACACCTCTTTTTCGTGAAATTATTGGCATTAAAATTGAACTTCCTTTTACTGAATGGACTTTTGATGAAAGAAATTTAACATAACTTAATGCAAAATAATTGAATTTTTTTTCTATGCTTTGAAATCTGAAGATTATATGCATGTTTCAACTTGTACAATTGGTAATTAAATTTTGGATAGATTGTGTATTACTTTTGAAGGAACTAATGAAGTTAAGCAGTCTAGATTGAATATGTTGTTGCATGACTATGAACTTTTTTGTATGAAATCTTCTGAATTAATTTCTAACATGTATACTAGATTTACTCAAATTTTCATCTCATTGTATACTTTAAGAAGAGAGCTAACTAATTATGAAAGAGTAAATAAAATTTTGAGATGCTTGCCATCTTCTTTTGATGCTAAGATCTCTACAATTAATGAATCTAAAGATTTAAGTACTTATTCTATTGATAATTTACTTGGATCACTCATTTCTTATGAGCAAGGGGTCAATCAAAGAAATATTAATGAAGGTGATAAAAAGAAGGAGAAAACTGTGGCACTAAAGGCCAACAAAACGGACACTGATTCTTCCAGATCTAAAAATGATGATGTTGTCTTCATTACTAGGCAATTTAAAAGCTCTTTAAGGAAGAACAACAAGTATCATTAGAAGTGAAAAAGAGGTATGGATAGCAAAAATATTTAAAGTTCTTCTGATGTTGTTTGATTTGAGTGCAGGAAGCTTGGATATGTTAAAGCTGGTTATCCTATACTTAAGGAGCACCCAAGCAAGGAGAAAGGTGAGGAGAAACTAAATATAGGAAGGACAAGAAGCAGTATCAAAAAGTTTTCTAGGCGGATTATGCATCTAACTCATCTGAGACTGAAGTTAAAGAGGAGATAATAAATTTATACTTAATGGGAGATCATCTTGGCCAATCTGATCAAGAAGAGGTATGTTAACCAACCTATGATCAATTATTTGAAATTTGTGAGAAAATTCATGCATTATATAAGAAACTTAAGAAAATGCATGCTAGTTTGAAATTTGAGTTTTTGAATTTGAAAAAAGAGTATGAAAGTTTAAGTAAAGATCACACTCTATTTGATAGCAATGTCTTTACTTGATGAATTTGACGATTTAAATAAAAAGCATTCTAATTTGATTGTTGAGCATGATTCTTTGAAAGCATCCTACACCTCACTTGAATCAGATTTTAAGACTTATACTGAAGAACCTGAGCATTAAGAGCACTATTTAAATCTTAATAATGCTATTTTAGAAAATTCTAACTTAAGGTTTAAAGCTAAATTGAATACACTTAAAAGAAATTGGAATACATCAACACTTGACCTAAAGCCAACACCTATGAAGAGGCATTATAACCTAAATAGATTAGTAAATCCTTTTCCTGGAGTTAGATGTTTCTCTTGTGACATGCTAGGACACATTTCACACACTTGCACTATTCACCATAGTACACATTGGGTGTGGAGATCCAAACTGCATGATTCATAATATAACACACATGCATTGCATTCTTCTTTTCATAAGAAGGGGCCCAAACCTATTTGGGTTGCTAAATCTAGCAGTTGATGATTTTCTTAGGTGTTTTCTCACCAAAGACCTCATGTGAGCAAATGGTACTTGGACAATAGAGGCTCACGGTTCATAACAGCATAAACTTGCTACTTAATAAATTATGAATTACATGTTTACTAATCTGTTGATTGTTATTATTTTCTATTTTAGCTTATTATGTTTGCTGTTAATTTATAATTGTTACATCTCATTTTTTTCTTGGTTTTCATTTTTATAGCTAAAATGATATTTTGCCTTATTTTTGGTTTTTGGAAATTTGTTTTCAATGTCTAAACATCCCTAAATCAGTTAAAGGGAGAAACACCGTTGATTATTTCCTCCCTTTAACCTCTTTTAGTGGTGTAATTTTCTTTTCTAAATAAAGTCTATCTCAAATTAACAACTGGACTTTGCGATTGAGATCTTTTCTACATTGCTACAGTAATCTCCCATATATATATAATGTTCAAAGTCTTTGTATTACTTTCAAGTTCTTTGAAATCTTGTTTTTGTATTTATCATATGAATTTGAGTCTGTTTTGTGATTTATTCTTCCTTCTATTAGAAAACTCTCTTCACTAATATCTAAAAGATATACTCACAACTGTGAATATTTAAGAGTTTTGAAAAGGGATCTAGCTTGCAAAAATAAAAAAAAGTGGCCAATGAGGAAAAAAAAAAGATGCGTAATGATGCCAAATTGAAAAATATATTCAAAGTGTATAAAAAATTAAATGATGCACTAAGTGCGCCAATCATTTAACAAGAGGCATAAAATGAGCCTACAAAAAGAAAAGCTTCCCTCTCTTTAAAAACCTTTAAATCTTAGAAGAATTTATGTTTCACTTAATATTTTCTAATACTTGATTTCAAAATTTCATGATTGTGACAAATTACTTTGGTATATTATTCTATAAGATATTTTTCTGGAACTAAGTTTTGAACAAATATCTTTTCCTTATCCAATTGGTTTGTTTTGAGTTATGTCTTCTATTTTCAAAAGACAATTTTACTCGGAGAGAAGTCCGAGCTAAAGTTAGTAGGATTGGATATTCTACATTTTCGGACTTCGATGATGTTAACTCATTGGTCTTACAAGTCCTTAAATTCATTCACTTGGAGAATTTATCATTTTGTGCTTTTAAAAGAAAAAAAAAATTATTAATTTTTGTTTTGTTTCACTTTTTTGTCTCTTATATATTTTTTATTTATCTTTTACTAGTATTGATGTGTTTTTAGGTCTTCTTTAATCATCTCTATCCATCATCTGATTTTAAACTCTTTTGTCACATCATCTAGATCGATATTCATATCATCCTGGATGATCGGTTCAATTTACTATTGAAATTCCATATGACGGCTGATATATTCTCTTTATTAATCATTATCTAGGATGAAACTTTATCATTATGGATGATCTGATCGTATTCTGCTTTGCTTACTGTGATCACCTGGATGATCGTCTTCGTCCTGGATGACGTTATTAAACCTTTGCTCAATTTATGGAAAATTGACCCATACGATCCACATGTTCGTTCTGGACGATAAACGTGGCAATACATTTAAGCCCTTTAAATTCGGCCGGTGAGATCAATTATTGATGATCATCCTAGACGATCCACCTGTTCATCCCGGATGATACATGTGACAATGATTTAAACATTTTTAAATATGCCCGGTACAATCCATTATTATGCATCATCCTGGATGATCCACCTAATCGGCCAGGATGATCTTCTTTTTCAATGATCATCCGGCTTGACTCCTTGGGATGATCGCCTTGATCGCCTGTGTCTTATCATCCCATATGATATCTGATCATCCTGGATAACTTTATCGCATTTCTGACTAATCATCCTGGATTCAGTTATTGCACCCGATCGGCCTAGACGATTCTACGATCATCCTGGATGATCAGGCTGATTATTTAAAATTCAAAGATTTCAAACATTTTTTTCTCACACACTCTTCTTCCATCAATCTTGCACTTCCTATTTCCTTCTGGTTTCTTCATAATTGTTGGTGGAAAGAGATCTCGCCATCCTTCTAGGAGTTCCTCAAGGGTGAATCTAGACCCTCGCTTCACTGATGCAAATGATCAAGCTGCCTAATAAAGGTTCAAAATAGCTAAGATTACTGTATCTTGGACTGTCAACCCGGATATTCTTTCCTATCATGCCCTAGGTTTATTTGTGCACACTTCATTGACCTTCCTTCTTACTCTCTTTGTCCCCTTTAATTTGGAACTTCTTTTTGAATTTTTTTGCTAGCCTCCGCATAAATTCTTCTTTCACTGCTCTCGGGTCCTATATAAATCAACATCCCATCGAAATCATATATCAGGACTATCAAGAGCTTTTGTAACTTTTCTCCACAAGGGACAAACTCCATATCCTATGTTCTGATCCTGACTATGACAGAGCTCTGGCCAACCACTTTCTCAAAAACACTAATGCTCACTTTCACATTAGAGAGTCTAGCACCTTACTCAATTATGCTAGGACAATCCAGCATGTCCTTCGCACCTCAATTCTTCAAATAGTTGGTAATCACGTTCATATCACTCCTCTTCTTTTGAACACCACTTTTTACATTTTGGCTCATCATGAATTCAATTCAAGTGATTTGATTTTTTGCTACATTTAGCATCTAACTACTATTCGAGCTCCCAGACATAGGAGGAAGACCAATCTTACCCTAGGACATATCATTGCCTATATTTTAGAATCAAAACACGATCTCTAATATCTTGACCCACCAAATTTTCAGTCTACCTTCTACTCAAACAACTCCTTCCACTTTCTTTACAGTACTCATCTCCACCCGGGTCACAAGGAAGTCGAGGAAGCTGAGGAGGCAGCTCATACACCTTTTCCTGCACCTACTTCACTCCGCTAGCACTCTCAGCTGGATCAGCTGGTAGAGCAATTCAACAAGTGGGAGACTCACTTCGAGACCTAAGTCACTGTATAGGAGTAGCAACATGTATAGGACGTTGCTCGCTTTGATGCTTATGTAGCTCACCAGTAGCACAATACGACCATGATATGGCCTGGCTTAGGGAGCAGTTTGCGATTCTTTCTAGTTACTTTCAGCCACATCCACCACCATCACCTCCTTCGGATGATCATGGGCCATCTTTCTTTTAGTTTGCTTATTTTTATGTGATGTTGTTTTACTTCTGTTGAGTAGTTTGTATTGTTTTTCTTTTTCCCTCCTCCTTTTTGTGATGTCAAAAGGGGGGTAATCTATGATGATCGTGAAATCGGTTTGGATAATCAAGCTATTTTTCCATCATCTAGACATCAATTCAGTGCGATTGTCTGGACGATATTTAACTTCTTGTACTAATCATACATGATGATATCTTATCATCCTGGACAATATGAACAAAAACCTTCTGATCGTC
>NW_021318618.1:5519187-5540214 GCF_001605985.2 Dendrobium catenatum | reverse complement strand
CCGGAGCGGGTTGCTGGCGTGCCGCCGGAGCCGCCGGGGAGCGGTTTCAGCGGGAGCGGGTTGTGTGTGTGTGTTTTTTTTTTTATTTCAACCGGCGGTTTTTGACCGCCGGCAAACCGCCGGATTTATTTGCCGCCGGAAAACGCCGTCGGAAATTATTTTCCTACGCCGTTTTTTCCGGCGGCACAAAAGCCGCCGGAAAATTAAAAAACCGCCGGAAACTGCTCAAATTCCACCGGAAAAAGCCGCCGGAAGTGGGTGATTTTCCTGTAGTGTTGGCATGATGCCAAATTAATTTAACCTTATGATTATGGTTGGATAAGGCTCTAAATTGCTACAGAAGTGGGCCCAAAGATGCTTGAACCATTGGGATGTTTGAAGAAGAGTATAACTGGTGGTGGGTTATGGTGTCGATAAATAACATCTTTGTGGAAAATAGCTTTAGGATTAGGATTTTAATGAGGGAACTTAAGGTGATTATAATGATTTATATTGACTTAGTTAGTCATGATAGTGTAGTGGGAAGAGTTTTAGAGCATATGAAGTGGATTTTAGAGTCTAAAGGCCTAAAGATGATGTTCTCGTTCTCGAAACTAGGTATTTGAGAAGAGTGTAGGACAAAATTTAACTATTTTCAATGAGCATTTGTCACTTGGGGATGATAATTATGGGTGAATGTAGGAGTGTGGAAAATTCTTATAATGAATTATTAGATTTATAGATGAAGAACAATATACATATAAAGATAGCTTGTCCCTCACATTTCGGATGCACCAAGTGCGAGCCACTTAGCTAAAACTCAAAGAAAAGTGAATCTCTTTTAAAAAAATGCTAACAATTACTTTAAGTGTAATAATAATTCATAAGAAAATTCGAATTTAAAATAAGCTAAGATACAGAGAAGGGGTAGGGGATTATATAGAGGGAAATAGTTGAAACCATCCTCTTTCGACATTTTAAGGCTTCTTTACATTTCAAAGGAGGGGGTTTCTTCACCAACCATGGAAGGTGGAAATCAATCTAAGTGCTCTAACATAAATTAAAAGAAATACTAAATTCCAAAGTGAATTGTTTGAAATTTAAAATTTATAAAATTTAGGTTTTGAAATAAAAATTACAACTTTTTAATGGCATTTTAACCACTAAATATCCATGCATTTGATCTTCCTTACTTTGATATGTTCAAACCTTTGATTTTATGATGGAACTTCAGAAAAAATCATGATGATCTACATCAAACGGTCATGCCAAAAAGAGGTCAATGGCATCACAATGTAGTTTTGATTATTAGGTTAAGATTTTTCATAGGAGCTAACTCCTATAATTAATATATCCTAAGTATAAAAAAAAAGCATAACACACTCTTAATTAAGATCAATAACTAGTGATTTACTTTCATGCATACTCATAAATGTCTTAAATGTAATAATTCATGACTTTAAGCTTATGATGAGCAGACAATGTAATGTAATGTAATGCAAGTTAAGATTGAATGATTATAGTCCTAGGACATTAATGATACCTAAGAATAACAAAAATTTGTATTTTGAATGAACTTACACTAAGAAGATGAAAAATATGATTAAAATTTTTTAGGATTATATTCATTATTTTATCTGGTTCATTTAGGATTATATCTTATAGTTCCACAATAAAATAAACATGAGTTGATCAGGGGAAATGTCCAAAAGTGGGAGTACATTATCAAGTTGTGAATAAACTCTAATAATTTAAATTTGTTTCAACAACTTAATATTTCATAAGGGAGTTTCTCAATTTAAGTCCTACAATACATATTATCCTACATAGGCTAAGATAGCTGTATATAGTATTTTTTAGAACTAATCTCGCTACTTGCAAGAAAAAAGCTTAGTATGAGATTTACGCTCTTAATCATGAGAGGTGAAAAGCTTGACTATTTAGTTACTTACTTCCTAGAATGAGATTAACATTGTGTAGCCATATATCCTAAGATATTTACAAATCGTTCTATTTACATCTAGAAGATATACAAGATAAATTGGTTGTTATTTAAAATAAAAAAAATAACATATAAATAAAAAATAAAAATAGCCTCACACCTCCTCCTAAAATGTTCCTTTGATCTGCTAGGGCTTTGCCCTAGTCACCTTCCCTTCTGATATGTTGGGGCTTCGCCCTAGCTTATTCTCTCTTTCTTGTCGTATTTTCACTCATGTCTCATCCTCCTTGTCGAAGGGAGTTTTCTCTATCTCCTTTTTTTTGCATAATTTTTACATTTTTTGTGTGGTTTTCCCAAATTTTTTGAACGAGTTTTGGATCAGTTGTTATGGCTAAAGTTTCTTTCAAGAGATCAAAGTGATCCTATCATTCTTTCTTACAATAATCCATCAAAATGTTTCAAAGATGTTTTGTATGGCTCTATTTCTTTGAATGATTTTATCAATCTAAAGGATACTACTATTCAGGGTTTACAAGCTTTATGGATTTCAGATGAGGAAGTTCAACATCTTGGTAAGCCTTTCGAATTTTCCCTAGTTGGAAAGTTTTAGATTCTATATGTAAACCATTTTTCAACTTGAAGCTTTCAGGTGAATTTTTGATCACCCACTTGGATCAGAGGCATGTCTGATCAAGTTATTCAATGATATGGATTATGATAGTTTATGCATAGATTGTATTATATTAATAATTGCTTTATGAAGTTCATAAAATGGTATCATTTTCTTGATATCTCATAGGAGCCCCTCTGATTAATACAGTTTTGATTTCGTTCATGTATCTCCGCACCCATTTATTTTCTCCTTGCATTCTGCAAGGCTTAGGTTCTTTGTATGGCTGGCCGATTCAAACAAATAATTCCACTGCCATTAGCTCCAGGCCGTCGATGGCCTGTATTCTTGTTGAACTTGACATTACCAAAAAATATCCTAATTTAGTTTGGATTGGTCCAGAAAAATTTGTCTATATTCAGAAGGTGTTAATAGATGATTTCTCAAAATTTTGTGTTCATTGTAAGTCCATTGATCACAAAAAATTAGAATGTTTTTATTTACATCCTCATTTGAAGAAGACTGTTGTGCCTAAACATGTCCCAGAAATAAATGCTACTTGTTATGTTCCTGCTATGGGATCCAATGACTTGGCCTTGAATGAACCTAACATTCCATTTAAAAAATTGCATTTAGCAATGAATTCACATATCTCTCTCTTAAACCCATCTAATGGAGCCAATGAAAAAAAATAATATAGCTCCTCCCGTGGTTATTCCCTATGTTGCTAATTCTTCTTATGCTATGGATTGTGAGGTCAATAATATGGATATGTTTGTTAACCTGTTCCTAGCTATGTATGATGGTAATCCTTTAATTTCTTCCCCTATTGTTGAATTTTTGGATCTTCAAGTTGGTAATAGCATGTTGATTGTGGCATTTGGTTCTTATCCTGTGGTTTCTCGTGATATCCTTCTTGAAGGTTTGGACGTCTTTAATTGGGTCCCTATTATTAACCTATGGGTCTCCATTATTTCTAATGATGTGTTTATAAATTTGAGTGGTGGGTTACAATGGCCGGTGATTTCCTTTGTTGACCCTTTGGACCATTTTGACTGGTTTTGTGATCTTTCGAGTGATAACTACTGTGATGGGGAACTTAATGATGGTAGATGTAATGTGTTGCTACATGACATATATTTGAATTTTGTGCAAGTTGAAAATGATGGCTTTTCAAAAATTTTAGGCAAGAAAAGTAAAACAGAAGCTTGTTGAAGAATTTTAAATATTTTTTTGGCATAACTACTAGATCTAAGTCTAATGCTTAGTTCTTTTGGTTGGTCTTTGGTTTCTTTTTTGTCGTCTTGGTTGGCTCTAATGTTGAGCTTTTGCTGCTTCTGTTTTGGTCTTGCCTTGTCGTGTCGTTTGGTTGGTTAGCATCTATGATGTTGGCTCTTTGGGGCTCTTTGGGGGTGCATGGTTGGTGTTGAGCATCTATTATTTATGCTATGTTCATGTTGATTATTTTTGTTAGCTTGGTGTTTCAGTTGTTTTCATTGTCCGATAGATTATTTTTTGCTCCATGGTTGGCTAGTTGGCTTGGTTAGCTTGGCGCATTGTGTTTAGGTTTCATTTGCTGTCTTGTTTGGCTTATCGGTTGTTATCTTGGTCAGCTTGGTTGTTCGTCTCTTGGTTTTTTTAATTTTATGTTCAGTTCACTTACTCTTTCTTTTAGTTTTTTTGCAGGTCGTCTGCTGGCTAGAGATGTTGAGTGTGGATCTTTGAGGTGGCCTTTCGGCTTGGTCTCCCTTTAGGCATTTTTTAATCTTTGTTTTTCTGCTTGTTATTTGATTTATAAGTGGTTTGCAGCCTTTTCTCCTTGTGTTGGATGCATTTTGGATCACACATGCTTTGGCTAGAATTTTGATGGTTTTTATTTGTTCCTTGGGGACTCCAATTAAGATTAAGTTTGGGCACTTTTTGAGGGTTAGGTTCTTGCCTCCCTGATCTTTTTCTTTTTCTGTTCTTGTATTATACAGAATCATTGACTCATTAGGTTTTATTTTAATGATTGTACTTTCTTTGTTGTAGAGAGCATTTAATCCTTCAAGAACTTATAATCTTTTTAATTAATAATACGTAGGCCCCTTTATAAGTTTTAACAAAAAAAAAGGAATTTCCAGTGCCCCTTAAGCATTCACATATGCATGTGAGGTTTAGATTGATGCCAAGTTTATGCTAACATTATTTAGATTATGTCTGCATACCATTTTTTTATCTTGAAAAAAAAGGCTGACAAAATATATTTTTTTTAATGGGGCTTTTGATATTGCTTTAAGTTGAATTTATTTTACATGAAAAATTTTAATCTTAAGAGGCTAACATTAAAGAATAATCTTGGCCATTATATAATAGTTTCTATTAAAAGCTGCAAACATTTATTTTTATTTAATGTAAAAATTACAAGCAGACATTGCCAGCATGAACTTGGGCTTCCGTTTGAGAGAACTTTCTTATTATTTTTTAAAATTATTTTTTAGAACAAAATATTTTTAAAATTTTAGTTCAAAAAATTTTTGTACTAAAAAACTATTTTACAAAGCATTAGAAAGTTATCTTAAATAAAACCTTAATAGTCAATCGGAGTTGGGTCCTTGTTAGGGAGAAATTATAACATCCGGTCAAAAACCGAATGGTCCGAATGTATACCGAGCAATACCGAGTTTTAGGTGACGTGGCGCGTGGTTATTGGTCTCTGAACACATTCGGACACCGGATGTAATAATTGCTCCTTGTTAGAACACCCCATAAACTTACAAATATTTTTTCAAAAACATCTTTAGAAAGTAAAAAATTTTAAAGAGCGATGAAAAAAATATCTTTCAAATATTTTTTTTTTACTAACTAATTTTCTTATAACACACGCAATTAAAAATTTGATCCAAATAAAGCCTAAGACAACACAAGACAATTTCTTCGATCTTCCGTAGATGCATTTGTTAGCTATTTTGAGGGTTTACAATGTTGATGGTGTGTAATGGTCAAATATGACTTCAACATACTACAAACATGTAGGCTATTAAAAAGTCTTTTAAGTAGGCAAAAGCTTTGACTGCCTCACATTTTAGCTTAGAAAAATACAATTACAAAATAATAGAAATTGAATAAGAACAAACTACTTAGCTTATTTTAAAATATATTTGAAATATATTCAGTGGATAATTTCAAATTATTTAATTTATTTTGAAGATGAATTTAAATATATTTTGCAAATTTCATTTTGATATTGAAAATACTTAAAGGTAGTTTAGGGCTTAAGCCCAAAATACAGAATATGATCTTGAATTAGCCCACTAATGGGTATGCAAAGACCAGAGCAGGTCCATAAATAATGAAATTATCCAACAATCCTCTGGGTTGAACAGGCCCTTAAACTTTGCTAAAGCCCACAAAAGCTTGCAGAAGAAGCATGAAAATAAAATCACATTTCATATTTTAATCTACTTTTGAAAACATAAGTTTGTGAAATATTAATAAGGCATTATATAATATTTTTAAAATATTTTACTTGAAAAATTAGTACAAAATATGTTTATAACATTAATTACCTTAACAAAGCACTTAAATTTATGTTTCATCTGAGAAAAAAAAAATTTTGAAAAAAAAAAAATTGTACTTAAAACATTATTTAAAAAAAAAAAAAAACTATTCCAAACAAAACCTTAGTGATTTTAAAAATCTCTTTGCTCTTAATTGCTAACAGACTTCAATAATTTGTTTGTTTTGCTCTCACACTTACAATGTTCTAAGCCAATAGCTTTGTCCTGATGTGCTTGAAGTATAATGTTGGAATACATATTACCTGCACAAACTCATATAAAACCAATCAAACCAAAATTCCTCAGCTTATTTATAATCATCAAAAGCCAGAGCTCATATGGGCTCATGAGGCTAACAGAGATAAGATCACCTAAAGCTTAGTGATGACACAGTTACAACCACAAACTCAATAGTGTTCAATAATTATCTATGTGCGATATTGCTTAAGATCTCTACAATAAGAACCAAACTAACTCTTAATAATGAAGGAGCTTAATGCTGTCCAAAAGCATGGTTAACCAAGCACACCATTTCAGTGTATCGAGCAAAGGTCTACAGGACTTTTTCGCGACACGATAACAAATGCCACGACAAAAATCATGCAAAAATTTTAGAAGAAAGTAATACTCCATAAGCCAAAAGGCTGGTGAAAATAGGAGGGTAAACAAGTCAAATCAAGCCTAAGTCACCCTTGTGACTTGAACTTGAGCTTTATTATTTAATCGAGTTCGAGCTTTATTCTACAAGTTAAAGCCAGCTCACTATTCAACTCATTTACTATGAAAAGAAAGATAAAATGATTATGATTCAAATAATCATTATAATGAAATAATAAAAATAATGAAAAAAAAACAAAGAATTGCTAAATATATGTAAAAGAGATTTGTTTTTTATTAATTTTTTGTTTAACTTTATACTTAAAATCCTGAATGCTAGCATATTTTAACTTTATTTTATAGTAATATTTTTTTAAAAATCACTAAATAGAAGCCACCTAACAAGTTAACGAGTTGAGAAAGGATTGACTCAAGCTTAGCTTCATCAGCTAATCGAGTTTGATTCACAAGCCATTAATCAAGTCGAGATTTAATCAGCTTGACTCAATTACACTCCTAAGTAAAATTTTATCATGACTCTACTAGTCACTAACCTAACAAAAAAGAACTAAACTCTTTCTTAAACAATTAAATGACAAAATAACATAAAGAATAATATAGAACAAAAAAATATCAGCTCTATGTTGGGAAAAAAGGGACTTTTTTTTTTGAATGAGTATGAACCTCCACAAAGACTACACGAAAATTGAAATTCAATGCCTGCAAGTGCACATATTTAATGAAGCAAATAAAATAGATCAGAGAAAATACCTGCAAGTGCATATGGCAGAAAACAAATATAAGGCAAAGGTGAAACCATTTCAATACCAGCCAGATGACTACTAGAACTAAAAATCAAAACTGCAAAATAAGGAGAAAGAAACGCAGAACAAAGCCAAATAGACATATAGGGAGAAAACCACCCAGTTACAATCCAACAAGATACAATTCAGATACAAATTCCAATGCAACAAGAATAATAGAATATATAAATAAAATCGAACAGAAGCCGCCTGAACATCATGAAATAGGAAGCCAAAAAAGCCCATACAAACTATGCCCAGGAGCCATCAGTAACGTTAGAAAACTCAGTTATAAGGCAGAAGGGGTGTTGTACTATAGGCAAAGGCATACAAGCGGCCCTTCTGGAACCAATGAAGGACCATTTGTAAGTTTAGGGATTTGTAAAATCTTCTTCTGGGTTCAGCAAAAGGAAACTTGAAGTTCAGAAGGTAACTCTTATCATTAAAGGTAGCAACCTACCACAGCATGCCTGCAATTTGAGGGTAGCCTTCGAGATCATAAACCTGAAGTTCACATCTCTCCATTTCAATATGAGTTTGCTTCCTGAGTCACTCCATATACATGTAAAGAGTCTTGTGTCTTAAGTATCAAAATCTTAGAACAACAACTATATGTCCCATGATCATGAGGTGTAGAAATTTTTTTTTGCATGCACATAAAACAAAACAGCAGAAAGTTGAAGTTACCACTTGAAGGGGATGTTCAGTACGCCTATTTAAATGGATTTTAAATAAGCTTTAAGCTAAAATCCTCCATACACAATGTAAAGATCCTTTAATATCTGCATCTTCTATATCCTAATTTTATCAAATTTTGATTAGGGGTTCGTTTGGGGAAGCTTTCTTACTACTTTCTAAAGTAATTTTTTAGTACAAAAAATTTTTGAATAAAAATTTTTTATACTAAAACGTTACTTTAGAAAGTAATAAGAAAGTTGTCCCAAACTAAACCTAAAATTGGCACAAAACTAGGATCTACCAAAACCCAATTGTGAACTAAGTATTAGGATTTAATTGAAGAATTGGGGCAACCACAAGCGTCCGTTAAATACATGCTTGTGGGCTATATCTAGCTCACCAACACTATTTGGGAGTACTAACAATACCCACATTTAGTTGTTACACGTGCTTGTGGGCTATATCTAGCCTTTATTACTTTAAACCCAGGTGCTCGGGGGTGAGGATCGGAGTTATGGAAAAGGAGGAAAGAATGCAGGTTCTTGTCTCACGCACACTTTGCTCCGCCTCATGTGACCAGCACCAACTCCACACGCAGCCCTTCCCCGTGCTCCCGTGACCCGTGCGTCTAACCTAGGCACTCTGTTGGCTTGATCCCTCAAGCCTGCGTCCGTGATCCGCCTCTATGTGATCTGCTTCGGCCTCTTCTCTGCACGCGGACACAGACTACAAAAACGAGATCTCCTTGTGCAACATTGCCCGTGCGATCCGCTTCAAATCATCTCCTCTTCTTCCCTTTTTGAATAATAACCTTCTTCCACCTTGAGATCACTTCCACCAGGCTCTGATACCAATTTGTTGGAATTCTTGTAGGAGTTCTTAAATGAAAGAGAGAGGGAGAGAGCATAAGTCTTGGAAAGGAAACACTGAACTTAATTCTGATTATTTGGCTTGGGTTAGCATTTAGCAAATATTATAACCGTTATGTCCATATATAGACATAAAGGAATGCACAAAGCAAAGGCTATACAAGACAATACAAAAAAATGCCTAAAGAAAGTACACCTATATAAAACTAATAAAAAAACACAAAAAAAAGTTGGATCACAATAAACACTAAAAATTTCCACTTTCAAACAAGTGCATTATTTAGCATGTTGGCCATATTCTCCGGGCAATCATATTCGATGAAGTGATTTTGACTTAGAATGTGTTGACTCTAAATCAAATAAGAATTCATCATTGGTGATCTAATATGAGGCATCAAAGGGTGTCAGCCAAGATATTTTATAAAATATTGCTACAAGATTTATATTTGAGATGCATTCCTCTATTGTCTATTCATACCATAACAATTCCACACGAATTTATTTTTATCCATTAAAATATCACATCAGTGGATCATACTCACTTAGATGAACAATAACTTATTGACATACATTGCAAAATGATCGTTCAAGTCTTTGACTTAACCATTTCACTTGGACCCGCATAGAAGCATAACATATAGTCATCAAAGGGGGCAATAGTTCAATCCTTATCCCTATATAATGCCTGTGACATTTCCTAGTGGGAATAATAAAAGGTTATTGGTTCTAAAAAGTTAAGCACTTCAAGTTTGGGAATGAAAAAAACTCGTGCAGAGGAGCAAATTTCTGTCAAGTAAAAGATTAAGCCAATGATAAAAGCATGACCAAGAGAATTTGGTCTCTTATGAGGACTTCAAGTTCCTAGTTTGAACGTTTTCTATAAACACAGGCCCTCATGATCAATTCTCTCTCCTAATAGAGATAGAACTCTAAATTAAAGCAAGTGGTGTAGGCTCTCAAACAGACTTGTGCTACGATGGCTTTCTTAGTGCAAAAAGGAGATACTTTGCTCCCATGCTCGAAGGAGTTCAATTTGTGGGAGAATAACAAACTTGATTAAGATCTTATTATTGCAGAATCTCAGGAAATCATGGACTGTATCGAAGGTAGCAGCAGACCAAACCTAGCTAGAAAATTCTTGTTTATAGCCATGAGTTTATTTGTCTAAGGAGACTTCATAGATTGGGGGATGGAAGTTGATTAAAAACCAATTTCAAGCCAACACAAGATGAAGAAAGGCTTTGTTCGCTATCATCAAGAAGGATCAAAAGTTCAAATGCATGATATTAGGGAATAAATTGGACTTTGGTTGTAACCACAATATAAATGTTGTCGCTATCAAATTGGCCACTCTGTTAAAGATAACAACACATGCTCTTGCTAGTATAAAATTTTGTGCTAGGTTTTGTTTGGTTAGATTGATACAATATTGGCTTCTTTGTGAGCTTGGGTCAAATATACATAAAGTGAAGGTTGCTTTGAAAATTTGAAGTGACCCAGTGTTAAATTTTCGGCGTTTTTATAGATTTTGTAAAATTATAGGTTATTCATATGTTTTTATATTGTAGGGGCATTTTATATAATTTTAGGGGTTGAGGGCTAAGGGCCGATGAAAATAGGAAGGTCGACTACAATATGAGATTGTATATGGGGAGTTAGAGATCTTAGTAGCTTGATATTAGAGGTAAAACTCAAGTTGGGCGACTAAAAGATAGAATTGGTTGGTGGGTAAAATTTGATTGAGATGTGATTTTATATCAACACAGTCATCGTGAAAGAGCTAAGAGTAGATATCAGTGTTAAGAATAAATTGAATAGTTCTTCTTGACCAAATCATTGACTTTCTAACCCATTGAGTAATTTTTTTAGAGAAAAAAAATATTAGATCATTTTCATAATTTAGAAAAATCTAAGTTATTAAAATGGTGGAATTTTGATTTGAGACTTGTTTAAAAGTTGATATGGTCAAGGGGAGGCAACCCACTAAATTTCATATTTTTTGGGCTAAAATTGAATATTTCAAGTTAGAGGAAATTTTTTGTTTTTTGGTTTCTACAATAAAAATACAAGAATTTGGAATTAAAAATTTAAAAACATATGGTTATTATTTGAGAGGAGATTTCTAATGAAACTGTCACACATCTGTTCTTTGAGTGCTCTTATACTTTTTCCATACTTACTGCTTTATTACCTGGAACGAAATACTTTCTTTTCAGGCCATCTATTATGCAGGTTTTTGATTGGGTTAAAGTTCAATACAAAGGCAATGCGAAGGTTAAAAATTACTTTTATGTGACTGTTTGTTGTGCTATTTATCATATTTGGAAAGAGAGGAATGGTAGGAGATTTGGTAACTCCTTCAATTGCGACACATCTCTGCTGCATATCATAAAGAGAAACTTATGTGAGAAAACATTAAAATGGGGGAATTCTATGGATTTAATGGAATTACTGTAGGTTGGCAGGTTCTCTTCGTGCCAGCTTCTATATTTATTTTTTGGCCCATATGCTGCAACTGCCCCAGATCGTTGTCTGAAGCCTCCTGGACGATGATGATGCTCCCAAATTTTTGTTTTTTCCCTTGGAAGATCTACGGGCAACCAGGGAATTTTGTATGCTTCAAATCCTGATATATTATATCTGAGTCCAGGTGTTTCTAAGGCTTGGGAGCTCTTTTTTGACGGTTCACACCCGTATAACGTACGCCAATTTTGTCTCAACAGTGCGCATTTCACAGTATTCTGCAGGATAAGACTGTCTGATAGGCTCTATTAATATTTAGAATTACAGTTTTTCTTTTGTATTTTTGCAGCTATGCTGATAGAATGTAAGAGGTTTTATCTTTGTTTAGCAGCCTTTTTTAGCTGATAGTTTTGGATAACTACTACTGGCAAGTTGTGGTAGTAGTTAATTTTATTATTGTATTCTTTTTGCTGGAATGAAATGGGCCTAGGCCTTAAATTTTCCCAAAAAAAAAAAGGATTATTTTGATAATTTTTGCCCAACCTTAAGGCGATTTAAACAAAATGAGTATTGGGGTTCCTTCCTACCATGATTGAAGAATCTACTCTATATTTTGGGAGTTTTTTGGGAATTTGTAGAATACTTAATGTATTTTTTAATTTTGGAGGGAAAATGAAAATTTGGGTAGAAGTGGGCTTGGAATGTTAACCAGATTGATCAAGCTTTGGCATAGGAAGGACAACCAAAGGTTTATAAACTATCCTTCAGAGTTCCATCAAGAAGTATCATACAAAAACTAGAAGTTCATCCAATCACAGCAAGCTACTCACTTATTACAAAGGGCGCCTTAATATAGACAATGACTTGTCAATATATAGCAAATCCTAGTAGTATCTACGTGAAACCCAACTCAAGAGATGAGAACAAAGTTGCCTAATCTGGATTGTTGCTCGACCTAATTTCAAAATTAGGTAACTGTGGGCTCCGAAAAATTCCATTTTATGTTTGTTGATCCCGGCCTCTCCACGCCATACGTCTATTTTTCTATTAAGTGTTTGTGAGACAATGACGGCAGAGAGTTTTAACGGGATTAGGTTCCGGGGGAATTTTCAGAAGGCAGATTGGGTTTTAGATAAGACACTACCCAGAGATTTCGCCCTCATTTTGTGAGGACTTTTTGATCTGAGTTCTGGTTTCCTATAGGCGCAAGCTAGATCGGATGGCGTCGGCTTTGCAAGAGGAGATGGCGGCCGGAGTTTGGCTGGAGTCGGCGAGATTTTGGACGGAGTATGCGGTGAGGGTCGGCTAGGGCACGGTTGCAATCAAGACTAGAAGGCAGTCGAAATGGGTGGAGTCTTGTATCGGATTGGGATCGGCCGGTGAATCGAAGCGGGATACTAAAATGGACGTCGGGCTTGTAGAAGACAGAGGATGACGGCTTGCTGGAGTTCAGATGGGGAAAGGCAGACGTCGAAGGGAGGGATGGCGAGTCCAGCGAGATCGACGTGCTTGACGATTCGTTCCCCGTGAGTCTTCCAAAAACCTCTTGCTTATAATTTCTTCTCCTTTTGAGAGCGTCTCTGTGCGTGTATGAGAGCGTGAGAGAGTTTCTGTGAGCGCGCTTCTCAGAGTGTGAGAGAAAATGAGGGAGAGTTTTTTTATTTTGAGTCGTGAGGAGCAGTTTCTGCCGAGAGGAGTGCGATCGTGGGCGGTTATAGGATCGATCGTGGCTGAGGTGGAATGAGAAGTTAAGTGCCGTGGGTTGTGTGGTTTCAGTTAGAGCTATGGGGTTAATGGCTTTGTCTGAATGTAGGTTTTTGGTTTGGCCGACAGTCATAGGTCAACAGTAACTTAGATAAGGGCGAACAATGGAAAATAATCATCTATAGTGGGTAATCATAAGAACTTCGACGAGAGCAAAATTTGATAAACAAAACTAGTATCAATACTCCTTTGGTTCACCAATAAACCTACTTTCTAATAGGATAAGTTATTATAAGGAAGGTGAGTGTTGTTTGAATGAAACTTTTTTATAATTTTTTCCCTACCTTTTTTATTATTTGCCTAAAAATTATGCCCTATAAAGTAGCTCTTATACAATTTGGAAATTAAAAAAAAAAAGGTGGTGCCAAAAAAAGCCTTCATGAGATGTTATATTAAAAAAAATTAAATGAATAGACCCTTTATTCTTCTAAAGTGGAGCATATTTACAAAATCATGCATCACAGGGACTATGGTCCTAGAAAAAGCCCCTCATTGTCTAGTTCCCACTTTAGGCACAAAGTTGTTAATAGGAATGTGCAAATATTTGAAGATTCAAAGAAATAATCTAAACCAAACCAAGATGATTAATTTGGTTTGGTTTTGATACAAGTCAATTTGATATTGGTTCTTAAAATGCTTAAAACCAATTTAACAAGTCAGTTCTCAATTGTGACAATCAAATAACCTAGAACTAAATTGAATCTGATGTAGAAGTTTAAAATTTGGACAGGTGATATGAGTAAATAAGAAATTAAGTGGTTAATAGTTGCATATTATTAGTTTTTGTTATGTTCAAGATGATGACCAAATGAAGTATACAAAAGTTGCATTTTTTTAATTTAATATAAAGATGGCTAAAATTTATTTCTACTCAATTATGAAATGGATTTTAATCATGTCTCTATAATTTTGATTTTGAATGAATGATTGATGGTCATATTATCATTTCTATTAAATTCAAAAGAGCATAATTTTATGTAGGCAATCTACATATTGGTATTTCATAGCCAAATTATGATCCATATTTTTGTTCTTCAACTTTAATCGTTTATTTTGTTTAAGCAAATAGCAGGTAGTATAAATTTGAACCTGAGAATTGAAGCAATTTGAATCAAATTCGGTTCTGATCTAATTCAGGTCAGATATGGTATAAAATATGATGGAAATGAACATACTGAGTTGCAACCTAGTTGTTAGAGATACTTTGTAGAAAGGGTTTTAAAACTTGAACAAGTTTGGTCCTTTGATATGTCATTCCAATTATAACTCATAAAGTTCACACAAAGAACTTAGAAATTAAAAAGAAAAGAAATGTGTGTTACTGACAAATATCATAAATTGAGTCTAAAAAAGTAATCGGAAAATTATTTCTATTCTTCAATGACATTATACAAAGTTTATATAACGCTTGAAATGACAGTGGAAACACAGAGAAGTAGCAAAATCATCTCCAATAAGACAAGAAATTAAAACACTCAACTAGAAGAAACTATCAGAACAAAAAATAAGTAACAGAACCTGCAGAAGATGAGCACAAGTGGAACGCCTTCTCTTAACCTCTCCCAAATGAATTGCAACCCAAATTTACTGAAAGAAATTTTTCTTTCAAGAGACATTTATCTGCCAGCGCCATATCCCAAAATCTTCTTTTTGATCTTTCTGACCTCTCCACCACCCGACTCACTCTCATCCCTTGCTCTCTTCCCGGTAGCTCCCTCAGCCCTCCTCTTTGTCTTTCTATGTTTTTCATCCTCCACTCTTTCTTCTTCTACACTATCCTCATCGTTATCATTGTCATCATCACCCAGCTTCTTTTGAGGCCAATTACTCTTCTCATAAATCGGCAAAGCCAGCGATTCCGATGTTTTGAGATGGAAACCCTTTACACTCGACCACTTCCGTGGAACATTCTGGACCGCCCCATCCACCGCCGCCATCAAATTGTCAACAATCTCATCGCTTCCCTGCGACGCTCTCCCCACCCTAATGCCGCAGCACGTACCGGAGCCGAGATTAAGCACCGTCGAGAAGCACACTCGTCTCACATATTCCGGCCACACCTTCCGCGTGAAATCTACCTCCACAGGCATACTCCTCTTACTCTTCTTGTTCTTCCCCTTCTTGTCAAAGCTACGTAGAAGCCTAGCGATGCGGCGGTCCACAAATAGAAGTTCACCGCCGGGAAGGATTCCAGAGCGGAGATCGGAGAGGGAGAGGATTTGTGAGATAGGGATGGAGAGAGAGCGGACGAGGTCGCGAGCGGCGGAGAGGGTGAGGAGGGAGTTCGGGCGATCGTCGAGAATGAGAGAGACAGTAGAAGGGTCGTGAATAGGATGTGGAAGGGGAATGCGGTAGGGTTTGGAGTGGACCTTGTGTGGGGTTTTGGTGAGGGTGAGGATAAGGTAGATGGAATCGTCGTGGCCAGCGGCGGCGATGTTATTAGAATTTCGTTGGGCTCGGATCCATTTGAGCAGGGACCCGACGGCTCTTGACGCTGCTGCACGGCCTAGGCGGGATCGAGGTGGTGACCGGGGAGCGTCGGCCATGGTGGCGGAGGCTTGGCTTAGGTTGAAATCGTTGTGCGCTAGCTGAATATTTATTTATCATATTTGTCTTGAGAAATTATTTGGGCATCTACGATGATAATAGTACTATGAAGAATTTTTATAACATTGAAGCTCTTCATTTTCAAGTTTATTTGAGCTACAATTCATCAGCTTGTGCTTTGTCTAGCCAATCAAGACATTCATATAAAAATATATTAGATAAACATTATTAGTTCGGTTTTCAATAAATTTATCCTTAAAGAAAAATCAAAGAATTTGATAAGATTATTTTTCAGAAATAGCTTCTTGGCCTACTATGTTTGTAGAAAAAAAAAAAGCTTAAAGCTTTGTCTTCTTAAACAAAAAGAAAATTGACCTCATTTATTAGCATCAACTCTACAAACTAATTCTAAACACCATTACAAAAGTGTTCTCATCATATTCCTTATAGAGATTCCACAATGAGTGCCAAAATGTAGTCGATTATTTTTATCTTTGTTATGTATTGCTCAGATTTTATGATAGTTGTTCCTAGCATTCATTGTATCCTCCTAGTGTTATAAATATAGAAGTTTGGAGTGCTGTAAGAAGAGAACCTCTTGTAATAAGCTCCAAGATGAATGAATAAAGCTCTCCCTCTCTCCCTCTCTTTCTTAGGAAAGTTGTTATTGCAACAAAACAAGGAAATCTAGAAGCTCTTTCTCTTCCAAGATCTAACAAGTGGTATCAGAGCATAGTGGAGACAATCAATGAGAGGGAAGTTTCTGGTCCAAGAAAGAAAGGAGGAGATGTTATGCAAGGGTGCTTGGTTTCCCTGATAAACAAAAATGAAGGCGGTGTCACTACCTCAGGTGTTCTTGCGCAATTACGACATCGGCGAGGCGTGGGAACTGTGCCAGCTTCACGAGATTAGGGAGATGGAGATGTTGCTTGAGGGGGTTCCTCAGCAGGATTTGTCGCTCGTGTGCGGTGGTTGTAGTATAGTTCAGTTCATACCATGCAGGAAGTGTATTCAAAGCCAGGCAGTGCGAGTGAGTAGGCGGGTTCGATTCATGGGCATGCAAGACGCGCGCAAGGCGCATATGCAGGTCGATTACACATGCAAGGCCGTGCAGAGTGCGAGGCGCAGTCTGGCATCGCGGGCTTTTTACATGTGTTCAGAGAGGACTGGTGCCATGTAGATCGGAGTCAAAGACACACAAGACGGGCTAGCTTGATCACGTAAGGAGTTATGCAAGATGCAGGTTGATACCATGTACAAGAAGGAAGCATGAGGAGGCTGTAGAGAGGCGGGTTGTCCGAGTGTGAGAGGTTGACCGTCGCGGATTCAAGATCCTTTTTATTGATACAGTTCATGTTTACATCTTTTGAGGTGGAGCCTCCAGGTAGGAACGCGTGCAAATCGGCAAGCAGGGTAATTTGGTTATTGTGTGTCATAGTAGATTAAAACTAGAAAGATCAAGAACCTTGGGGAGGCATGTTGGCCGCGTACTCGAAATGGGATTGGTGGCTCGTGGGAAGTCACGAGTAAGAGAGAACATGGGTGCCCAGGGAAGACTAATGAGCCAGAGTGTGCTCATTGCTAGAGTGAGGGCTGCGAAAGAGCGACATGTTGGACTAGAAGTACGGCAAGAGTTGAGGCAATGCACAAGGCACAGGGTGTTTTTGGGATCACGGGAGGAAGCAACGACTAGTGCAGATGCTTTGTGAGTTAGAATGCGCGATAGGAAGAGCAAGTTGGAGCCGCTAGATCTGAATGCATTACAATGAAGGGGTTGGGCCTCGAGCATCTGAATTAGGCCTCGATTCAGCATGTTTGTTGGGGTTAGTGCAGGAAAGTCAAGTCAGTATCACTGCAAGAGAGGGTTTCTTGTGAACAAATGGTTTCTTTATTTGATCATAAAATCTGACCGAAATATGGAGATTGTTGTGTATTGGTCCGGTTTTTTAAAATAGTTGTTCACTAGCTACATGTATATGCATCATAGTATTATAAAAGAGAGGTGGTAGAGTGCTGTAAAAAAGAGCTCTTATAATAAGCTCCAAAGATGAATGATAAAGCTACAAACACTCCTCCTCTCCCTGTCCCTCTTCAAAAGTTGTTCTTCGCAATAGAACAAGAAAATCTTGAAGCTCTTTCTCTTCCAATGATCTAACAATGCTTGATACAATTTTATATTAGTATGAGAATTATTTTTATTTAAAGCATGTTGGTGATTTCATGCATCAAATTTTATCCCTTTGTTGAGATTAAACTAAATTACAAATAAAAATAAATTGACCAAGACATAACAACTATCTTATTAAGAAAATACTAATAGACTTCTTATACATTCACAATAGTTTTTTTTTTTTGTTATGATTATACTTGTGAAATTATTTAATAATTGAGATTGTATTAATCTCATATTACGTTTTTCTGGTTATTCAGAATATAATGATTATATATCACAATTTCTTTTTATTAATATGTCATGAATAGTTGAAATTCAACTAAATTTACACGTCTTATTACGTTATGATAGTGACACAATAAATTTTTTTAAATGTAGCATTTTTTATGAAAACTTTATAACATAGGTTTTCGTTTGGGATGACTTTCTTGCTGTTTTTTAAAACAGTTTTAGTAAAAAAAAAATTTATTCAAACTTTTTTAGAATAAGAAAAGCTCATAAAAAAGCATTAAGAAGTCATTTCCAAATACAAGTCTTTAGGATGAAATTCTTTTTTTTTTTTTTTAGATGAAGATTTTTCATTAAAGGCATTAAATGTATCCTAATGTCTTTGCTTCCCATAAATTCAGCAGAATTTTATAGAGATCGGCTTTGCCAACATCAATATTATCCGCACATATATTATATATGAAATACAAATAGTTACAACGACTTAAAATAAAACAAGGAATTGCTCCGATAAATCTCTAATTACAATGTTCATTAAATCAACAAAAATTAATAAAGTAAAATTGTGTTTTATTAATTAATTTTTTTATATAAATCAAAATTAGTTTTTTTTTTTCTAAATAACTTGAATGAAATCAATAGAAAGCCTATAATTATGTGATTATTATGAGACAATATTAATTACTGAATTCAAAAAGTTTGTTTGCACATTTGAATATAAAATATATTGTGATATATCAATCAAATAAAATTATCTTAGATTCAGCAACGAGCGCGTAAAATCTCGAGGCAAAATCAATCGCAGAAGCTTCTAAAAAATTAAACGCTGGGATCACCTGCACTCAGGATTTCCAGAAACTTATAGTCCAAGATTAGCGTCTCGAGAAATATGATACCCAACGACACCAAATTCAACTCTGCGATTGAGCGCCAAATGCAGTCCTTAATCAGAAGTCTCGAAGCGAATGTTGGATAGTTTCATACACCACACATTTGAGATTACGACGTATTTGGTCACCCAAATGACGAGCTTATAGTCAATCGAGCGGCGACGAGAAAAATCCAAACCGAGCCCCAAGAATGTTTGAATTCCGATATTGTTCAGAACCTTCAATGTTTTGATAAACGTATCCACGATATGGTTCAATATCGGCCATGCCATCCGAACCATCTCACCTTTGCACTTGATTCATTCCTATTTTAGGGTCATGCAATTCCTCAAACAAAACTTTCTAAATAGCACCTTTCACTTGAGAGGTGGTGAGAGCCCAAAGCAAGAAAAGAAGCAAGAGATGGAAAGGAGGGAATAAACTCCTCCCCGACACCGTAGAATTTTGCTTTCACGGCGCTCAATGTGAACAGCCGGAATTCTGCCCGGCACAAGTGACTGCTTGAAATTCTGTGCCCACAAATGACAAATGATAAAACCGGAAATTCTGCCTGACATTCCAAGTGAGGTCGGAATTTCGCCTAATTTTCCAAAGGTGACGTCGGGAACTTCTTGGCTCGATTTCCAAGTGACGCGGAATATTCCTTAAGTGACTCTGAATTCAGCTTCGACTAACACACTTGTTTGTAGCACTGGATTTCAAATCCTGGAAGTGAAGTCATTGTAATCTAATCATCCTAAATTTTAAGGACAGAATGCAGTCTCTTGTTCTTAAGCAAACACTAGTGAAATTATTTGCAACTAGGCATGACCCCATGATTTTTTTTCCCTTACAGGCGTAAAAAATCCTGGTGGTTTTTTTTTATTTCTCTCCTGTTTGTGTGCTGGATATCTCGTGCAACGCTGAGACGAAAACTTCTAACTCTATTCGCTGCGTATTATTTATAATACTGCAACAATTATAAAAAATGAAAATTAATAGATTCCATAAGTGAGAGGAAGAGAGAGAAATTTTGTCCTTTAAATAAAAATGAATAGAATTAGACTGGTTATATAACTATGTAGCGAGTTTATTTATATGAAATTCACATCTTCTTAGTTGACCGTAACCTCCCGGAACGAAGCCGGAGCTGGGCTTTCAGGCGGGAAGGATACCGGGAAGAAGAACCTGCAAGAGGATTAGCAGAAGACACCAAAATGGAAAACGGGATAGTAGTAATACTAGCTTTTCATGATATTTCTTCTGTGTAATATGATCAACTTTCCCTTGAGTATATTATAACTCCCTACCAGCTACTAAGAGACTATACAAAATAGATAAAGGGAGAATGCAGAAATGTTCTTTTTAGCGAACTTAAAATATGAAAATTCCAGAAAAGGTGCAGAGCTGCGGTATGTGGAAGGAATTACCGCAGGGCGTCTGGTGATCCGCTGTGGAGTATGATAGGTCCATCATGCCTCCACTCTTTCAGAGGAGCTGCTTTTGGATATGATGTGAGAAGCTGGTATCTGCCATCATCTGGAGGATGATATTCATTATTCGGGTACCACATTGAAGGTGGGTGAAGTTTGGATATGGAGCAGGTAAAGTTAATGACATAAGCATTGGTCCATTTATCTTTGCGCAGACGAGAAGGGTCCCGATCTTTCCGTGGGCTAAGCTTGGAGTATGTCCCTGTGGGAAATCGCTCACGACGCCATTTTCGGAGCATGGACTAGTCCCCAGGCTAAAAGATTTGAACCTGCCTATTGCTATTAGCCACATTTGCCTTATATTTAGCAATTGGTTCATATAAGCTTAGGAGTGTACCTTCAATGATGTTGTGAAAAACTGTTGAAGCGTCTAGTCTGGAGCCATCTCGTGTCTTGCGACATTTAGAGAATAACAGCAACTCGATCCAGTGATTCGGCTTTTGGTGTACACTATGCTGAAGGGCTATGTCCCG